>NC_064433.1:74498940-74844565 GCF_023343835.1 Lagopus muta | reverse complement strand
GTTGAAGCCTAGCAAGAAACCTTTTTTAATGTCTTTGAACTATTTCTGAAAACTTTCTGAATTCTGCCTCTCCTCCATTCTTTACCTCGCTACAATGTATTAGCCAGCTATAATTATCTCAAATTTCTTTTTTGTACTGTTTTTAATTGCTACAGTTTTCCAGAGCACTTTGTGTACAAAACCTAACTGGATAATCCTCACTGTAAGGGGCTATGAGTCCTTTCCATTTTGATTGGAGAAGGTAAAGCCATGGAGATATTTTATTTGATTTATGATTATCAATTTATGATCAGATATGATACAAACTGTGGAACACTTACAAAGCTTTGCTTTCTGTGCTTTGATTGCTTCTGCATTTGGCAAAACTCTCTCTCCTTATTTCTCTAGTTGTTCAACTGTAAAATATCAAAAGGATATGATACTCTAGGAGTGGGAATTATCACACAAACAAAAACAAGTGCACAAACTTGAAGTGCAATTTCTTGCTCAAACCAGAAAGGCCAATAGATTGGTAAAGAGCTTGACACTGTCACCATGTCAACACTTACAGACAATGCAAGTAACAAAAGTTTGGGCCCAAAATAGAACAGAACAGAACCTTGCGCTCTATATAATGCATGCCTCTGGGGCCAGGACCACATCCATCAGCCCAGGAAACAGAGCTGCTCTCCTCACCAGTAATAGCAGCCGGAGGAATCACAGAATCACAGAATGGCCAGGGTTGGAAGGGACCTCAAGCTTCATGAATCTCCAAACCCCCTGCCACATGCAAATCTAACCACATTTAATACCAGAGCACCACTAACCACCACATTTAATCCCAGAGCAGGCTGCGCAGGGCCCCATCCAACCTGGCCTTGAACACCTCCAGGGACGGGGCATGCACAGCCTCTCTGGAAGAAAGTGGCTTCTTATTCCACATTTATGCACACTTAGTAGATAAGATGAAATCCTTAAGAAGTACCAAAATGGTAACTTTTGTATTATAGACTATTTTGTTTTGCCAAGAGGCCCTCAGCAAAAGAACAACTTAAGGGGCCTCTGACAGGAGGTCAAACTGTCCCTCTTTTGGATTAGGAGGAATGCAAGTGATGCTCCCCTACATTTTTTCATCCAACTTACCTCTATCCCAGGACAGCAGGGGTCCAGGAATAATGGCCTAGTGCAGAATGAGCAAATGTGAGAATTAGCAATATGCGCTTAGCTAGCAACAGTTCATCTTTAGCCAGTATCTGATTGTTCTGATGGCTGTAACACCTTTCCCACTATGTAATCTGCCAGTTAGTGGTGGTTTTTAGAGGTAGTAGCTCAGATACGATCAGTAAGGAGCTTCATTTTTGGATTGGCAGACTTTTTAGGAGCTCCTATCTCCTTAGTTCACTTGACAACTGGTGTCTTTAAAGACCTGGAAACGGCACTTATGTACTATCCTGTTGCAGGGACTTCAGAAGCTTGCTTCCTGTGACAAACCTAACTGCAGCTTTTCCATATTTGATTATGCATTGGGCATCTTTGCCAAGCCTTGTAGGGGTATGAAAGAACAACAAAGGAATTCCATGAATTGTTATGGGCTGTGGATATATCCAGTTCTGCTTACTAATTAAAAAATAAATAAATAAATAAATAAATAAAATTCTCTGCTTTGTGGAAAGCAGCCTCTTCTCTTGAAATCTTATCTGTCTTAGGAAAAAACACCCTTGTTTCTCAGCTGTGGTGCTGTCTTGTTCTTGATATGCTTTGTGAATTAACATGACAGTTTTCTAAAGACAGCTCTCTCCCACGATCGCTGCAGTGAATATCTCCTGCATGCAACACAGGAATCTTCCTGAATTTCATTTCTGTCTGTGCGCATTTCCAGAAGAGTGCAATGGAATGTATTTATTTTGTTGATCCATATTCCAAAAATATTATGGAGTAAATAAATATGAAGCTTGAATTTTGCCGAGTTTTGAACTTTGAATGGACTTTGTCCTGTTTAAAGAAAGAATGTTCCTGAGCCTTCTCAGCATCACCAATCATCCGGCTTGCCTGGGTGGCATGAGCTGAAGAGTCATTGTCTTGGGCTGAAGATAATATGTCCTCAGTCAGTATATATGAGTAACAAAGCTTCTTTGTAATGTATGACTAAAACATAAAATGAGAAAGCATAACACTAGTGGGAATGTGGACCTTGCTTTTGTGAAACGAATGCATCAGTGTCTGATTCAAGAGAAGCACTTGCAATTGTGAAGGAGTTCTCCAGGTGTCTGTGATGCATCTTTGAAAACAGGTTGCTCACATATGTACCTACTGCCAAAAAGGTAATGAGGCTAACTAGGTAAGCCCTGTCTCATCTTCACCTTGAGCAACTATATTTCTTTTTTGACTCCATAAATGATTTGATTTCATTTGGCAAATCATAACATCTTCTTCGCATTTTATCCCAACTTAGCAACTCCTCTGCCTGCTGGAGGCCCACTATTGCAATTGCAAATAAAATCTGCTTGATCAGAGCTACCGTCCCAGAAAATTATTTGGATATTTCCAACGCTTACCAAGATACCATTACAATTACCTGAGTATTTGAAGTTACAATGCAAGGAAATTTTGACAACGCATTTCAATATCTAGTGCTGCTGATCCCAGTTGAAGCCCTAGTTCACTAGAGCGTATATACACAAACAGTGATTCTTGGAGAAAATTAAAAAGACACCACAAGAGAAGGGCTCTGGAGATACCAGTGTAAGAGAGTGGAAATCACAAATTCAGTGCAGCGTGTAGTCCTAATGAAACCGGCCAAAGCAATATTCCATAACATATATGTTATAACATATGTTCTATGTTATGACAATATGTTCATGCCGAAGGAGTTTTGAAGGGGACAGAAACTCGTCTAGCTCTCTTCTGGTGCTTGGTAGGTTACATTTGCCTAGTGTTTTGCAACATACGTCACTCAATGAAGATTACAATTAGCTCAGCAGTGCAGGAGTGAAGAGAAGGTGAGTTCTGGCTCATCATAAATATGCATGAAGAGTGCCCATATCTATGGGAGTGCAGACAGGGCCAGGCTCGGGGAGTTATATTCTCATATTCTGAATCCAACAGGCCGACCGTCTCTTTAAGTAGTTCTCTCAAAGTATCGGACTTACCGTGCGAATGAAATGCCGTTTCTGCAGTGAGAAGCAGCAAGATGAGTATTTCATGGTCTCTGGTGCCATCTATTGTCATTTATTGGTACTAACAACTCTTGTTGGGATTCCCTTCATTACTGGAAACGGCACTTATGTACTATCCTGTTGCAGGGACTTCAGAAGCTTGCTTCCTGTGACAAACCTAACTGCAGCTTTTCCATATTTGATTATGCATTGGGCATCTTTGCCAAGCCTTGTAGGGGTATGAAAGAACAACAAAGGAATTCCATGAATTGTTATGGGCTGTGGATATATCCAGTTCTATTTACTAGTTAAAAAATAACTAAATAAATAAATAAATAAATAAATAAATAAATAAAATTCTCTGCTTTGTGGAAAGCAGCCTCTTCTCTTGAAATCTTATCTGTCTTAGGAAAAAACACCCTTGTTTCTCAGCTGTGGTGCTGTCTTGTTCTTGATATGCTTTGTGAATTAACATGACAGTTTTCTAAAGACAGCTCTCTCCCACGATCGCTGCAGTGAATATCTCCTGCATGCAACACAGGAATCTTCCTGAATTTCATTTCTGTCTGTGCGCATTTCCAGAAGAGTGCAATGGAATGTATTTATTTTGTTGATCCATATTCCAAAAATATTATGGAGTAAATAAATATGAAGGGGATGGAACTTAGAACTTAGAGCGCAGGGGATGGAACTTAGAACTTAGAACTTAGAGCATTCGCCGATAAGCGCGACTTCTCGGGCAGCAACGGCAAACGCTCCGGAGCGCTTCAGCGCGAGTGCCACTTCCGAGCCGGCAGAGCGAAGTCGTGCCGTTCTGAAGCCGAGAACGTCCGAATTCAGCCTGCTGCCGTTCCTCCGGAGGGGGTTATTTTCTGCGCAGTGCAGAAAGGATCTCTCCCGACTTCTTCGAATGTGCTCCCTGGGAGCACAGCATCTGTCGCTCCTCGAATCTCCAGCTGCCTCTTTAAGAGAGGCTTTTCACTTCTACCCTTGTGTCACAGAACACAGAAGTGGACCAAAGGGAACCACACTGCAAAGAATTGTGGCTCGAAATTCCATAGTTATTCGGTGTGGAGAGGTTGCTCTCACACCAGCAAAAAAACCAAACCAAACAAACAGAAAACCAAACCAAACACCTCTCAGGTGTATGTTGGCACATTGGAAGGATGTTGCAGGAGGGCCATCAAATAAGAAAAGGCCACTAAATGAGAAACTAGGAACAGAAATGGAATAAAGGGACCAGTTTTCTAATTGAGTACCCTAATCAGGAGAGACCAAGTGCTGGGTGTTTGTGGAAGTTGAAGACTTGCGCGGTTTGATCTGTGGATTTTGAAAGGAATGAGAGAAACTGTTTTGGTGGTCTAAGAAAGGTAATTGTTACAGGTATACAGAAGTAGAATGGAGGGTATGTGGAAGTGTAACTGAGGGTACGACAAAGGAAGAAGGGTTAAAGAGAAAGTGAGTTAATCTGTGCTGGTGTGAGAGCAACCCTCCACACCGTTTCCCCGCTAGCAGAACTTGGTGTGAGAGAGTGAGCTGCAGACGGAGACTTCTGCTGTAAACAACATTACTTGCAAAGGGGGAGGTGAGAGGACAGGGCACTGGAAGTGAGACTAGGCTCTGCAGAGAGAATCCCAGTGTTGGTACTGGGAGCCTCTGGAGAAGAGGAGGTAACCTGGGAATAACAGCGGCTGTTAGTGTCACGGCACTGGAGTAGGGCCGTAGGACACAGGGATCCACTCAGAGAGGCATGGGGAGTGGGGGGTGGGGGGGGGAGGAAGGGGGTGGGGGGAGGTGTGGAAGAGCCCAGAGAGGGCTCCGCCCCATTGGAATGAAAGTAATCTTAAATTACTGAGAAAGAGGGAGCAATTTCTGGTTGCATAGATGAAGGATGGGAATTTGGGAAGTCTACCCTAGCAGTTCTTTTGGTTAAATTACAGCTAGGGGAGCAGGATAAAGAAGTCTACCTTTCCTGGGTACGGGTGCCTCTTCCTGCCCGTAGATGATTTTGTAACAACAGAAGCAGCTAATCCCAATAAAAAAACTAACTAACTAACAAATACACAAACAAACAAATAAATGAATGGCTTACTTTTTGGGATTAATTGAATATGGCCTGAGAAAACAAGAAGGAATAAATACATGCTTGCACTTACCAGGTGACTCTGGCAAGAAATTAAATAGAACTGAAATTAAGGATCAAACAATATTAACTGAAGGAGAATTGTAAATCTGCCTTTAACACAAACAGGGAAAACCAAGTTTATAACCCCCAGAGACAGAAAGAGCAATATTTCATCAAAAACCTCTGGCAAACACCTGGAGAACACCTATACAATTGCAAGTGCTTCTCTTGAATCAGACACTGATGCATTGTTTCACAAAAGCAAGGTCCACATTCCCACTAGTGTTCTGCTTTCTCATTTTATGTTTTAGTCATACATTACAAAGAAGCTTTGTTACTCATATATACTGACTGAGGACATATTATCTTCAGCCCAAGACAATGACTCTTCAGCTCATGCCACCCAGGCAAGCCAGATGATTGGTGATGCTGAGAAGGCTCAGGAACATTCTTTCTTTAAACAGGACAAAGTCCATTCAAACTTTGGCAAAATTCAAGCTTCGTATTTATTTACACAATGATATTTTTGGAATATGGATCAACGAAATAAATAAGTCCCATTCTTGCAAAACCTGTTGCTGGTTCCATTGCACTCTTCTGGAAATGCGCACAGACAGAAATGAAATTCAGGAAGATTCCTGTGTTGCATGCAGGAGATGTTCACTGCAGTGATCGTGGGAGAGAGCTGTCTTTGGAAAACTGTCATGTTAATTCACAAAGCATATCAAGAACAAGACAGCACCACAGCTGAGAAACAAGGGTGTTTTTTCCTAAGACAGATAAGATTTCAAGAGAAGAGGCTGCTTTCCACAAAGCAGAGAATTTTATTTATTTATTTATTTATTTATTTAGTTATTTTTTAACTAGTAAATAGAACTGGATATATCCACAGCCCATAACAATTCATGGAATTCCTTTGTTGTTCTTTCATACCCCTACAAGGCTTGGCAAAGATGCCCAATGCATAATCAAATATGGAAAAGCTGCAGTTAGGTTTGTCACAGGAAGCAAGCTTCTGAAGTCCCTGCAACAGGATAGTACATAAGTGCCGTTTCCAGTAATGAAGGGAATCCCAACAAGAGTTGTTAGTACCAATAAATGACAATAGATGGCACCAGAGACCATGAAATACTCATCTTGCTGCTTCTCACTGCAGAAACGGCATTTCATTCGCACGGTAAGTCCGATACTTTGAGAGAACTACTTAAAGAGACGGTCGGCCTGTTGGATTCAGAATATGAGAATATAACTCCCCGAGCCTGGCCCTGTCTGCACTCCCATAGATATGGGCACTCTTCATGCATATTTATGATGAGCCAGAACTCACCTTCTCTTCACTCCTGCACTGCTGAGCTAATTGTAATCTTCATTGAGTGACGTATGTTGCAAAACACTAGGCAAATGTAACCTACCAAGCACCAGAAGAGAGCTAGACGAGTTTCTGTCCCCTTCAAAACTCCTTCGGCATGAACATATTGTCATAACATAGAACATATGTTATAACATATATGTTATGGAATATTGCTTTGGCCGGTTTCATTAGGACTACACGCTGCACTGAATTTGTGATTTCCACTCTCTTACACTGGTATCTCCAGAGCCCTTCTCTTGTGGTGTCTTTTTAATTTTCTCCAAGAATCACTGTTTGTGTATATACGCTCTAGTGAACTAGGGCTTCAACTGGGATCAGCAGCACTAGATATTGAAATGCGTTGTCAAAATTTCCTTGCATTGTAACTTCAAATACTCAGGTAATTGTAATGGTATCTTGGTAAGCGTTGGAAATATCCAAATAATTTTCTGGGACGGTAGCTCTGATCAAGCAGATTTTATTTGCAATTGCAATAGTGGGCCTCCAGCAGGCAGAGGAGTTGCTAAGTTGGGATAAAATGCGAAGAAGATGTTATGATTTGCCAAATGAAATCAAATCATTTATGGAGTCAAAAAAGAAATATAGTTGCTCAAGGTGAAGATGAGACAGGGCTTACCTAGTTAGCCTCATTACCTTTTTGGCAGTAGGTACATATGTGAGCAACCTGTTTTCAAAGATGCATCACAGACACCTGGCGAACTCCTTCACAATTGCAAGTGCTTCTCTTGAATCAGACACTGATGCATTCGTTTCACAAAAGCAAGGTCCACATTCCCACTAGTGTTATGCTTTCTCATTTTATGTTTTAGTCATACATTACAAAGAAGCTTTGTTACTCATATATACTGACTGAGGACATATTATCTTCAGCCCAAGACAATGACTCTTCAGCTCATGCCACCCAGGCAAGCCGGATGATTGGTGATGCTGAGAAGGCTCAGGAACATTCTTTCTTTAAACAGGACAAAGTCCATTCAAAGTTCAAAACTCGGCAAAATTCAAGCTTCATATTTATTTACTCCATAATATTTTTGGAATATGGATCAACAAAATAAATACATTCCATTGCACTCTTCTGGAAATGCGCACAGACAGAAATGAAATTCAGGAAGATTCCTGTGTTGCATGCAGGAGATATTCACTGCAGCGATCGTGGGAGAGAGCTGTCTTTAGAAAACTGTCATGTTAATTCACAAAGCATATCAAGAACAAGACAGCACCACAGCTGAGAAACAAGGGTGTTTTTTCCTAAGACAGATAAGATTTCAAGAGAAGAGGCTGCTTTCCACAAAGCAGAGAATTTTATTTATTTATTTATTTATTTATTTTTTAATTAGTAAGCAGAACTGGATATATCCACAGCCCATAACAATTCATGGAATTCCTTTGTTGTTCTTTCATACCCCTACAAGGCTTGGCAAAGATGCCCAATGCATAATCAAATATGGAAAAGCTGCAGTTAGGTTTGTCACAGGAAGCAAGCTTCTGAAGTCCCTGCAACAGGATAGTACATAAGTGCCGTTTCCAGGTCTTTAAAGACACCAGTTGTCAAGTGAACTAAGGAGATAGGAGCTCCTAAAAAGTCTGCCAATCCAAAAATGAAGCTCCTTACTGATCGTATCTGAGCTACTACCTCTAAAAACCACCACTAACTGGCAGATTACATAGTGGGAAAGGTGTTACAGCCATCAGAACAATCAGATACTGGCTAAAGATGAACTGTTGCTAGCTAAGCGCATATTGCTAATTCTCACATTTGCTCATTCTGCACTAGGCCATTATTCCTGGACCCCTGCTGTCCTGGGATAGAGGTAAGTTGGAAGAAAAAATGTAGGGGAGCATCACTTGCATTCCTCCTAATCCAAAAGAGGGACAGTTTGACCTCCTGTCAGAGGCCCCTTAAGTTGTTCTTTTGCTGAGGGCCTCTTGGCAAAACAAAATAGTCTATAATACAAAAGTTACCATTTTGGTACTTCTTAAGGATTTCATCTTATCTACTAAGTGTGCATAAATGTGGAATAAGAAGCCACTTTCTTCCAGAGAGGCTGTGCATGCCCCGTCCCTGGAGGTGTTCAAGGCCAGGTTGGATGGGGCCCTGCGCAGCCTGCTCTGGGATTAAATGTGGTGGTTAGTGGTGCTCTGGTATTAAATGTGGTTAGATTTGCATGTGGCAGGGGGTTTGGAGATTCATGAAGCTTGAGGTCCCTTCCAACCCTGGCCATTCTGTGATTCTGTGATTCCTCCGGCTGCTATTACTGGTGAGGAGAGCAGCTCTGTTTCCTGGGCTGATGGATGTGGTCCTGGCCCCAGAGGCATGCATTATATAGAGCGCAAGGTTCTGTTCTGTTCTATTTTGGGCCCAAACTTTTGTTACTTGCATTGTCTGTAAGTGTTGACATGGTGACAGTGTCAAGCTCTTTACCAATCTATTGGCCTTTCTGGTTTGAGCAAGAAATTGCACTTCAAGTTTGTGCACTTGTTTTTGTTTGTGTGATAATTCCCACTCCTAGAGTATCATATCCTTTTGATATTTTACAGTTGAACAACTAGAGAAATAAGGAGAGAGAGTTTTGCCAAATGCAGAAGCAATCAAAGCACAGAAAGCAAAGCTTTGTAAGTGTTCCACAGTTTGTATCATATCTGATCATAAATTGATAATCATAAATCAAATAAAATATCTCCATGGCTTTACCTTCTCCAATCAAAATGGAAAGGACTCATAGCCCCTTACAGTGAGGATTATCCAGTTAGGTTTTGTACACAAAGTGCTCTGGAAAACTGTAGCAATTAAAAACAGTACAAAAAAGAAATTTGAGATAATTATAGCTGGCTAATACATTGTAGCGAGGTAAAGAATGGAGGAGAGGCAGAATTCAGAAAGTTTTCAGAAATAGTTCAAAGACATTAAAAAAGGTTTCTTGCTAGGCTTCAACCCTTGACAGAGCTACAGACAATTTCTATGTATGTTTGGTGATTTCTGGCAGGTCGTTTTCTCACTTACACTCATAGAATCACTCAGGTTGGAAAAGACCTGAAAAATCATCGAATCCAACCATGACCTAACCATACTACTTTTGCTCTAACAACCCTCTGCTAAATCATGTTCCTGAGCACCGCATCCAAACGGATTTTAAAACATCCAGGGATGGTGACTCAACCACCTCCCTGGGGAGCCCAGTCCAGTGCTTCTCTCACTTCAGCTCTGAGAAAAGGACAAAAATTCATCTGGGATTCTTACTAAATTTACTACTGTAAATCTCTGAATTCTGTATGGATGGGGCCTTATAAATATTTCTATAATTAGTCAAAGCACAGTAAAGCATATACATTTTTTCCTACAGGTTAAATACTGCTGATTAGCTGCTTACTTTTTAGAAAGTTCTCTGTGCTTAGTATTCACACAAGTCTTTTTCTGACCTGCTGTAAGCCCGTTAGTCCAAACCAGATAAGGAGTCTAATTTTAGAGCTGGAGATAGTGTAACACTGTTACTAGTTGATACTTGCTATTTCATTGCATTCCAGGATTGTGTACTAAGCAAAAGAACTGCCTCATAGAAGAGAATGACTTATGAATTAGAATGCAGTAGTGATCTTGTTCTTGGTGTTATTATTGCATATGTATACCTGCCTTTGCATTGTTAGTTCTAGAAGATACTGTCTACAGGTATTGCTGACAATTTTCTTCCCCATCACTCTGTATCTCTCATTGTCTTTTTCATAGTTTCCATTGTGTGTTTCCCTTTTCTTGTTCTTCGTTTCTTTTTTCTTTCTTTCTTTTTTTTTTTTTTAATTTTTGTTTGTCTATCTGTATTGCTGTTGCTTAAGTTTTTGTTTGTTTGTTTGTTTGTTTGTTTGTTTGTTGTTGGGGGTAGGGAGGACAGGGGGGCTTGGGAGGGCTGAGTTGGTTGTTTTAGCTTGGTTGTTCTGTTTGTGTGTCTGCTTCCAAGTGACTTCAGTATATGTCCATCTCAGAAATCTGTTTGTATTATGATCTTTAATGCAAATATGAAAAATATTTACTACAGACACCTTTTCACTGATATTCTGATACTTCACTCAACTAAGGAAACCTCATTATTCTTCAACAGTTCATCTACAAACTGATTAGTAGAGCAGAAGCCACTAGCAGTAACAAACAATTAAGAGGCCATGGCCACCTGATGGAAACCTCATGGTGTTTTGTTTTGGCCAAGGAAAACCAGTTGATTATTTTCAGAACTTGCATAAATAAACAAATAAATAAATAAAAATGATACAAATAAATAGTAATAATAAGTAAAGAAAAGTAAGAGAAGACCATTCAAGCTGCATGAAAATAAAATCAAGGATTCTCACTACCACTGTTGCTGTATTTGTTTATAAAGCCAAGATCATGGCCTCAACCTACTGTGTAAAATTGCATCACTTGACATGCTGTCTTCCTCTACAGAGGGATTAAAAACAGAAATGAAATCTTAGAATCCATTTGAAAATCAATTTTGCTTTATTTCCCTTAACTTCAATAATATAATGAAACCCAATCTTCAGATAAAAGGATGAGTAACATGAGCAAACGTGGATTAATAACTGGTATAACTAAGTGATATTATTCTATAGACTTCAAAGGTGTCTGCCTTCTGAATATCACCAGATTTTACAAAAGATCATTCAGATCAACGCTTTAAACGTATGCTATCAAAATAAGCTCAACCAGCTTACAAAAATGACTAGGCATTTTCACTTTCAATAGACACGATTTAAAATGATACCTTTAAAGTAGTGACCAAGCTCGGTGTGGCTTCCATCATTTCTAGCCTCGCTATATTAACTACATCTCAAGAATAAGGATTGCGCTCTTATGGAAAAATTAGGTAGTGAATGTCAGTCTTACTGAGAAGACTAACGGTCATCACTTTATCTAAAAATAGTAAAACATGGATCACACAAATATACGTTTTCTTGTCTGGAAAAAAGCAAGAATTTTCAGAAGGAGCATGAAATCACAAGCAGCATGGATGTTCAGATTTTGTATATTCACAGGCAAAAAAAGAATTCTCATAGAAAATATCCATAGAAAATATGTAATCCTTTATCGCCTTTGGAGAAACTGCATGCATGCAAGAGCAGTTGGTGAATCAGATGCTAGGGGAGTACTGCTTTGTCTTATCCACAAGTCCGTTCTTTCCACTTAAACACAACAACTTCTAAACAGAATTAGGTCATGTTGGAGGAAGATCAAAGAACTGGATTGAGTACCAAAAAACATTCAATGCTGCCAAACTCTTTTAAAACAGCTAAAAGGAAAATATTTGATTTTACTGTACATCAGAAATACTTGAAGGAAAGATATCTTGATACTCTAGGTCATCAAAAGCCCAAAAGGTAAAGCTAAGTTCCAGTGCTACTGATGATACAAAAAATGAAAAATTGTCTTTTGATGCAAATATAAATTACATTACATAAATTACCAAGAAAGATACTGAGCAGGCTCCCACCTAGCATCTGCACTGTAAGCTACACAGTAAAAAGCCAATCAACATCTTCATGCCACTGTCTGGTAAGAAGAATAACCTCCAAAACAACTTCATTGAAAATCTTTTAACTTTCACTAAGATAAACCTTTTATTAAACTGTTTTGAGAGAAAGTGTGTGTGCTCATCCACTAGAAAAAGTGGCTTTTTGCATAAGGGGCTTCTCAAATAAAGCTTATGTACAGTTCAATGAGTGCTTTGAAAATTTAGGCTGTTTAAAATGATTCTGATTTTGTAAGAATCAATTATTATAGAGTCTACACCTCCTGAACAATCGAACTAACATTGTACTCCTAATAAACATCAATGTAATTTGAATCAATACACGTGTTGTACGTTTACACAATCCCAACTCAGCTTTCTGAAACCTTCTTTTGACCTTTCAGATCACAAGAGTATTGCCCTGAGTGCAGGTGTCCAGTTGTGGAAAGGCCTGCCATAATGCTGATGTGTGGTATGAAACTGGGGTGCTAGACACAACTAGTTCCAGTCCACTGCTACTCACTCCTACTGCCCCACAGGACCCATTAGCCAATGAGCAGGCAGCTCAGAGGGAGTGGAGCTCAGAAGAAAGATCCCACAAAAGAGTGGGAACACCTTGTAAGAAGGTCATGGAGAAGGTGCTACGTGCCCCCAGCAACGCTCACCCTGCAGCTCCTGAAGAGCGTATGCTGGATCGGGGAGAGGTGTGAGGAGGAAGGGAAAGCGCAGAGGAGCTACTCTGCAACAGATGAAGGAGTCAGAAACGGAGGGGTGAGGAAGACCTGCTGAGCAGGGAATGGGAAGAATAAATGAAATTTATCTTCCCTAAGTGAAATATGTTTTACTTCTGAGGTAATATTCCCATGGGCTTTCCCCTCTCTCTCTGGCTTTCTGTGGAGGGGGAGTGAGAGAGAGGCTGAGTGAGTGTCTGGTGGCCATAAAATCAACACACCAAATGCACTGTGGCAAAAGCAATATAAAATCAATATACACTGATTAAGTTGACAAGGCACAGTCTCAGCACCTCGATTACTAGGAAGTCAGGTAGATCTTGGTGCATTATACAATAGATGTTCTTACTGATGGTGTCGATCGCCTAAGCAAATTATGCCTTTGAAGAGAAAGTTGTACAGCTGATTCAACGTGTATGTATGAGGTGTGCTTCAACAGTAACGTCTCCTATTTGATTATATTCGTCCACAATATCAGAGGCCGATGCTGGTGGTGTGACAATAGAGGATGTACCTTCTCAACAGTGTTCCACTACAGGTATATTACATACCTGTATATATACATACGTATATACAGGTGTGTTAGTGTTTAGTGTACTTAGCTAACATTTTGACAGTTACCTGCTTTTTTTTCCTTTCCCCCCCCCAAAACTATTGTTATGATTTTCCAGGATCAAAGAACATCTATCACAATTAATTTTCCATAGATCATTTCTTCTTTTTTTCATCATTTTGCGTTCCCTTACTTTCGGGCTCTGAACCTTGCTTCTACAATGCAAAGGGATTCCAGCCACCACATGCATACAGCCAAGACATTTTAGTGTGAACTAGATACTCAGGCATACACAACCTGTAACGCACATGCTACGTGTATCCCAACTCAACTTGCACCCCCTACAGCTGTATCTATCATGGCAGCAGCTCTACCCTGATGAGTGGCCAGGCCTAGCCCAGAGTCACAGCAAGGTTTGCAGAGCAGCACTGAAAAATAAAGCAACAGAACTGAGAAAAGCCTGTCACCGGAAGAAAATATTTTCAACAAAGTCACATGGCAAAAGAAGGTAATGACAGTGCTTTCTAACGGGAGATAAGCGCCATAGCAGGTAACCATACAAGGCCATATGACCATACCTAACAGGTAACCATACATAACCTACAAGAACCATAGCAGCAGGTAACAAAGAAAAATTAGCTCACCCCTTCCAGAAACTAGTAACAACTCAAAAGAAGAGCAAACTCAGAGAGATACTGCTCCCTCTGCTGCTAACACTTAAATAAAAGCACCTTTTCCAATCATTGCTTGCACCTGAGCTCCCTGGGAGAGCCTTGACCTCTCCACTAATGTTCAATCATTGGTTCAGGCTGTGAAGGGATGGAGTGCAGCAGAGTTGCCAGGTCACTGCCTGAACCAAAGAGTGAGTAGGTCAGGGCTCAACTCCTGCTGTTTTGGAAACATGAAGTACAACGTGCATCG
This sequence comes from Lagopus muta, assembly GCF_023343835.1. Classification (NCBI taxonomy): domain Eukaryota; kingdom Metazoa; phylum Chordata; class Aves; order Galliformes; family Phasianidae; genus Lagopus; species Lagopus muta. The sequence continues at coordinate 74,830,237 of NC_064433.1, read as the reverse complement.
CGATGCAGGTACAGTACCTATCAATGATGTGATTGACAGGTGATTGTTGCAAGGTGATTGTTGACAGTCTTCTTATGGTTCTGTTGGAACAGTACTTGATGTTCCTTCTGGAGGCTTCTCTTCTTCAGTTTGGGTTTGGGTTCCCTGGTTCCCAGAATTTCAGCACTCCACCACCTGGTGTCATGACATACCCTCGTAGACACTGAAGCACGCTGAAGTGTTGATGCTCCTACCAGTGGTCCTGTGGACTTCACAGCCTCAAGGGGAGTAGTACAGATGTTTAAAAGGTATGAGGAGTGGTGGGTCTGCCTTCAGTGGGAGGATACAGGCTGCGTTTTTGTCTTGAGTCAAACACCTCCACTTATGCTGGGGCATGTCCTGGCCTTTGGTACAACATCCTTTGTCCTGTATTTACCTTTGAAGGTCAATATTAATTATTCTGCCATACGTCCCCCATTTTGGAACTGCAAGCAGCTTTCGTGTCTTCTCTATGTGAGAAGTTAGTCCAGAACAAGGTTTTAACTCACCCTACAAATCCTGCCATGGGGCTGTTCTGCCAGTCGTACAAAGAAAATTGTCTTTCTGCTCTGCAGAGTACAATGAACTTTTCATCTTCTCACTTAACAGCTGTATCTTTTAAAGAATAAAAGTAAATATAAAATTAGCGAGGATTCAGTAACAGTAGGTCAGCTATAAATACTTGCAAATGGGAAACATACAGCGAGCATCTTTGGAATTATGACATTACAGCATTCTGATTTTAGGAAAGTTACAATTAAGCTCCGTTTCAATACAACCAACTCTATATTACAAACTCAACAAAAACGTACGGAGGAGCAGAAGTCCTGCTCAGTGCACTTAGTGCCTTTTACACGGTTATTCAGATACAGCATGGTCACAGCTCTGGCCCGGTTCGACCTGGATCCTTGACTAAATGGCACAGGGGGACCCATGGACCCACCCCCTGTGATGGTTCTGAACACAAAACAGCGGCAACGAGCTAAGGGAGAAAATTAATTTACTAGATATTATAGCACAGTGTGAGAGAATGCAATATAGCACAATACAATTGGAATTGTAGCCTAGCCTAGCCATGTTTGCCTAAAGATGAACTGTTGCTAGCTAAGCGCATATTGCTAATTCTCACATTTGCTCATTCTGCACTAGGCCATTATTCCTGGACCCCTGCTGTCCTGGGATAGAGGTAAGTTGGAAGAAAAAATGTAGGGGAGCATCACTTGCATTCCTCCTAATCCAAAAGAGGGACAGTTTGACCTCCTGTCAGAGGCCCCTTAAGTTGTTCTTTTGCTGAGGGCCTCTTGGCAGAACAGAATAGTCTATAATACAAAAGTTACCATTTTGGTACTTCTTGAGGATTTCATCTTATCTACTAAGTGTGCATAAATGTGGAATAAGAAGCCACTTTCTTCCCATGGGCTTTCCCCTCTCTCTCTGGCTTTCTGTGGAGGGGGAGTGAGAGAGAGGCTGAGTGAGTGTCTGGTGGCCATAAAATCAACACACCAAATGCACTGTGGCAAAAGCAATATAAAATCAATATACACTGATTAAGTTGACAAGGTACAGTCTCAGCACCTTGATTACTAGGAAGTCAGGTAAATCTTGGTGCATTATACAATAGATGTTCTTACTGATGGTGTCGATTGCCTAAGCAAATTAGGCCTTTGAAGAGAAAGTTGTACAGCTGATTCAATGTGTATGTATGAGGTGTGCTTCAACAGTAACATCTCCTATTTGATTATATTCGTCCACAATATCAGAGGCCGATGCTGGTGGTGTGACAACAGATGATATACTTGTAGTGGAACACTGTTGAGAAGGTACATAACATACCTGTATATATGCATACGTATATACAAGTGTATTAGTGTTTAGTGTACTTAGCTAACATTTTGACAGTTACCTGCTTTTTTTTCCTTCCCCCCCCCCCCCCCCCAAAACTATTGTTATGATTTTCCAGGATCAAAGAACATCTATCACAATTAATTTTCCATAGATCATTTCTTCTTTTTTTCATCATTTTGCGTTCCCTTACTTTCGGGCTCTGAACCTTGCTTCTACAATGCAAAGGGATTCCAGCCACCACATGCATACAGCCAAGACATTTTAGTGTGAACTAGATACTCAGGCATACACAACCTGTAACGCACATGCTACGTGTATCCCAACTCAACTTGCACCCCCTACAGCTGTATCTATCATGGCAGCAGCTCTACCCTGATGAGTGGCCAGGCCTAGCCCAGAGTCACAGCAAGGTTTGCAGAGCAGCACTGAAAAATAAAGCAACAGAACTGAGAAAAGCCTGTCACCGGAAGAAAATATTTTCAACAAAGTCACATGGCAAAAGAAGGTAATGACAGTGCTTTCTAACGGGAGATAAGCGCCATAGCAGGTAACCATACAAGGCCATATGACCATACCTAACAGGTAACCATACATAACCTACAAGAACCATAGCAGCAGGTAACAAAGAAAAATTAGCTCACCCCTTCCAGAAACTAGTAACAACTCAAAAGAAGAGCAAACTCAGAGAGATACTGCTCCCTCTGCTGCTAACACTTAAATAAAAGCACCTTTTCCAATCATTGCTTGCACCTGAGCTCCCTGGGAGAGCCTTGACCTCTCCACTAATGTTCAATCATTGGTTCAGGCTGTGAAGGGATGGAGTGCAGCAGAGTTGCCAGGTCACTGCCTGAACCAAAGAGTGAGTAGGTCAGGGCTCAACTCCTGCTGTTTTGGAAACATGAAGTACAACGTGCATCGCGATGCAGGTACAGTACCTATCAATGATGTGATTGACAGGTGATTGTTGCAAGGTGATTGTTGACAGTCTTCTTATGGTTCTGTTGGAACAGTACTTGATGTTCCTTCTGGAGGCTTCTCTTCTTCAGTTTGGGTTTGGGTTCCCTGGTTCCCAGAATTTCAGCACTCCACCACCTGGTGTCATGACATACCCTCGTAGACACTGAAGCACGCTGAAGTGTTGATGCTCCTACCAGTGGTCCTGTGGACTTCACAGCCTCAAGGGGAGTAGTACAGATGTTTAAAAGGTATGAGGAGTGGTGGGTCTGCCTTCAGTGGGAGGATACAGGCTGCGTTTTTGTCTTGAGTCAAACACCTCCACTTATGCTGGGGCATGTCCTGGCCTTTGGTACAACATCCTTTGTCCTGTATTTACCTTTGAAGGTCAATATTAATTATTCTGCCATACGTCCCCCATTTTGGAACTGCAAGCAGCTTTCGTGTCTTCTCTATGTGAGAAGTTAGTCCAGAACAAGGTTTTAACTCACCCTACAAATCCTGCCATGGGGCTGTTCTGCCAGTCGTACAAAGAAAATTGTCTTTCTGCTCTGCAGAGTACAATGAACTTTTCATCTTCTCACTTAACAGCTGTATCTTTTAAAGAATAAAAGTAAATATAAAATTAGCGAGGATTCAGTAACAGTAGGTCAGCTATAAATACTTGCAAATGGGAAACATACAGCGAGCATCTTTGGAATTATGACATTACAGCATTCTGATTTTAGGAAAGTTACAATTAAGCTCCGTTTCAATACAACCAACTCTATATTACAAACTCAACAAAAACGTACGGAGGAGCAGAAGTCCTGCTCAGTGCACTTAGTGCCTTTTACACGGTTATTCAGATACAGCATGGTCACAACTCTGGCCCGGTTCGACCTGGATCCTTGACTAAATGGCACAGGGGGACCCATGGACCCACCCCCTGTGATGGTTCTGAACACAAAACAGCGGCAACGAGCTAAGGGAGAAAATTAATTTACTAGATATTATAGCACAGTGTGAGAGAATGCAATATAGCACAATACAATTGGAATTGTAGCCTAGCCTAGCCATGTTTGCCTAAAGATGAACTGTTGCTAGCTAAGCGCATATTGCTAATTCTCACATTTGCTCATTCTGCACTAGGCCATTATTCCTGGACCCCTGCTGTCCTGGGATAGAGGTAAGTTGGAAGAAAAAATGTAGGGGAGCATCACTTGCATTCCTCCTAATCCAAAAGAGGGACAGTTTGACCTCCTGTCAGAGGCCCCTTAAGTTGTTCTTTTGCTGAGGGCCTCTTGGCAGAACAGAATAGTCTATAATACAAAAGTTACCATTTTGGTACTTCTTGAGGATTTCATCTTATCTACTAAGTGTGCATAAATGTGGAATAAGAAGCCACTTTCTTCCCATGGGCTTTCCCCTCTCTCTCTGGCTTTCTGTGGAGGGGGAGTGAGAGAGAGGCTGAGTGAGTGTCTGGTGGCCATAAAATCAACACACCAAATGCACTGTGGCAAAAGCAATATAAAATCAATATACACTGATTAAGTTGACAAGGTACAGTCTCAGCACCTTGATTACTAGGAAGTCAGGTAAATCTTGGTGCATTATACAATAGATGTTCTTACTGATGGTGTCGATTGCCTAAGCAAATTAGGCCTTTGAAGAGAAAGTTGTACAGCTGATTCAATGTGTATGTATGAGGTGTGCTTCAACAGTAACATCTCCTATTTGATTATATTCGTCCACAATATCAGAGGCCGATGCTGGTGGTGTGACAACAGATGATATACTTGTAGTGGAACACTGTTGAGAAGGTACATAACATACCTGTATATATGCATACGTATATACAAGTGTATTAGTGTTTAGTGTACTTAGCTAACATTTTGACAGTTACCTGCTTTTTTTTCCTTCCCCCCCCCCCCAAAACTATTGTTATGATTTTCCAGGATCAAAGAACATCTATCACAATTAATTTTCCATAGATCATTTCTTCTTTTTTTCATCATTTTGCGTTCCCTTACTTTCGGGCTCTGAACCTTGCTTCTACAATGCAAAGGGATTCCAGCCACCACATGCATACAGCCAAGACATTTTAGTGTGAACTAGATACTCAGGCATACACAACCTGTAACGCACATGCTACGTGTATCCCAACTCAACTTGCACCCCCTACAGCTGTATCTATCATGGCAGCAGCTCTACCCTGATGAGTGGCCAGGCCTAGCCCAGAGTCACAGCAAGGTTTGCAGAGCAGCACTGAAAAATAAAGCAACAGAACTGAGAAAAGCCTGTCACCGGAAGAAAATATTTTCAACAAAGTCACATGGCAAAAGAAGGTAATGACAGTGCTTTCTAACGGGAGATAAGCGCCATAGCAGGTAACCATACAAGGCCATATGACCATACCTAACAGGTAACCATACATAACCTACAAGAACCATAGCAGCAGGTAACAAAGAAAAATTAGCTCACCCCTTCCAGAAACTAGTAACAACTCAAAAGAAGAGCAAACTCAGAGAGATACTGCTCCCTCTGCTGCTAACACTTAAATAAAAGCACCTTTTCCAATCATTGCTTGCACCTGAGCTCCCTGGGAGAGCCTTGACCTCTCCACTAATGTTCAATCATTGGTTCAGGCTGTGAAGGGATGGAGTGCAGCAGAGTTGCCAGGTCACTGCCTGAACCAAAGAGTGAGTAGGTCAGGGCTCAACTCCTGCTGTTTTGGAAACATGAAGTACAACGTGCATCGCGATGCAGGTACAGTACCTATCAATGATGTGATTGACAGGTGATTGTTGCAAGGTGATTGTTGACAGTCTTCTTATGGTTCTGTTGGAACAGTACTTGATGTTCCTTCTGGAGGCTTCTCTTCTTCAGTTTGGGTTTGGGTTCCCTGGTTCCCAGAATTTCAGCACTCCACCACCTGGTGTCATGACATACCCTCGTAGACACTGAAGCACGCTGAAGTGTTGATGCTCCTACCAGTGGTCCTGTGGACTTCACAGCCTCAAGGGGAGTAGTACAGATGTTTAAAAGGTATGAGGAGTGGTGGGTCTGCCTTCAGTGGGAGGATACAGGCTGCGTTTTTGTCTTGAGTCAAACACCTCCACTTATGCTGGGGCATGTCCTGGCCTTTGGTACAACATCCTTTGTCCTGTATTTACCTTTGAAGGTCAATATTAATTATTCTGCCATACGTCCCCCATTTTGGAACTGCAAGCAGCTTTCGTGTCTTCTCTATGTGAGAAGTTAGTCCAGAACAAGGTTTTAACTCACCCTACAAATCCTGCCATGGGGCTGTTCTGCCAGTCGTACAAAGAAAATTGTCTTTCTGCTCTGCAGAGTACAATGAACTTTTCATCTTCTCACTTAACAGCTGTATCTTTTAAAGAATAAAAGTAAATATAAAATTAGCGAGGATTCAGTAACAGTAGGTCAGCTATAAATACTTGCAAATGGGAAACATACAGCGAGCATCTTTGGAATTATGACATTACAGCATTCTGATTTTAGGAAAGTTACAATTAAGCTCCGTTTCAATACAACCAACTCTATATTACAAACTCAACAAAAACGTACGGAGGAGCAGAAGTCCTGCTCAGTGCACTTAGTGCCTTTTACACGGTTATTCAGATACAGCATGGTCACAGCTCTGGCCCGGTTCGACCTGGATCCTTGACTAAATGGCACAGGGGGACCCATGGACCCACCCCCTGTGATGGTTCTGAACACAAAACAGCGGCAACGAGCTAAGGGAGAAAATTAATTTACTAGATATTATAGCACAGTGTGAGAGAATGCAATATAGCACAATACAATTGGAATTGTAGCCTAGCCTAGCCATGTTTGCCTAAAGATGAACTGTTGCTAGCTAAGCGCATATTGCTAATTCTCACATTTGCTCATTCTGCACTAGGCCATTATTCCTGGACCCCTGCTGTCCTGGGATAGAGGTAAGTTGGAAGAAAAAATGTAGGGGAGCATCACTTGCATTCCTCCTAATCCAAAAGAGGGACAGTTTGACCTCCTGTCAGAGGCCCCTTAAGTTGTTCTTTTGCTGAGGGCCTCTTGGCAGAACAGAATAGTCTATAATACAAAAGTTACCATTTTGGTACTTCTTGAGGATTTCATCTTATCTACTAAGTGTGCATAAATGTGGAATAAGAAGCCACTTTCTTCCCATGGGCTTTCCCCTCTCTCTCTGGCTTTCTGTGGAGGGGGAGTGAGAGAGAGGCTGAGTGAGTGTCTGGTGGCCATAAAATCAACACACCAAATGCACTGTGGCAAAAGCAATATAAAATCAATATACACTGATTAAGTTGACAAGGTACAGTCTCAGCACCTTGATTACTAGGAAGTCAGGTAAATCTTGGTGCATTATACAATAGATGTTCTTACTGATGGTGTCGATTGCCTAAGCAAATTAGGCCTTTGAAGAGAAAGTTGTACAGCTGATTCAATGTGTATGTATGAGGTGTGCTTCAACAGTAACATCTCCTATTTGATTATATTCGTCCACAATATCAGAGGCCGATGCTGGTGGTGTGACAACAGATGATATACTTGTAGTGGAACACTGTTGAGAAGGTACATAACATACCTGTATATATGCATACGTATATACAAGTGTATTAGTGTTTAGTGTACTTAGCTAACATTTTGACAGTTACCTGCTTTTTTTTCCTTCCCCCCCCCCCAAAACTATTGTTATGATTTTCCAGGATCAAAGAACATCTATCACAATTAATTTTCCATAGATCATTTCTTCTTTTTTTCATCATTTTGCGTTCCCTTACTTTCGGGCTCTGAACCTTGCTTCTACAATGCAAAGGGATTCCAGCCACCACATGCATACAGCCAAGACATTTTAGTGTGAACTAGATACTCAGGCATACACAACCTGTAACGCACATGCTACGTGTATCCCAACTCAACTTGCACCCCCTACAGCTGTATCTATCATGGCAGCAGCTCTACCCTGATGAGTGGCCAGGCCTAGCCCAGAGTCACAGCAAGGTTTGCAGAGCAGCACTGAAAAATAAAGCAACAGAACTGAGAAAAGCCTGTCACCGGAAGAAAATTTTTGGTCTTGCTTTGGAGCAAATTCTTTGGTCTTGCTACTCTGCTATCACTGTCGTGCTTTTCATTGTGTTACAACCAGTAATTTAAGTGACTTGCTAAAACGTACAGGGCAAGGACAGTATTTAAGTGAGCCAGGAGATATTTTGCCTTGTATTTAATCTTTTTCTTCTTACAAAGTAGCCCTGCGTGAGGAAGTTTGTGTGAGGAACATTTGTTTTGTGGAAGCTGATTCAGGAGAACTCAATTTTTAATATTCCAAAGGGAAATCTCTCTGGAGTTACGACTACAAGCAGGCAAGCAACAACTGAATCTAATGTAGAAGTTTAGGACCATATGAAAAGACAGCTACATTAGCGAACTGGACTGCCTGCATGAGTATACTCCCTGGGATTCAACAAAATCTAAATTTTCACTTTATTTCTTTGATTACCATTCACTCACTACTTCAAAATCTCAATTTTAATTCTATACCAATTTTCATTTTTCATTGCCTTTTTCAAAATGTTTAGTACTGTATGTACTTTATACTATATATACTTATAATGGTTTAATCCCTCTGTAACAGATACATTTTGGTTAGAATTCACAATGTTTTTTGAAGATCTGTGCAGGTCATTCGACAAATTCAAGGGAAACTTACAGCACTTTACTTGTTATTGGAACAGATGGATGTGTTTCGCCCATTCATCTTCTTCCATGTCCTTCTAAATTATTTGTCAATTTATCAGACAAACAAGATGGTGAGACTAATTTTTTATGTCATTTAAAGATGATGTTTATGCAATATAATATATTTTGCATCTATTATCTGAACGTCTGTATTTATCAGTAATATCAGTGTGGCTCATAATTTGAGGAAATTGATCAGTCTCATCCATCCCTTGGCCAGGCTGGGCTGCTCCAGGAGGCAGATGATGTGGCAGGGTGAGCAGGCGGAAGTGTGAGCAAAACTGTTTTAGAGGCAGAATGTTCTTGTTTCACAGTATTGCAGATATGCAATCCTGCATTCAAGATGGAAGAAAGGGGCCTAGAATTTCAAAGAGATATGATGCAAAGTGGACAATGAGGGTCATTGCAAAAATTGTCCTTCTTTAGGGAACAAAACTTGCCTCCTGTTGAGTTCAATGACAGTCCTGCTATTGATTTGTGCCTGCCCTATCTATTCATTTTTCTGCTCCCCTGATTTTTTTTTTTTTTTTTTTTTCCACTTTTGCTCAGATTAATGACTTGCTTCCTTCCTTAACTTTATCCTCTCTTCCCGAAAAGTGTTGTCAGCAGGTCAAGGTAGATGATCCTGCCCCTCTGCTCTGCATTGGTAAAGTCCGTATGGAAAAAATTGCACCCACCAACATTCACCGACACTTGCTGGATGGAGTCCAGACAATGGACATGAGCTCAGGGAGCTGGTAGATGTTGGACTTCAGCAGTGGTGACAACAGCAGTAGTTTACCTCTGCTGGTGCAGATTTTTACAAATGCAGCATGCAGGCTCATGTTCATTGCTAAATCACATCAAAAATGCATAGCTAGTGGTGGTGTCTATGTTAAAAAATAGTATTTTGAAGCTGAGAGTTTTCTCTCTCAAGTAATGTGATGGTTGTATGGGAACTGTTGATCACAGCCTGGACCTCTTATTGACCACCTGAGGCAAGCAATAAGTCAGCCATGGGAGCACAGGTGAAAGCAATTTGCCAGTGCTACCAGGAAGGGGTGGAGATCCCATTTAAGGGCTGACTCCCACTGAGGAGGGATCTCTTTCTGGAGGTTGCTCTCTGGGGTGTTTACTGTGAGCCTGTGAGTCCAGTTAGCATTTCCTTTTTTTTTTTTTTTTCCTTTTTTTTTTTTTTCTTTTTAAATGTATATATCTTTTCATCATGGTTATCTTATGAAGCCTAACCTTTGTGCATCTGTTGATTGTAGAAGCCCCTAGCCTACAATATTACCATAGTAGTAAGAATGTTACAGTTTTCTGAGAAAGTAATAAAAAGGAGTAAAGAAATTTCTCTTGTTTTGAGAAATATTGCTTTCTCCAGCCTTTTTGAAGAAAGGTTAGACTAGAGAAGCTGCAATTACGTGGTAAAGTCATTCTTAATGCTTCTTATCTGCAACATCCTTTTTTTTTTTTTTAACTTCTTTTTATAATGAATACATGGCAGAATACCTTACCCATGAGCAGGTAACTTTTCTTAAAAGCATAACTTTTGACGCTCTTGACAGCAATACCTGAAATGCAGTTTGTGAGTCTTGGAAAAGGAAGGCAGACAGAAAAAAGACACCACGTAGTCTGGATTTGATGAACATTAGTCTGTTGCTCTCAGTTTGTTGCAGAACTGAACTTCTACAATGGCATACAGTGCAGATCACACAAAGGCTTTGGCAGAAGTTTTTCGTTATTAAAGACTGGGACAAATTTTCTGCCTTTAAAATAATGTTCAGATCCAAGTGTATGAGAGATTTTGGCCACATGAACAGGCATGACCACTGTGGTGGAAATGCTAAGTCAGGGCTTGAAACAGTGATTGAGCACCTAGTAGTAAGGCAGGGCCAAGCCAGGGGAGCTGAAGTGTATGCAGTGCACATGAATGACCAGTATGGGTATTGACAGGATCTTCCTCTTCCCAGACCTCATTTAAGTGTTGGCAGTGGAGGTGAGGGTATCTCATCTGGAGATCCCTGCATAGCTGAGGCCTTCCAAGGATAAGCAGGTTTTTGTTCCTTCTTTCTGTCTCCATGACTGCTCTGTTTAGCAAGTTTTCATTCACTGCAGCCTGGGGTCTTGCTACTCTGCTTCTTATCTGCAACATCCTTTTTTTTTTTTTAACTTCTTTTTATAATGAATACATGGCAGAATACGTTACCCATGAGCGGATAACTTTTCTTAAAAGCATAACTTTTGACGCTCTTGACAGCAATACCTGAAATGCAGTTTGTGAGTCTTGGAAAAGGAAGGCAGACAGAAAAAAGACACCACGTAGTCTGGATTTGATGAACATTAGTCTGTTGCTCTCAGTTTGTTGCAGAACTGAACTTCTACAATGGCATACAGTGCAGATCACACAAAGGCTTTGGCAGAAGTTTTTCGTTATTAATGACCGGGATAATTTTTCTGCCTTTAAAATAATGTTCAGATCCAAGTGTATGAGAGATTTTGGCCACATGAACAGGCATGACCACTGTGGTGGAAATGCTAAGTCAGGGCTTGAAACAGTGATTGAGCACCTAGTAGTAAGGCAGGGCCAAGCTTTAAATGACATAAAAAATTAGTCTCACCATCTTGTTTGTCTGATAAATTGACAAATAATTTAGAAGGACATGGAAGAAGATGAATGGGCGAAACACATCCATCTGTTCCAATAACAAGTAAAGTGCTGTAAGTTTCCCTTGAATTTGTCGAATGACCTGCACAGATCTTCAAAAAACATTGTGAATTCTAACCAAAATGTATCTGTTACAGAGGGATTAAACCATTATAAGTATATATAGTATAAAGTACATACAGTACTAAACATTTTGAAAAAGGCAATGAAAAATGAAAATTGGTATAGAATTAAAATTGAGATTTTGAAGTAGTGAGTGAATGGTAATCAAAGAAATAAAGTGAAAATTTAGATTTTGTTGAATCCCAGGGAGTATACTCATGCAGGCAGTCCAGTTCGCTAATGTAGCTGTCTTTTCATATGGTCCTAAACTTCTACATTAGATTCAGTTGTTGCTTGCCTGCTTGTAGTCGTAACTCCAGAGAGATTTCCCTTTGGAATATTAAAAATTGAGTTCTCCTGAATCAGCTTCCACAAAACAAATGTTCCTCACACAAACTTCCTCACGCAGGGCTACTTTGTAAGAAGAAAAAGATTAAATACAAGGCAAAATATCTCCTGGCTCACTTAAATACTGTCCTTGCCCTGTACGTTTTAGCAAGTCACTTAAATTACTGGTTGTAACACAATGAAAAGCACGACAGTGATAGCAGAGTAGCAAGACCAAAGAATTTGCTCCAAAGCAAGACCAAAAATTTTCTTCCGGTGACAGGCTTTTCTCAGTTCTGTTGCTTTATTTTTCAGTGCTGCTCTGCAAACCTTGCTGTGACTCTGGGCTAGGCCTGGCCACTCATCAAGGTAGAGCTGCTGCCATGATAGATACAGCTGTAGGGGGTGCAAGTTGAGTTGGGATACACGTAGCATGTGCGTTACAGGTTGTGTATGCCTGAGTATCTAGTTCACACTAAAATGTCTTGGCTGTATGCATGTGGTGGCTGGAATCCCTTTGCATTGTAGAAGCAAGGTTCAGAGCCCGAAAGTAAGGGAACGCAAAATGATGAAAAAAAGAAGAAATGATCTATGGAAAATTAATTGTGATAGATGTTCTTTGATCCTGGAAAATCATAACAATAGTTTTGGGGGGGGGGGAAGGAAAAAAAAGCAGGTAACTGTCAAAATGTTAGCTAAGTACACTAAACACTAATACACTTGTATATACGTATGCATATATACAGGTATGTTATGTACCTTCTCAACAGTGTTCCACTACAAGTATATCATCTGTTGTCACACCACCAGCATCGGCCTCTGATATTGTGGACGAATATAATCAAATAGGAGATGTTACTGTTGAAGCACACCTCATACATACACATTGAATCAGCTGTACAACTTTCTCTTCAAAGGCCTAATTTGCTTAGGCAATCGACACCATCAGTAAGAACATCTATTGTATAATGCACCAAGATTTACCTGACTTCCTAGTAATCAAGGTGCTGAGACTGTACCTTGTCAACTTAATCAGTGTATATTGATTTTATATTGCTTTTGCCACAGTGCATTTGGTGTGTTGATTTTATGGCCACCAGACACTCACTCAGCCTCTCTCTCACTCCCCCTCCACAGAAAGCCAGAGAGAGAGGGGAAAGCCCATGGGAAGAAAGTGGCTTCTTATTCCACATTTATGCACACTTAGTAGATAAGATGAAATCCTCAAGAAGTACCAAAATGGTAACTTTTGTATTATAGACTATTCTGTTCTGCCAAGAGGCCCTCAGCAAAAGAACAACTTAAGGGGCCTCTGACAGGAGGTCAAACTGTCCCTCTTTTGGATTAGGAGGAATGCAAGTGATGCTCCCCTACATTTTTTCTTCCAACTTACCTCTATCCCAGGACAGCAGGGGTCCAGGAATAATGGCCTAGTGCAGAATGAGCAAATGTGAGAATTAGCAATATGCGCTTAGCTAGCAACAGTTCATCTTTAGGCAAACATGGCTAGGCTAGGCTACAATTCCAATTGTATTGTGCTATATTGCATTCTCTCACACTGTGCTATAATATCTAGTAAATTAATTTTCTCCCTTAGCTCGTTGCCGCTGTTTTGTGTTCAGAACCATCACAGGGGGTGGGTCCATGGGTCCCCCTGTGCCATTTAGTCAAGGATCCAGGTCAAACCGGGCCAGAGCTGTGACCATGCTGTATCTGAATAACCGTGTAAAAGGCACTAAGTGCACTGAGCAGGACTTCTGCTCCTCCGTACGTTTTTGTTGAGTTTGTAATATAGAGTTGGTTGTATTGAAACGGAGCTTAATTGTAACTTTCCTAAAATCAGAATGCTGTAATGTCATAATTCCAAAGATGCTCGCTGTATGTTTCCCATTTGCAAGTATTTATAGCTGACCTACTGTTACTGAATCCTCGCTAATTTTATATTTACTTTTATTCTTTAAAAGATACAGCTGTTAAGTGAGAAGATGAAAAGTTCATTGTACTCTGCAGAGCAGAAAGACAATTTTCTTTGTACGACTGGCAGAACAGCCCCATGGCAGGATTTGTAGGGTGAGTTAAAACCTTGTTCTGGACTAACTTCTCACATAGAGAAGACACGAAAGCTGCTTGCAGTTCCAAAATGGGGGACGTATGGCAGAATAATTAATATTGACCTTCAAAGGTAAATACAGGACAAAGGATGTTGTACCAAAGGCCAGGACATGCCCCAGCATAAGTGGAGGTGTTTGACTCAAGACAAAAACGCAGCCTGTATCCTCCCACTGAAGGCAGACCCACCACTCCTCATACCTTTTAAACATCTGTACTACTCCCCTTGAGGCTGTGAAGTCCACAGGACCACTGGTAGGAGCATCAACACTTCAGCGTGCTTCAGTGTCTACGAGGGTATGTCATGACACCAGGTGGTGGAGTGCTGAAATTCTGGGAACCAGGGAACCCAAACCCAAACTGAAGAAGAGAAGCCTCCAGAAGGAACATCAAGTACTGTTCCAACAGAACCATAAGAAGACTGTCAACAATCACCTTGCAACAATCACCTGTCAATCACATCATTGATAGGTACTGTACCTGCATCGCGATGCACGTTGTACTTCATGTTTCCAAAACAGCAGGAGTTGAGCCCTGACCTACTCACTCTTTGGTTCAGGCAGTGACCTGGCAACTCTGCTGCACTCCATCCCTTCACAGCCTGAACCAATGATTGAACATTAGTGGAGAGGTCAAGGCTCTCCCAGGGAGCTCAGGTGCAAGCAATGATTGGAAAAGGTGCTTTTATTTAAGTGTTAGCAGCAGAGGGAGCAGTATCTCTCTGAGTTTGCTCTTCTTTTGAGTTGTTACTAGTTTCTGGAAGGGGTGAGCTAATTTTTCTTTGTTACCTGCTGCTATGGTTCTCGTAGGTTATGTATGGTTACCTGTTAGGTATGGTCATATGGCCTTGTATGGTTACCTGCTATGGCGCTTATCTCCCGTTAGAAAGCACTGTCATTACCTTCTTTTGCCATGTGACTTTGTTGAAAATATTTTCTTCCGGTGACAGGCTTTTCTCAGTTCTGTTGCTTTATTTTTCAGTGCTGCTCTGCAAACCTTGCTGTGACTCTGGGCTAGGCCTGGCCACTCATCAGGGTAGAGCTGCTGCCATGATAGATACAGCTGTAGGGGGTGCAAGTTGAGTTGGGATACACGTAGCATGTGCGTTACAGGTTGTGTATGCCTGAGTATCTAGTTCACACTAAAATGTCTTGGCTGTATGCATGTGGTGGCTGGAATCCCTTTGCATTGTAGAAGCAAGGTTCAGAGCCCGAAAGTAAGGGAACGCAAAATGATGAAAAAAAGAAGAAATGATCTATGGAAAATTAATTGTGATAGATGTTCTTTGATCCTGGAAAATCATAACAATAGTTTTGGGGGGGGGAAAGGAAAAAAAAGCAGGTAACTGTCAAAATGTTAGCTAAGTACACTAAACACTAACACACCTGTATATACGTATGTATGTATACAGGTATGTAATATACCTGTAGTGGAACACTGTTGAGAAGGTACATCCTCTATTGTCACACCACCAGCATCGGCCTCTGATATTGTGGACGAATATAATCAAATAGGAGACGTTACTGTTGAAGCACACCTCATACATACACGTTGAATCAGCTGTACAACTTTCTCTTCAAAGGCATAATTTGCTTAGGCGATCGACACCATCAGTAAGAACATCTATTGTATAATGCACCAAGATCTACCTGACTTCCTAGTAATCGAGGTGCTGAGACTGTGCCTTGTCAACTTAATCAGTGTATATTGATTTTATATTGCTTTTGCCACAGTGCATTTGGTGTGTTGATTTTATGGCCACCAGACACTCACTCAGCCTCTCTCTCACTCCCCCTCCACAGAAAGCCAGAGAGAGAGGGGAAAGCCCATGGGAATATTACCTCAGAAGTAAAACATATTTCACTTAGGGAAGATAAATTTCATTTATTCTTCCCATTCCCTGCTCAGCAGGTCTTCCTCACCCCTCCGTTTCTGACTCCTTCATCTGTTGCAGAGTAGCTCCTCTGCGCTTTCCCTTCCTCCTCACACCTCTCCCCGATCCAGCATACGCTCTTCAGGAGCTGCAGGGTGAGCGTTGCTGGGGGCACGTAGCACCTTCTCCATGACCTTCTTACAAGGTGTTCCCACTCTTTTGTGGGATCTTTCTTCTGAGCTCCACTCCCTCTGAGCTGCCTGCTCATTGGCTAATGGGTCCTGTGGGGCAGTAGGAGTGAGTAGCAGTGGACTGGAACTAGTTGTGTCTAGCACCCCAGTTTCATACCACACATCAGCATTATGGCAGGCCTTTCCACAACTGGACACCTGCACTCAGGGCAATACTCTTGTGATCTGAAAGGTCAAAAGAAGGTTTCAGAAAGCTGAGTTGGGATTGTGTAAACGTACAACACGTGTATTGATTCAAATTACATTGATGTTTATTAGGAGTACAATGTTAGTTCGATTGTTCAGGAGGTGTAGACTCTATAATAATTGATTCTTACAAAATCAGAATCATTTTAAACAGCCTAAATTTTCAAAGCACTCATTGAACTGTACATAAGCTTTATTTGAGAAGCCCCTTATGCAAAAAGCCACTTTTTCTAGTGGATGAGCACACACACTTTCTCTCAAAACAGTTTAATAAAAGGTTTATCTTAGTGAAAGTTAAAAGATTTTCAATGAAGTTGTTTTGGAGGTTATTCTTCTTACCAGACAGTGGCATGAAGATGTTGATTGGCTTTTTACTGTGTAGCTTACAGTGCAGATGCTAGGTGGGAGCCTGCTCAGTATCTTTCTTGGTAATTTATGTAATGTAATTTATATTTGCATCAAAAGACAATTTTTCATTTTTTGTATCATCAGTAGCACTGGAACTTAGCTTTACCTTTTGGGCTTTTGATGACCTAGAGTATCAAGATATCTTTCCTTCAAGTATTTCTGATGTACAGTAAAATCAAATATTTTCCTTTTAGCTGTTTTAAAAGAGTTTGGCAGCATTGAATGTTTTTTGGTACTCAATCCAGTTCTTTGATCTTCCTCCAACATGACCTAATTCTGTTTAGAAGTTGTTGTGTTTAAGTGGAAAGAACGGACTTGTGGATAAGACAAAGCAGTACTCCCCTAGCATCTGATTCACCAACTGCTCTTGCATGCATGCAGTTTCTCCAAAGGCGATAAAGGATTACATATTTTCTATGGATATTTTCTATGAGAATTCTTTTTTTGCCTGTGAATATACAAAATCTGAACATCCATGCTGCTTGTGATTTCATGCTCCTTCTGAAAATTCTTGCTTTTTTCCAGACAAGAAAACGTATATTTGTGTGATCCATGTTTTACTATTTTTAGATAAAGTGATGACCGTTAGTCTTCTCAGTAAGACTGACATTCACTACCTAATTTTTCCATAAGAGCGCAATCCTTATTCTTGAGATGTAGTTAATATAGCGAGGCTAGAAATGATGGAAGCCACACCGAGCTTGGTCACTACTTTAAAGGTATCATTTTAAATCGTGTCTATTGAAAGTGAAAATGCCTAGTCATTTTTGTAAGCTGGTTGAGCTTATTTTGATAGCATACGTTTAAAGCGTTGATCTGAATGATCTTTTGTAAAATCTGGTGATATTCAGAAGGCAGACACCTTTGAAGTCTATAGAATAATATCACTTAGTTATACCAGTTATTAATCCACGTTTGCTCATGTTACTCATCCTTTTATCTGAAGATTGGGTTTCATTATATTATTGAAGTTAAGGGAAATAAAGCAAAATTGATTTTCAAATGGATTCTAAGATTTCATTTCTGTTTTTAATCCCTCTGTAGAGGAAGACAGCATGTCAAGTGATGCAATTTTACACAGTAGGTTGAGGCCATGATCTTGGCTTTATAAACAAATACAGCAACAGTGGTAGTGAGAATCCTTGATTTTATTTTCATGCAGCTTGAATGGTCTTCTCTTACTTTTCTTTACTTATTATTACTATTTATTTGTATCATTTTTATTTATTTATTTGTTTATTTATGCAAGTTCTGAAAATAATCAACTGGTTTTCCTTGGCCAAAACAAAACACCATGAGGTTTCCATCAGGTGGCCATGGCCTCTTAATTGTTTGTTACTGCTAGTGGCTTCTGCTCTACTAATCAGTTTGTAGATGAACTGTTGAAGAATAATGAGGTTTCCTTAGTTGAGTGAAGTATCAGAATATCAGTGAAAAGGTGTCTGTAGTAAATATTTTTCATATTTGCATTAAAGATCATAATACAAACAGATTTCTGAGATGGACATATACTGAAGTCACTTGGAAGCAGACACACAAACAGAACAACCAAGCTAAAACAACCAACTCAGCCCTCCCAAGCCCCCCTGTCCTCCCTACCCCCAACAACAAACAAACAAACAAACAAACAAACAAACAAAAACTTAAGCAACAGCAATACAGATAGACAAACAAAAATTAAAAAAAAAAAAAAGAAAGAAAGAAAGAAAAAAGAAACGAAGAACAAGAAAAGGGAAACACACAATGGAAACTATGAAAAAGACAATGAGAGATACAGAGTGATGGGGAAGAAAATTGTCAGCAATACCTGTAGACAGTATCTTCTAGAACTAACAATGCAAAGGCAGGTATACATATGCAATAATAACACCAAGAACAAGATCACTACTGCATTCTAATTCATAAGTCATTCTCTTCTATGAGGCAGTTCTTTTGCTTAGTACACAATCCTGGAATGCAATGAAATAGCAAGTATCAACTAGTAACAGTGTTACACTATCTCCAGCTCTAAAATTAGACTCCTTATCTGGTTTGGACTAAGGGTGGCCTAGTGCAGAATGAGCAAATGTGAGAATTAGCAATATGCGCTTAGCTAGCAACAGTTCATCTTTAGCCAGTATCTGATTGTTCTGATGGCTGTAACACCTTTCCCACTATGTAATCTGCCAGTTAGTGGTGGTTTTTAGAGGTAGTAGCTCAGATACGATCAGTAAGGAGCTTCATTTTTGGATTGGCAGACTTTTTAGGAGCTCCTATCTCCTTAGTTCACTTGACAACTGGTGTCTTTAAAGACCTGGAAACGGCACTTATGTACTATCCTGTTGCAGGGACTTCAGAAGCTTGCTTCCTGTGACAAACCTAACTGCAGCTTTTCCATATTTGATTATGCATTGGGCATCTTTGCCAAGCCTTGTAGGGGTATGAAAGAACAACAAAGGAATTCCATGAATTGTTATGGGCTGTGGATATATCCAGTTCTGCTTACTAATTAAAAAATAAATAAATAAATAAATAAATAAAATTCTCTGCTTTGTGGAAAGCAGCCTCTTCTCTTGAAATCTTATCTGTCTTAGGAAAAAACACCCTTGTTTCTCAGCTGTGGTGCTGTCTTGTTCTTGATATGCTTTGTGAATTAACATGACAGTTTTCCAAAGACAGCTCTCTCCCACGATCGCTGCAGTGAATATCTCCTGCATGCAACACAGGAATCTTCCTGAATTTCATTTCTGTCTGTGCGCATTTCCAGAAGAGTGCAATGGAATGTATTTATTTTGTTGATCCATATTCCAAAAATATTATGGAGTAAATAAATATGAAGCTTGAATTTTGCTGAGTTTTGAACTTTGAATGGACTTTGTCCTGTTTAAAGAAAGAATGTTCCTGAGCCTTCTCAGCATCACCAATCATCCGGCTTGCCTGGGTGGCATGAGCTGAAGAGTCATTGTCTTGGGCTGAAGATAATATGTCCTCAGTCAGTATATATGAGTAACAAAGCTTCTTTGTAATGTATGACTAAAACATAAAATGAGAAAGCATAACACTAGTGGGAATGTGGACCTTGCTTTTGTGAAACGAATGCATCAGTGTCTGATTCAAGAGAAGCACTTGCAATTGTGAAGGAGTTCGCCAGGTGTCTGTGATGCATCTTTGAAAACAGGTTGCTCACATATGTACCTACTGCCAAAAAGGTAATGAGGCTAACTAGGTAAGCCCTGTCTCATCTTCACCTTGAGCAACTATATTTCTTTTTTGACTCCATAAATGATTTGATTTCATTTGGCAAATCATAACATCTTCTTCGCATTTTATCCCAACTTAGCAACTCCTCTGCCTGCTGGAGGCCCACTATTGCAATTGCAAATAAAATCTGCTTGATCAGAGCTACCGTCCCAGAAAATTATTTGGATATTTCCAACGCTTACCAAGATACCATTACAATTACCTGAGTATTTGAAGTTACAATGCAAGGAAATTTTGACAACGCATTTCAATATCTAGTGCTGCTGATCCCAGTTGAAGAGCCGGCAACTCGGAGAAAAGCTGCCGGCGACAGTCGCCCTTCTCGGCGACGGAGGAACACGACACCGCGGCTGGAGGCTGAAAGCGGCATTCGCCG
Source organism: Lagopus muta (assembly GCF_023343835.1). Lineage (NCBI taxonomy): Eukaryota > Metazoa > Chordata > Aves > Galliformes > Phasianidae > Lagopus > Lagopus muta. Next base: position 74,810,159 of record NC_064433.1, on the reverse strand, counting down.
ATAAGCGCGACTTCTCGGGCAGCAACGGCAAACGCTCCGGAGCGCTTCAGCGCGAGTGCCACTTCCGAGCCGGCAGAGCGAAGTCGTGCCGTTCTGAAGCCGAGAACGTCCGAATTCAGCCTGCTGCCGTTCCTCCGGAGGGGGTTATTTTCTGCGCAGTGCAGAAAGGATCTCTCCCGACTTCTTCGAATGTGCTCCCTGGGAGCACAGCATCTGTCGCTCCTCGAATCTCCAGCTGCCTCTTTAAGAGAGGCTTTTCACTTCTACCCTTGTGTCACAGAACACAGAAGTGGACCAAAGGGAACCACACTGCAAAGAGTTGTGGCTTGAAATGAAGGTGCGGACTCAACATTCAGAGCCAGGCGTAGTGCATTCTGCGTATATGTACACTCGGCGACGTCCAAAGCGCTCCTTTCCGATGTGCGGAGAAGAGCCGGCAACTCGGAGAAAAGCTGCCGGCGACAGTCGCCCTTCTCGGCGACGGAGGAACACGACACCGCGGCTGGAGGTTGAAAGCGGCATTCGCCGATAAGCGCGACTTCTCGGGCAGCAACGGCAAACGCTCCGGAGCGCTTCAGCGCGAGTGCCACTTCCGAGCCGGCAGAGCGAAGTCGTGCCGTTCTGAAGCCGAGAACGTCCGAATTCAGCCTGCTGCCGTTCCTCCGGAGGGGGTTATTTTCTGCGCAGTGCAGAAAGGATCTCTCCCGACTTCTTCGAATGTGCTCCCTGGGAGCACAGCATCTGTCGCTCCTCGAATCTCCAGCTGCCTCTTTAAGAGAGGCTTTTCACTTCTACCCTTGTGTCACAGAACACAGAAGTGGAGCCACAGAGAACCACACTGCAAAGAGTTGTGGCTTGAAATGAAGGTGCGGACTCAACAATCAGAGCCAGGCGTAGTGCATTCTGCGTATATGTACACTTGGCGACGTCCAAAGCGCTCCTTTCCGATGTGCGGAGAAGAGCCGGCAACTCGGAGAAAAGCTGCCGGCGACAGTCGCCCTTCTCGGCGACGGAGGAACACGACACCGCGGCTGGAGGCTGAAAGCGGCATTCGCCGATAAGCGCGACTTCTCGGGCAGCAACGGCAAACGCTCCGGAGCGCTTCAGCGCGAGTGCCACTTCCGAGCCGGCAGAGCGAAGTCGTGCCGTTCTGAAGCCGAGAACGTCCGAATTCAGCCTGCTGCCGTTCCTCCGGAGGGGGTTATTTTCTGCGCTGTGCAGAAAGGATCTCTCCCGACTTCTTCGAATGTGCTCCCTGGGAGCACAGCATCTGTCGCTCCTCGAATCTCCAGCTGCCTCTTTAAGAGAGGCTTTTCACTTCTACCCTTGTGTCACAGAACACAGAAGTGGAGCCACAGAGAACCACACTGCAAAGAATTGTGGCTTGAAATGAAGGTGCGGACTCAACATTCAGAGCCAGGCGTAGTGCATTCTGCGTATATGTACACTCGGCGACGTCCAAAGCGCTCCTTTCCGATGTGCGGAGAAGAGCCGGCAACTCGGAGAAAAGCTGCCGGCGACAGTCGCCCTTCTCGGCGACGGAGAAACACGACACCGCGGCTGGAGGCTGAAAGCGGCATTCGCCGATAAGCGCGACTTCTCGGGCAGCAACGGCAAACGCTCCGGAGCGCTTCAGCGCGAGTGCCACTTCCGAGCCGGCAGAGCGAAGTCGTGCCGTTCTGAGGCCGAGAACGTCCGAATTCAGCCTGCTGCCGTTCCTCCGGAGGGGGTTATTTTCTGCGCTGTGCAGAAAGGATCTCTCCCGACTTCTTCGAATGTGCTCCCTGGGAGCACAGCATCTGTCGCTCCTCGAATCTCCAGCTGCCTCTTTAAGAGAGGCTTTTCACTTCTACCCTTGTGTCACAGAACACAGAAGTGGACCAAAGGGAACCACACTGCAAAGAATTGTGGCTCGAAATTCCATAGTTATTCGGTGTGGAGAGGTTGCTCTCACACCAGCAAAAAAACCAAACCAAACAAACAGAAAACCAAACCAAACACCTCTCAGGTGTATGTTGGCACATTGGAAGGATGTTGCAGGAGGGCCATCAAATAAGAAAAGGCCACTAAATGAGAAACTAGGAACAGAAATGGAATAAAGGGACCAGTTTTCTAATTGAGTACCCTAATCAGGAGAGACCAAGTGCTGGGTGTTTGTGGAAGTTGAAGACTTGCGCGGTTTGATCTGTGGATTTTGAAAGGAAGGAGAGAAACTGTTTTGGTGGTCTAAGAAAGGTAATTGTTACAAGGTATACAGAAGTAGAATGGAGGGTATGTGGAAGTGTAACTGAGGGTACGACAAAGGAAGAAGGGTTAAAGAGAAAGTGAGTTAATCTGTGCTGGTGTGAGAGCAACCCTCCACACCGTTTCCCCGCTAGCAGAACTTGGTGTGAGAGAGTGAGCTGCAGACGGAGACTTCTGCTGTAAACAACATTACTTGCAAAGGGGGAGGTGAGAGGACAGGGCACTGGAAGTGAGACTAGGCTCTGCAGAGAGAATCCCAGTGTTGGTACTGGGAGCCTCTGGAGAAGAGGAGGTAACCTGGGAATAACAGCGGCTGTTAGTGTCACGGCACTGGAGTAGGGCCGTAGGACACAGGGATCCACTCAGAGAGGCATGGGGAGTGGGGGGTGGGGGGGGAGGAAGGGGGTGGGGGGAGGTGTGGAAGAGCCCAGAGAGGGCTCCGCCCCATTGGAATGAAAGTAATCTTAAATTACTGAGAAAGAGGGAACAATTTCTGGTTGCATAGATGAAGGATGGGAATTTGGGAAGTCTACCCTAGCAGTTCTTTTGGTTAAATTACAGCTAGGGGAGCAGGATAAAGAAGTCTACCTTTCCTGGGTACGGGTGCCTCTTCCTGCCCGTAGATGATTTTGTAACAACAGAAGCAGCTAATCCCAATAAAAAAACTAACTAACTAACAAATACACAAACAAACAAATAAATGAATGGCTTACTTTTTGGGATTAATTGAATATGGCCTGAGAAAACAAGAAGGAATAAATACATGCTTGCACTTACCAGGTGACTCTGGCAAGAAATTAAATAGAACTGAAATTAAGGATCAAACAATATTAACTGAAGGAGAATTGTAAATCTGCCTTTAACACAAACAGGGAAAACCAAGTTTATAACCCCCAGAGACAGAAAGAGCAATATTTCATCAAAAACCTCTGGCAAACACCTGGAGAACACCTATACAATTGCAAGTGCTTCTCTTGAATCAGACACTGATGCATTGTTTCACAAAAGCAAGGTCCACATTCCCACTAGTGTTCTGCTTTCTCATTTTATGTTTTAGTCATACATTACAAAGAAGCTTTGTTACTCATATATACTGACTGAGGACATATTATCTTCAGCCCAAGACAATGACTCTTCAGCTCATGCCACCCAGGCAAGCCGGATGATTGGTGATGCTGAGAAGGCTCAGGAACATTCTTTCTTTAAACAGGACAAAGTCCATTCAAACTTTGGCAAAATTCAAGCTTCGTATTTATTTACACAATGATATTTTTGGAATATGGATCAACGAAATAAATAAGTCCCATTCTTGCAAAACCTGTTGCTGGTTCCATTGCACTCTTCTGGAAATGCGCACAGACAGAAATGAAATTCAGGAAGATTCCTGTGTTGCATGCAGGAGATGTTCACTGCAGTGATCGTGGGAGAGAGCTGTCTTTGGAAAACTGTCATGTTAATTCACAAAGCATATCAAGAACAAGACAGCACCACAGCTGAGAAACAAGGGTGTTTTTTCCTAAGACAGATAAGATTTCAAGAGAAGAGGCTGCTTTCCACAAAGCAGAGAATTTTATTTATTTATTTATTTATTTATTTATTTATTTTTTAACTAGTAAATAGAACTGGATATATCCACAGCCCATAACAATTCATGGAATTCCTTTGTTGTTCTTTCATACCCCTACAAGGCTTGGCAAAGATGCCCAATGCATAATCAAATATGGAAAAGCTGCAGTTAGGTTTGTCACAGGAAGCAAGCTTCTGAAGTCCCTGCAACAGGATAGTACATAAGTGCCGTTTCCAGTAATGAAGGGAATCCCAACAAGAGTTGTTAGTACCAATAAATGACAATAGATGGCACCAGAGACCATGAAATACTCATCTTGCTGCTTCTCACTGCAGAAACGGCATTTCATTCGCACGGTAAGTCCGATACTTTGAGAGAACTGCTTAAAGAGACGATCGGCCTGTTGGATTCAGAATATGAGAATATAACCCCCCGAGCCTGGCCCTGTCTGCACTCCCATAGATATGGGCACTCTTCATGCATATTTATGATGAGCCAGAACTCACCTTCTCTTCACTCCTGCACTGCTGGGCTTATTGTAATCTTCATTGAGTGACGTATGTTGCAAAACACTAGGCAAATGTAACCTACCAAGCACCAGAAGAGAGCTAGACGAGTTTCTGTCCCCTACAAAACTCCTTCGGCATGAACATATTGTCATAACATAGAACATATGTTATAACATATATGTTATGGAATATTGCTTTGGCCGGTTTCATTAGGACTACACGCTGCACTGAATTTGTGATTTCCACTCTCTTACACTGGTATCTCCAGAGCCCTTCTCTTGTGGTGTCTTTTTAATTTTCTCCAAGAATCACTGTTTGTGTATATACGCTCTAGTGAACTAGGGCTTCAACTGGGATCAGCAGCACTAGATATTGAAATGCGTTGTCAAAATTTCCTTGCATTGTAACTTCAAATACTCAGGTAATTGTAATGGTGTCTTGGTAAGCGTTGGAAATATCCAAATAATTTTCTGGGACGGTAGCTCTGATCAAGCAGATTTTATTTGCAATTGCAATAGTGGGCCTCCAGCAGGCAGAGGAGTTGCTAAGTTGGGATAAAATGCGAAGAAGATGTTATGATTTGCCAAATGAAATCAAATCATTTATGGAGTCAAAAAAGAAATATAGTTGCTCAAGGTGAAGATGAGACAGGGCTTACCTAGTTAGCCTCATTACCTTTTTGGCAGTAGGTACATATGTGAGCAACCTGTTTTCAAAGATGCATCACAGACACCTGGAGAACTCCTTCACAATTGCAAGTGCTTCTCTTGAATCAGACACTGATGCATTCGTTTCACAAAAGCAAGGTCCACATTCCCACTAGTGTTATGCTTTCTCATTTTATGTTTTAGTCATACATTACAAAGAAGCTTTGTTACTCATATATACTGACTGAGGACATATTATCTTCAGCCCAAGACAATGACTCTTCAGCTCATGCCACCCAGGCAAGCCGGATGATTGGTGATGCTGAGAAGGCTCAGGAACATTCTTTCTTTAAACAGGACAAAGTCCATTCAAAGTTCAAAACTCGGCAAAATTCAAGCTTCATATTTATTTACTCCATAATATTTTTGGAATATGGATCAACAAAATAAATACATTCCATTGCACTCTTCTGGAAATGCGCACAGACAGAAATGAAATTCAGGAAGATTCCTGTGTTGCATGCAGGAGATATTCACTGCAGCGATCGTGGGAGAGAGCTGTCTTTAGAAAACTGTCATGTTAATTCACAAAGCATATCAAGAACAAGACAGCACCACAGCTGAGAAACAAGGGTGTTTTTTCCTAAGACAGATAAGATTTCAAGAGAAGAGGCTGCTTTCCACAAAGCAGAGAATTTTATTTATTTATTTATTTATTTATTTTTTAATTAGTAAGCAGAACTGGATATATCCACAGCCCATAACAATTCATGGAATTCCTTTGTTGTTCTTTCATACCCCTACAAGGCTTGGCAAAGATGCCCAATGCATAATCAAATATGGAAAAGCTGCAGTTAGGTTTGTCACAGGAAGCAAGCTTCTGAAGTCCCTGCAACAGGATAGTACATAAGTGCCGTTTCCAGTAATGAAGGGAATCCCAACAAGAGTTGTTAGTACCAATAAATGACAATAGATGGCACCAGAGACCATGAAATACTCATCTTGCTGCTTCTCACTGCAGAAACGGCATTTCATTCGCACGGTAAGTCCGATACTTTGAGAGAACTGCTTAAAGAGACGATCGGCCTGTTGGATTCAGAATATGAGAATATAACCCCCCGAGCCTGGCCCTGTCTGCACTCCCATAGATATGGGCACTCTTCATGCATATTTATGATGAGCCAGAACTCACCTTCTCTTCACTCCTGCACTGCTGGGCTTATTGTAATCTTCATTGAGTGACGTATGTTGCAAAACACTAGGCAAATGTAACCTACCAAGCACCAGAAGAGAGCTAGACGAGTTTCTGTCCCCTACAAAACTCCTTCGGCATGAACATATTGTCATAACATAGAACATATGTTATAACATATATGTTATGGAATATTGCTTTGGCCGGTTTCATTAGGACTACACGCTGCACTGAATTTGTGATTTCCACTCTCTTACACTGGTATCTCCAGAGCCCTTCTCTTGTGGTGTCTTTTTAATTTTCTCCAAGAATCACTGTTTGTGTATATACGCTCTAGTGAACTAGGGCTTCAACTGGGATCAGCAGCACTAGATATTGAAATGCGTTGTCAAAATTTCCTTGCATTGTAACTTCAAATACTCAGGTAATTGTAATGGTGTCTTGGTAAGCGTTGGAAATATCCAAATAATTTTCTGGGACGGTAGCTCTGATCAAGCAGATTTTATTTGCAATTGCAATAGTGGGCCTCCAGCAGGCAGAGGAGTTGCTAAGTTGGGATAAAATGCGAAGAAGATGTTATGATTTGCCAAATGAAATCAAATCATTTATGGAGTCAAAAAAGAAATATAGTTGCTCAAGGTGAAGATGAGACAGGGCTTACCTAGTTAGCCTCATTACCTTTTTGGCAGTAGGTACATATGTGAGCAACCTGTTTTCAAAGATGCATCACAGACACCTGGAGAACTCCTTCACAATTGCAAGTGCTTCTCTTGAATCAGACACTGATGCATTCGTTTCACAAAAGCAAGGTCCACATTCCCACTAGTGTTATGCTTTCTCATTTTATGTTTTAGTCATACATTACAAAGAAGCTTTGTTACTCATATATACTGACTGAGGACATATTATCTTCAGCCCAAGACAATGACTCTTCAGCTCATGCCACCCAGGCAAGCCGGATGATTGGTGATGCTGAGAAGGCTCAGGAACATTCTTTCTTTAAACAGGACAAAGTCCATTCAAAGTTCAAAACTCGGCAAAATTCAAGCTTCATATTTATTTACTCCATAATATTTTTGGAATATGGATCAACAAAATAAATACATTCCATTGCACTCTTCTGGAAATGCGCACAGACAGAAATGAAATTCAGGAAGATTCCTGTGTTGCATGCAGGAGATATTCACTGCAGCGATCGTGGGAGAGAGCTGTCTTTAGAAAACTGTCATGTTAATTCACAAAGCATATCAAGAACAAGACAGCACCACAGCTGAGAAACAAGGGTGTTTTTTCCTAAGACAGATAAGATTTCAAGAGAAGAGGCTGCTTTCCACAAAGCAGAGAATTTTATTTATTTATTTATTTATTTATTTTTTAATTAGTAAGCAGAACTGGATATATCCACAGCCCATAACAATTCATGGAATTCCTTTGTTGTTCTTTCATACCCCTACAAGGCTTGGCAAAGATGCCCAATGCATAATCAAATATGGAAAAGCTGCAGTTAGGTTTGTCACAGGAAGCAAGCTTCTGAAGTCCCTGCAACAGGATAGTACATAAGTGCCGTTTCCAGGTCTTTAAAGACACCAGTTGTCAAGTGAACTAAGGAGATAGGAGCTCCTAAAAAGTCTGCCAATCCAAAAATGAAGCTCCTTACTGATCGTATCTGAGCTACTACCTCTAAAAACCACCACTAACTGGCAGATTACATAGTGGGAAAGGTGTTACAGCCATCAGAACAATCAGATACTGGCTAAAGATGAACTGTTGCTAGCTAAGCGCATATTGCTAATTCTCACATTTGCTCATTCTGCACTAGGCCATTATTCCTGGACCCCTGCTGTCCTGGGATAGAGGTAAGTTGGATGAAAAAATGTAGGGGAGCATCACTTGCATTCCTCCTAATCCAAAAGAGGGACAGTTTGACCTCCTGTCAGAGGCCCCTTAAGTTGTTCTTTTGCTGAGGGCCTCTTGGCAAAACAAAATAGTCTATAATACAAAAGTTACCATTTTGGTACTTCTTAAGGATTTCATCTTATCTACTAAGTGTGCATAAATGTGGAATAAGAAGCCACTTTCTTCCAGAGAGGCTGTGCATGCCCCGTCCCTGGAGGTGTTCAAGGCCAGGTTGGATGGGGCCCTGCGCAGCCTGCTCTGGGATTAAATGTGGTGGTTAGTGGTGCTCTGGTATTAAATGTGGTTAGATTTGCATGTGGCAGGGGGTTTGGAGATTCATGAAGCTTGAGGTCCCTTCCAACCCTGGCCATTCTGTGATTCTGTGATTCCTCCGGCTGCTATTACTGGTGAGGAGAGCAGCTCTGTTTCCTGGGCTGATGGATGTGGTCCTGGCCCCAGAGGCATGCATTATATAGAGCGCAAGGTTCTGTTCTGTTCTATTTTGGGCCCAAACTTTTGTTACTTGCATTGTCTGTAAGTGTTGACATGGTGACAGTGTCAAGCTCTTTACCAATCTATTGGCCTTTCTGGTTTGAGCAAGAAATTGCACTTCAAGTTTGTGCACTTGTTTTTGTTTGTGTGATAATTCCCACTCCTAGAGTATCATATCCTTTTGATATTTTACAGTTGAACAACTAGAGAAATAAGGAGAGAGAGTTTTGCCAAATGCAGAAGCAATCAAAGCACAGAAAGCAAAGCTTTGTAAGTGTTCCACAGTTTGTATCATATCTGATCATAAATTGATAATCATAAATCAAATAAAATATCTCCATGGCTTTACCTTCTCCAATCAAAATGGAAAGGACTCATAGCCCCTTACAGTGAGGATTATCCAGTTAGGTTTTGTACACAAAGTGCTCTGGAAAACTGTAGCAATTAAAAACAGTACAAAAAAGAAATTTGAGATAATTATAGCTGGCTAATACATTGTAGCGAGGTAAAGAATGGAGGAGAGGCAGAATTCAGAAAGTTTTCAGAAATAGTTCAAAGACATTAAAAAAGGTTTCTTGCTAGGCTTCAACCCTTGACAGAGCTACAGACAATTTCTATGTATGTTTGGTGATTTCTGGCAGGTCGTTTTCTCACTTACACTCATAGAATCACTCAGGTTGGAAAAGACCTGAAAAATCATCGAATCCAACCATGACCTAACCATACTACTTTTGCTCTAACAACCCTCTGCTAAATCATGTTCCTGAGCACCGCATCCAAACGGATTTTAAAACATCCAGGGATGGTGACTCAACCACCTCCCTGGGGAGCCCAGTCCAGTGCTTCTCTCACTTCAGCTCTGAGAAAAGGACAAAAATTCATCTGGGATTCTTACTAAATTTACTACTGTAAATCTCTGAATTCTGTATGGATGGGGCCTTATAAATATTTCTATAATTAGTCAAAGCACAGTAAAGCATATACATTTTTTCCTACAGGTTAAATACTGCTGATTAGCTGCTTACTTTTTAGAAAGTTCTCTGTGCTTAGTATTCACACAAGTCTTTTTTTGACCTGCTGTAAGCCCGTTAGTCCAAACCAGATAAGGAGTCTAATTTTAGAGCTGGAGATAGTGTAACACTGTTACTAGTTGATACTTGCTATTTCATTGCATTCCAGGATTGTGTACTAAGCAAAAGAACTGCCTCATAGAAGAGAATGACTTATGAATTAGAATGCAGTAGTGATCTTGTTCTTGGTGTTATTATTGCATATGTATACCTGCCTTTGCATTGTTAGTTCTAGAAGATACTGTCTACAGGTATTGCTGACAATTTTCTTCCCCATCACTCTGTATCTCTCATTGTCTTTTTCATAGTTTCCATTGTGTGTTTCCCTTTTCTTGTTCTTCGTTTCTTTTTTCTTTCTTTCTTTCTTTTTTTTTTTTTTAATTTTTGTTTGTCTATCTGTATTGCTGTTGCTTAAGTTTTTGTTTGTTTGTTTGTTTGTTTGTTTGTTTGTTGTTGGGGGTAGGGAGGACAGGGGGGCTTGGGAGGGCTGAGTTGGTTGTTTTAGCTTGGTTGTTCTGTTTGTGTGTCTGCTTCCAAGTGACTTCAGTATATGTCCATCTCAGAAATCTGTTTGTATTATGATCTTTAATGCAAATATGAAAAATATTTACTACAGACACCTTTTCACTGATATTCTGATACTTCACTCAACTAAGGAAACCTCATTATTCTTCAACAGTTCATCTACAAACTGATTAGTAGAGCAGAAGCCACTAGCAGTAACAAACAATTAAGAGGCCATGGCCACCTGATGGAAACCTCATGGTGTTTTGTTTTGGCCAAGGAAAACCAGTTGATTATTTTCAGAACTTGCATAAATAAACAAATAAATAAATAAAAATGATACAAATAAATAGTAATAATAAGTAAAGAAAAGTAAGAGAAGACCATTCAAGCTGCATGAAAATAAAATCAAGGATTCTCACTACCACTGTTGCTGTATTTGTTTATAAAGCCAAGATCATGGCCTCAACCTACTGTGTAAAATTGCATCACTTGACATGCTGTCTTCCTCTACAGAGGGATTAAAAACAGAAATGAAATCTTAGAATCCATTTGAAAATCAATTTTGCTTTATTTCCCTTAACTTCAATAATATAATGAAACCCAATCTTCAGATAAAAGGATGAGTAACATGAGCAAACGTGGATTAATAACTGGTATAACTAAGTGATATTATTCTATAGACTTCAAAGGTGTCTGCCTTCTGAATATCACCAGATTTTACAAAAGATCATTCAGATCAACGCTTTAAACGTATGCTATCAAAATAAGCTCAACCAGCTTACAAAAATGACTAGGCATTTTCACTTTCAATAGACACGATTTAAAATGATACCTTTAAAGTAGTGACCAAGCTCGGTGTGGCTTCCATCATTTCTAGCCTCGCTATATTAACTACATCTCAAGAATAAGGATTGCGCTCTTATGGAAAAATTAGGTAGTGAATGTCAGTCTTACTGAGAAGACTAACGGTCATCACTTTATCTAAAAATAGTAAAACATGGATCACACAAATATACGTTTTCTTGTCTGGAAAAAAGCAAGAATTTTCAGAAGGAGCATGAAATCACAAGCAGCACGGATGTTCAGATTTTGTATATTCACAGGCAAAAAAAGAATTCTCATAGAAAATATCCATAGAAAATATGTAATCCTTTATCGCCTTTGGAGAAACTGCATGCATGCAAGAGCAGTTGGTGAATCAGATGCTAGAGGAGTACTGCTTTGTCTTATCCACAAGTCCGTTCTTTCCACTTAAACACAACAACTTCTAAACAGAATTAGGTCATGTTGGAGGAAGATCAAAGAACTGGATTGAGTACCAAAAAACATTCAATGCTGCCAAACTCTTTTAAAACAGCTAAAAGGAAAATATTTGATTTTACTGTACATCAGAAATACTTGAAGGAAAGATATCTTGATACTCTAGGTCATCAAAAGCCCAAAAGGTAAAGCTAAGTTCCAGTGCTACTGATGATACAAAAAATGAAAAATTGTCTTTTGATGCAAATATAAATTACATTACATAAATTACCAAGAAAGATACTGAGCAGGCTCCCACCTAGCATCTGCACTGTAAGCTGCACAGTAAAAAGCCAATCAACATCTTCATGCCACTGTCTGGTAAGAAGAATAACCTCCAAAACAACTTCATTGAAAATCTTTTAACTTTCACTAAGATAAACCTTTTATTAAACTGTTTTGAGAGAAAGTGTGTGTGCTCATCCACTAGAAAAAGTGGCTTTTTGCATAAGGGGCTTCTCAAATAAAGCTTATGTACAGTTCAATGAGTGCTTTGAAAATTTAGGCTGTTTAAAATGATTCTGATTTTGTAAGAATCAATTATTATAGAGTCTACACCTCCTGAACAATCGAACTAACATTGTACTCCTAATAAACATCAATGTAATTTGAATCAATACACGTGTTGTACGTTTACACAATCCCAACTCAGCTTTCTGAAACCTTCTTTTGACCTTTCAGATCACAAGAGTATTGCCCTGAGTGCAGGTGTCCAGTTGTGGAAAGGCCTGCCATAATGCTGATGTGTGGTATGAAACTGGGGTGCTAGACACAACTAGTTCCAGTCCACTGCTACTCACTCCTACTGCCCCACAGGACCCATTAGCCAATGAGCAGGCAGCTCAGAGGGAGTGGAGCTCAGAAGAAAGATCCCACAAAAGAGTGGGAACACCTTGTAAGAAGGTCATGGAGAAGGTGCTACGTGCCCCCAGCAACGCTCACCCTGCAGCTCCTGAAGAGCGTATGCTGGATCGGGGAGAGGTGTGAGAAGGAAGGGAAAGCGCAGAGGAGCTACTCTGCAACAGATGAAGGAGTCAGAAACAGAGGGGTGAGGAAGACCTGCTGAGCAGGGAATGGGAAGAATAAATGAAATTTATCTTCCCTAAGTGAAATATGTTTTACTTCTGAGGTAATATTCCCATGGGCTTTCCCCTCTCTCTCTGGCTTTCTGTGGAGGGGGAGTGAGAGAGAGGCTGAGTGAGTGTCTGGTGGCCATAAAATCAACACACCAAATGCACTGTGGCAAAAGCAATATAAAATCAATATACACTGATTAAGTTGACAAGGCACAGTCTCAGCACCTCGATTACTAGGAAGTCAGGTAGATCTTGGTGCATTATACAATAGATGTTCTTACTGATGGTGTCGATCGCCTAAGCAAATTATGCCTTTGAAGAGAAAGTTGTACAGCTGATTCAACGTGTATGTATGAGGTGTGCTTCAACAGTAACGTCTCCTATTTGATTATATTCGTCCACAATATCAGAGGCCGATGCTGGTGGTGTGACAATAGAGGATGTACCTTCTCAACAGTGTTCCACTACAGGTATATTACATACCTGTATATATACATACGTATATACAGGTGTGTTAGTGTTTAGTGTACTTAGCTAACATTTTGACAGTTACCTGCTTTTTTTTCCTTTCCCCCCCCCAAAACTATTGTTATGATTTTCCAGGATCAAAGAACATCTATCACAATTAATTTTCCATAGATCATTTCTTCTTTTTTTCATCATTTTGCGTTCCCTTACTTTCGGGCTCTGAACCTTGCTTCTACAATGCAAAGGGATTCCAGCCACCACATGCATACAGCCAAGACATTTTAGTGTGAACTAGATACTCAGGCATACACAACCTGTAACGCACATGCTACGTGTATCCCAACTCAACTTGCACCCCCTACAGCTGTATCTATCATGGCAGCAGCTCTACCCTGATGAGTGGCCAGGCCTAGCCCAGAGTCACAGCAAGGTTTGCAGAGCAGCACTGAAAAATAAAGCAACAGAACTGAGAAAAGCCTGTCACCGGAAGAAAATATTTTCAACAAAGTCACATGGCAAAAGAAGGTAATGACAGTGCTTTCTAACGGGAGATAAGCGCCATAGCAGGTAACCATACAAGGCCATATGACCATACCTAACAGGTAACCATACATAACCTACAAGAACCATAGCAGCAGGTAACAAAGAAAAATTAGCTCACCCCTTCCAGAAACTAGTAACAACTCAAAAGAAGAGCAAACTCAGAGAGATACTGCTCCCTCTGCTGCTAACACTTAAATAAAAGCACCTTTTCCAATCATTGCTTGCACCTGAGCTCCCTGGGAGAGCCTTGACCTCTCCACTAATGTTCAATCATTGGTTCAGGCTGTGAAGGGATGGAGTGCAGCAGAGTTGCCAGGTCACTGCCTGAACCAAAGAGTGAGTAGGTCAGGGCTCAACTCCTGCTGTTTTGGAAACATGAAGTACAACGTGCATCGCGATGCAGGTACAGTACCTATCAATGATGTGATTGACAGGTGATTGTTGCAAGGTGATTGTTGACAGTCTTCTTATGGTTCTGTTGGAACAGTACTTGATGTTCCTTCTGGAGGCTTCTCTTCTTCAGTTTGGGTTTGGGTTCCCTGGTTCCCAGAATTTCAGCACTCCACCACCTGGTGTCATGACATACCCTCGTAGACACTGAAGCACGCTGAAGTGTTGATGCTCCTACCAGTGGTCCTGTGGACTTCACAGCCTCAAGGGGAGTAGTACAGATGTTTAAAAGGTACGAGGAGTGGTGGGTCTGCCTTCAGTGGGAGGATACAGGCTGCGTTTTTGTCTTGAGTCAAACACCTCCACTTATGCTGGGGCATGTCCTGGCCTTTGGTACAACATCCTTTGTCCTGTATTTACCTTTGAAGGTCAATATTAATTATTCTGCCATACGTCCCCCATTTTGGAACTGCAAGCAGCTTTCGTGTCTTCTCTATGTGAGAAGTTAGTCCAGAACAAGGTTTTAACTCACCCTACAAATCCTGCCATGGGGCTGTTCTGCCAGTCGTACAAAGAAAATTGTCTTTCTGCTCTGCAGAGTACAATGAACTTTTCATCTTCTCACTTAACAGCTGTATCTTTTAAAGAATAAAAGTAAATATAAAATTAGCGAGGATTCAGTAACAGTAGGTCAGCTATAAATACTTGCAAATGGGAAACATACAGCGAGCATCTTTGGAATTATGACATTACAGCATTCTGATTTTAGGAAAGTTACAATTAAGCTCCGTTTCAATACAACCAACTCTATATTACAAACTCAACAAAAACGTACGGAGGAGCAGAAGTCCTGCTCAGTGCACTTAGTGCCTTTTACACGGTTATTCAGATACAGCATGGTCACAGCTCTGGCCCGGTTCGACCTGGATCCTTGACTAAATGGCACAGGGGGACCCATGGACCCACCCCCTGTGATGGTTCTGAACACAAAACAGCGGCAACGAGCTAAGGGAGAAAATTAATTTACTAGATATTATAGCACAGTGTGAGAGAATGCAATATAGCACAATACAATTGGAATTGTAGCCTAGCCTAGCCATGTTTGCCTAAAGATGAACTGTTGCTAGCTAAGCGCATATTGCTAATTCTCACATTTGCTCATTCTGCACTAGGCCATTATTCCTGGACCCCTGCTGTCCTGGGATAGAGGTAAGTTGGAAGAAAAAATGTAGGGGAGCATCACTTGCATTCCTCCTAATCCAAAAGAGGGACAGTTTGACCTCCTGTCAGAGGCCCCTTAAGTTGTTCTTTTGCTGAGGGCCTCTTGGCAGAACAGAATAGTCTATAATACAAAAGTTACCATTTTGGTACTTCTTGAGGATTTCATCTTATCTACTAAGTGTGCATAAATGTGGAATAAGAAGCCACTTTCTTCCCATGGGCTTTCCCCTCTCTCTCTGGTACGGCACAAATAAACGACTTTCCTTTTCCAGCTCGGGTACGAGCATTGTTTTGCAGAACACTAATACGGTCCGAAACACTCTGCAAGTTATACCAGTTCTGTCGTGCCCAATCCATACCTGATAAAGAGGGTCGAGCACCATGTTTTTCTAAAAGATCAAATAATACATCTTCACTTTTCATGGTGGCAATGCTGTCGCTCATTTTTTCAATACAATGAGAGACCTACACTAAGGGAGGAGGAGGTGCAGGTATTCAAAAGCTCAAGTGACTCCTTATCTCCCCAGGGAAACAGACACTTTTCAAATGCTAATGCTCAAAGCACTCTTCCCTTTCTCTGAGGGGAGCACACAAAAGCCCGTTAGTCCAAACCAGATAAGGAGTCTAATTTTAGAGCTGGAGATAGTGTAACACTGTTACTAGTTGATACTTGCTATTTCATTGCATTCCAGGATTGTGTACTAAGCAAAAGAACTGCCTCATAGAAGAGAATGACTTATGAATTAGAATGCAGTAGTGATCTTGTTCTTGGTGTTATTATTGCATATATATACCTGCCTTTGCATTGTTAGTTCTAGAAGATACTGTCTACAGGTATTGCTGACAATTTTCTTCCCCATCACTCTGTATCTCTCATTGTCTTTTTCATAGTTTCCATTGTGTGTTTCCCTTTTCTTGTTCTTCGTTTCTTTTTTCTTTCTTTCTTTCTTTTTTTTTTTTAAATTTTTGTTTGTCTATCTGTATTGCTGTTGCTTAAGTTTTTGTTTGTTTGTTTGTTTGTTTGTTTGTTTGTTGTTGGGGGTAGGGAGGACAGGGGGGCTTGGGAGGGCTGAGTTGGTTGTTTTAGCTTGGTTGTTCTGTTTGTGTGTCTGCTTCCAAGTGACTTCAGTATATGTCCATCTCAGAAATCTGTTTGTATTATGATCTTTAATGCAAATATGAAAAATATTTACTACAGACACCTTTTCACTGATATTCTGATACTTCACTCAACTAAGGAAACCTCATTATTCTTCAACAGTTCATCTACAAACTGATTAGTAGAGCAGAAGCCACTAGCAGTAACAAACAATTAAGAGGCCATGGCCACCTGATGGAAACCTCATGGTGTTTTGTTTTGGCCAAGGAAAACCAGTTGATTATTTTCAGAACTTGCATAAATAAACAAATAAATAAATAAAAATGATACAAATAAATAGTAATAATAAGTAAAGAAAAGTAAGAGAAGACCATTCAAGCTGCATGAAAATAAAATCAAGGATTCTCACTACCACTGTTGCTGTATTTGTTTATAAAGCCAAGATCATGGCCTCAACCTACTGTGTAAAATTGCATCACTTGACATGCTGTCTTCCTCTACAGAGGGATTAAAAACAGAAATGAAATCTTAGAATCCATTTGAAAATCAATTTTGCTTTATTTCCCTTAACTTCAATAATATAATGAAACCCAATCTTCAGATAAAAGGATGAGTAACATGAGCAAACGTGGATTAATAACTGGTATAACTAAGTGATATTATTCTATAGACTTCAAAGGTGTCTGCCTTCTGAATATCACCAGATTTTACAAAGATCATTCAGATCAACGCTTTAAACGTATGCTATCAAAATAAGCTCAACCAGCTTACAAAAATGACTAGGCATTTTCACTTTCAATAGACACGATTTAAAATGATACCTTTAAAGTAGTGACCAAGCTCGGTGTGGCTTCCATCATTTCTAGCCTCGCTATATTAACTACATCTCAAGAATAAGGATTGCGCTCTTATGGAAAAATTAGGTAGTGAATGTCAGTCTTACTGAGAAGACTAACGGTCATCACTTTATCTAAAAATAGTAAAACATGGATCACACAAATATACGTTTTCTTGTCTGGAAAAAAGCAAGAATTTTCAGAAGGAGCATGAAATCACAAGCAGCATGGATGTTCAGATTTTGTATATTCACAGGCAAAAAAAGAATTCTCATAGAAAATATCCATAGAAAATATGTAATCCTTTATCGCCTTTGGAGAAACTGCATGCATGCAAGAGCAGTTGGTGAATCAGATGCTAGGGGAGTACTGCTTTGTCTTATCCACAAGTCCGTTCTTTCCACTTAAACACAACAACTTCTAAACAGAATTAGGTCATGTTGGAGGAAGATCAAAGAACTGGATTGAGTACCAAAAAACATTCAATGCTGCCAAACTCTTTTAAAACAGCTAAAAGGAAAATATTTGATTTTACTGTACATCAGAAATACTTGAAGGAAAGATATCTTGATACTCTAGGTCATCAAAAGCCCAAAAGGTAAAGCTAAGTTCCAGTGCTACTGATGATACAAAAAATGAAAAATTGTCTTTTGATGCAAATATAAATTACATTACATAAATTACCAAGAAAGATACTGAGCAGGCTCCCCCTAGCATCTGCACTGTAAGCTACACAGTAAAAAGCCAATCAACATCTTCTTGCCACTGTCTGGTAAGAAGAATAACCTCCAAAACAACTTCATTGAAAATCTTTTAACTTTCACTAGATAAACCTTTTATTAAACTGTTTTGAGAGAAAGTGTGTGTGCTCATCCACTAGAAAAAGTGGCTTTTTGCATAAGGGGCTTCTCAAATAAAGCTTATGTACAGTTCAATGAGTGCTTTGAAAATTTAGGCTGTTTAAAATGATTCTGATTTTGTAAGAATCAATTATTATAGAGTCTACACCTCCTGAACAATCGAACTAACATTGTACTCCTAATAAACATCAATGTAATTTGAATCAATACACGTGTTGTACGTTTACACAATCCCAACTCAGCTTTCTGAAACCTTCTTTTGACCTTTCAGATCACAAGAGTATTGCCCTGAGTGCAGGTGTCCAGTTTGTGGAAAGGCCTGCCATAATGCTGATGTGTGGTATGAAACTGGGGTGCTAGACACAACTAGTTCCAGTCCACTGCTACTCACTCCTACTGCCCCACAGGACCCATTAGCCAATGAGCAGGCAGCTCAGAGGGAGTGGAGCTCAGAAGAAAGATCCCACAAAAGAGTGGGAACACCTTGTAAGAAGGTCATGGAGAAGGTGCTACGTGCCCCCAGCAACGCTCACCCTGCAGCTCCTGAAGAGCGTATGCTGGATCGGGGAGAGGTGTGAGGAGGAAGGGAAAGCGCAGAGGAGCTACTCTGCAACAGATGAAGGAGTCAGAAACAGAGGGGTGAGGAAGACCTGCTGAGCAGGGAATGGGAAGAATAAATGAAATTTATCTTCCCTAAGTGAAATATGTTTTACTTCTGAGGTAATATTCCCATGGGCTTTCCCCTCTCTCTCTGGCTTTCTGTGGAGGGGGAGTGAGAGAGAGGCTGAGTGAGTGTCTGGTGGCCATAAAATCAACACACCAAATGCACTGTGGCAAAAGCAATATAAAATCAATATACACTGATTAAGTTGACAAGGCACAGTCTCAGCACCTCGATTACTAGGAAGTCAGGTAGATCTTGGTGCATTATACAATAGATGTTCTTACTGATGGTGTCGATCGCCTAAGCAAATTATGCCTTTGAAGAGAAAGTTGTACAGCTGATTCAACGTGTATGTATGAGGTGTGCTTCAACAGTAACGTCTCCTATTTGATTATATTCGTCCACAATATCAGAGGCCGATGCTGGTGGTGTGACAATAGAGGATGTACCTTCTCAACAGTGTTCCACTACAGGTATATTACATACCTGTATATATACATACGTATATACAGGTGTGTTAGTGGTTTAGTGTACTTAGCTAACATTTTGACAGTTACCTGCTTTTTTTTCCTTTCCCCCCCCCAAAACTATTGTTATGATTTTCCAGGATCAAAGAACATCTATCACAATTAATTTTCCATAGATCATTTCTTCTTTTTTTCATCATTTTGCGTTCCCTTACTTTCGGGCTCTGAACCTTGCTTCTACAATGCAAAGGGATTCCAGCCACCACATGCATACAGCCAAGACATTTTAGTGTGAACTAGATACTCAGGCATACACAACCTGTAACGCACATGCTACGTGTATCCCAACTCAACTTGCACCCCCTACAGCTGTATCTATCATGGCAGCAGCTCTACCCTGATGAGTGGCCAGGCCTAGCCCAGAGTCACAGCAAGGTTTGCAGAGCAGCACTGAAAAATAAAGCAACAGAACTGAGAAAAGCCTGTCACCGGAAGAAAATATTTTCAACAAAGTCACATGGCAAAAGAAGGTAATGACAGTGCTTTCTAACGGGAGATAAGCGCCATAGCAGGTAACCATACAAGGCCATATGACCATACCTAACAGGTAACCATACATAACCTACAAGAACCATAGCAGCAGGTAACAAAGAAAAATTAGCTCACCCCTTCCAGAAACTAGTAACAACTCAAAAGAAGAGCAAACTCAGAGAGATACTGCTCCCTCTGCTGCTAACACTTAAATAAAAGCACCTTTTCCAATCATTGCTTGCACCTGAGCTCCCTGGGAGAGCCTTGACCTCTCCACTAATGTTCAATCATTGGTTCAGGCTGTGAAGGGATGGAGTGCAGCAGAGTTGCCAGGTCACCGCCTGAACCAAAGAGTGAGTAGGTCAGGGCTCAACTCCTGCTGTTTTGGAAACATGAAGTACAACGTGCATCGCGATGCAGGTACAGTACCTATCAATGATGTGATTGACAGGTGATTGTTGCAAGGTGATTGTTGACAGTCTTCTTATGGTTCTGTTGGAACAGTACTTGATGTTCCTTCTGGAGGCTTCTCTTCTTCAGTTTGGGTTTGGGTTCCCTGGTTCCCAGAATTTCAGCACTCCACCACCTGGTGTCATGACATACCCTCGTAGACACTGAAGCACGCTGAAGTGTTGATGCTCCTACCAGTGGTCCTGTGGACTTCACAGCCTCAAGGGGAGTAGTACAGATGTTTAAAAGGTATGAGGAGTGGTGGGTCTGCCTTCTGCTTTCACCTGTGCTCCCATGGCTGACTTATTGCTTGCCTCAGGTGGTCAATAAGAGGTCCAGGCTGTGATCAACAGTTCCCATACAACCATCACATTACTTGAGAGAGAAAACTCTCAGCTTCAAAATACTATTTTTTAACATAGACACCACCACTAGCTATGCATTTTTGATGTGATTTAGCAATGAACATGAGCCTGCATGCTGCATTTGTAAAAATCTGCACCAGCAGAGGTAAACTACTGCTGTTGTCACCACTGCTGAAGTCCAACATCTACCAGCTCCCTGAGCTCATGTCCATTGTCTGGACTCCATCCAGCAAGTGTCGGTGAATGTTGGTGGGTGCAATTTTTTCCATACGGACTTTACCAATGCAGAGCAGAGGGGCAGGATCATCTACCTTGACCTGCTGACAACACTTTTCGGGAAGAGAGGATAAAGTTAAGGAAGGAAGCAAGTCATTAATCTGAGCAAAAGTGGAAAAAAAAAAAAAAAAAAAATCAGGGGAGCAGAAAAATGAATAGATAGGGCAGGCACAAATCAATAGCAGGACTGTCATTGAACTCAACAGGAGGCAAGTTTTGTTCCCTAAAGAAGGACAATTTTTGCAATGACCCTCATTGTCCACTTTGCATCATATCTCTTTGAAATTCTAGGCCCCTTTCTTCCATCTTGAATGCAGGATTGCATATCTGCAATACTGTGAAACAAGAACATTCTGCCTCTAAAACAGTTTTGCTCACACTTCCGCCTGCTCACCCTGCCACATCATCTGCCTCCTGGAGCAGCCCAGCCTGGCCAAGGGATGGATGAGACTGATCAATTTCCTCAAATTATGAGCCACACTGATATTACTGATAAATACAGACGTTCAGATAATAGATGCAAAATATATTATATTGCATAAACATCATCTTTAAATGACATAAAAAATTAGTCTCACCATCTTGTTTGTCTGATAAATTGACAAATAATTTAGAAGGACATGGAAGAAGATGAATGGGCGAAACACATCCATCTGTTCCAATAACAAGTAAAGTGCTGTAAGTTTCCCTTGAATTTGTCGAATGACCTGCACAGATCTTCAAAAAACATTGTGAATTCTAACCAAAATGTATCTGTTACAGAGGGATTAAACCATTATAAGTATATATAGTATAAAGTACATACAGTACTAAACATTTTGAAAAAGGCAATGAAAAATGAAAATTGGTATAGAATTAAAATTGAGATTTTGAAGTAGTGAGTGAATGGTAATCAAAGAAATAAAGTGAAAATTTAGATTTTGTTGAATCCCAGGGAGTATACTCATGCAGGCAGTCCAGTTCGCTAATGTAGCTGTCTTTTCATATGGTCCTAAACTTCTACATTAGATTCAGTTGTTGCTTGCCTGCTTGTAGTCGTAACTCCAGAGAGATTTCCCTTTGGAATATTAAAAATTGAGTTCTCCTGAATCAGCTTCCACAAAACAAATGTTCCTCACACAAACTTCCTCACGCAGGGCTACTTTGTAAGAAGAAAAAGATTAAATACAAGGCAAAATATCTCCTGGCTCACTTAAATACTGTCCTTGCCCTGTACGTTTTAGCAAGTCACTTAAATTACTGGTTGTAACACAATGAAAAGCACGACAGTGATAGCAGAGTAGCAAGACCAAAGAATTTGCTCCAAAGCAAGACCAAAAATTTTCTTCCGGTGACAGGCTTTTCTCAGTTCTGTTGCTTTATTTTTCAGTGCTGCTCTGCAAACCTTGCTGTGACTCTGGGCTAGGCCTGGCCACTCATCAAGGTAGAGCTGCTGCCATGATAGATACAGCTGTAGGGGGTGCAAGTTGAGTTGGGATACACGTAGCATGTGCGTTACAGGTTGTGTATGCCTGAGTATCTAGTTCACACTAAAATGTCTTGGCTGTATGCATGTGGTGGCTGGAATCCCTTTGCATTGTAGAAGCAAAGTTCAGAGCCTGAAAGTAAGGGAACGCAAAATGATGAAAAAAAGAAGAAATGATCTATGGAAAATTAATTGTGACAGATGTTCTTTGATCCTGGAAAATCATAACAATAGTTTTGGGGGGGGGGGAAGGAAAAAAAAGCAGGTAACTGTCAAAATGTTAGCTAAGTACACTAACCACTAATACACTTGTATATACGTATGCATATATACAGGTATGTTATGTACCTTCTCAACAGTGTTCCACTACAAGTATATCATCTGTTGTCACACCACCAGCATCGCCTCTGATATTGTGGACGAATATAATCAAATAGGAGATGTTACTGTTGAAGCACACCTCATACATACACATTGAATCAGCTGTACAACTTTCTCTTCAAAGGCCTAATTTGCTTAGGCAATCGACACCATCAGTAAGAACATCTATTGTATAATGCACCAAGATTTACCTGACTTCCTAGTAATCAAGGTGCTGAGACTGTGCCTTGTCAACTTAATCAGTGTATATTGATTTTATATTGCTTTTGCCACAGTGCATTTGGTGTGTTGATTTTATAATTGTAATAATTGTAATAATTGACTCAAGACAAAAACGCAGCCTGTATCCTCCCACTGAAGGCAGACCCACCACTCCTCATACCTTTTAAACATCTGTACTACTCCCCTTGAGGCTGTGAAGTCCACAGGACCACTGGTAGGAGCATCAACACTTCAGCGTGCTTCAGTGTCTCCGAGGGTATGTCATGACACCAGGTGGTGGAGTGCTGAAATTCTGGGAACCAGGGAACCCAAACCCAAACTGAAGAAGAGAAGCCTCCAGAAGGAACATCAAGTACTGTTCCAACAGAACCATAAGAAGACTGTCAACAATCACCTTGCAACAATCACCTGTCAATCACATCATTGATAGGTACTGTACCTGCATCGCGATGCACGTTGTACTTCATGTTTCCAAAACAGCAGGAGTTGAGCCCTGACCTACTCACTCTTTGGTTCAGGCAGTGACCTGGCAACTCTGCTGCACTCCATCCCTTCACAGCCTGAACCAATGATTGAACATTAGTGGAGAGGTCAAGGCTCTCCCAGGGAGCTCAGGTGCAAGCAATGATTGGAAAAGGTGCTTTTATTTAAGTGTTAGCAGCAGAGGGAGCAGTATCTCTCTGAGTTTGCTCTTCTTTTGAGTTGTTACTAGTTTCTGGAAGGGGTGAGCTAATTTTTCTTTGTTACCTGCTGCTATGGTTCTTGTAGGTTATGTATGGTTACCTGTTAGGTATGGTCATATGGCCTTGTATGGTTACCTGCTATGGCGCTTATCTCCCGTTAGAAAGCACTGTCATTACCTTCTTTTGCCATGTGACTTTGTTGAAAATATTTTCTTCCGGTGACAGGCTTTTCTCAGTTCTGTTGCTTTATTTTTCAGTGCTGCTCTGCAAACCTTGCTGTGACTCTGGGCTAGGCCTGGCCACTCATCAGGGTAGAGCTGCTGCCATGATAGATACAGCTGTAGGGGGTGCAAGTTGAGTTGGGATACACGTAGCATGTGCGTTACAGGTTGTGTATGCCTGAGTATCTAGTTCACACTAAAATGTCTTGGCTGTATGCATGTGGTGGCTGGAATCCCTTTGCATTGTAGAAGCAAGGTTCAGAGCCCGAAAGTAAGGGAACGCAAAATGATGAAAAAAAGAAGAAATGATCTATGGAAAATTAATTGTGATAGATGTTCTTTGATCCTGGAAAATCATAACAATAGTTTTGGGGGGGGGAAAGGAAAAAAAAGCAGGTAACTGTCAAAATGTTAGCTAAGTACACTAAACACTAACACACCTGTATATACGTATGTATATATACAGGTATGTAATATACCTGTAGTGGAACACTGTTGAGAAGGTACATCCTCTATTGTCACACCACCAGCATCGGCCTCTGATATTGTGGACGAATATAATCAAATAGGAGACGTTACTGTTGAAGCACACCTCATACATACACGTTGAATCAGCTGTACAACTTTCTCTTCAAAGGCATAATTTGCTTAGGCGATCGACACCATCAGTAAGAACATCTATTGTATAATGCACCAAGATCTACCTGACTTCCTAGTAATCGAGGTGCTGAGACTGTGCCTTGTCAACTTAATCAGTGTATATTGATTTTATATTGCTTTTGCCACAGTGCATTTGGTGTGTTGATTTTATGGCCACCAGACACTCACTCAGCCTCTCTCTCACTCCCCCTCCACAGAAAGCCAGAGAGAGAGGGGAAAGCCCATGGGAATATTACCTCAGAAGTAAAACATATTTCACTTAGGGAAGATAAATTTCATTTATTCTTCCCATTCCCTGCTCAGCAGGTCTTCCTCACCCCTCCGTTTCTGACTCCTTCATCTGTTGCAGAGTAGCTCCTCTGCGCTTTCCCTTCCTCCTCACACCTCTCCCCGATCCAGCATACGCTCTTCAGGAGCTGCAGGGTGAGCGTTGCTGGGGGCACGTAGCACCTTCTCCATGACCTTCTTACAAGGTGTTCCCACTCTTTTGTGGGATCTTTCTTCTGAGCTCCACTCCCTCTGAGCTGCCTGCTCATTGGCTAATGGGTCCTGTGGGGCAGTAGGAGTGAGTAGCAGTGGACTGGAACTAGTTGTGTCTAGCACCCCAGTTTCATACCACACATCAGCATTATGGCAGGCCTTTCCACAACTGGACACCTGCACTCAGGGCAATACTCTTGTGATCTGAAAGGTCAAAAGAAGGTTTCAGAAAGCTGAGTTGGGATTGTGTAAACGTACAACACGTGTATTGATTCAAATTACATTGATGTTTATTAGGAGTACAATGTTAGTTCGATTGTTCAGGAGGTGTAGACTCTATAATAATTGATTCTTACAAAATCAGAATCATTTTAAACAGCCTAAATTTTCAAAGCACTCATTGAACTGTACATAAGCTTTATTTGAGAAGCCCCTTATGCAAAAAGCCACTTTTTCTAGTGGATGAGCACACACACTTTCTCTCAAAACAGTTTAATAAAAGGTTTATCTTAGTGAAAGTTAAAAGATTTTCAATGAAGTTGTTTTGGAGGTTATTCTTCTTACCAGACAGTGGCATGAAGATGTTGATTGGCTTTTTACTGTGTAGCTTACAGTGCAGATGCTAGGTGGGAGCCTGCTCAGTATCTTTCTTGGTAATTTATGTAATGTAATTTATATTTGCATCAAAAGACAATTTTTCATTTTTTGTATCATCAGTAGCACTGGAACTTAGCTTTACCTTTTGGGCTTTTGATGACCTAGAGTATCAAGATATCTTTCCTTCAAGTATTTCTGATGTACAGTAAAATCAAATATTTTCCTTTTAGCTGTTTTAAAAGAGTTTGGCAGCATTGAATGTTTTTTGGTACTCAATCCAGTTCTTTGATCTTCCTCCAACATGACCTAATTCTGTTTAGAAGTTGTTGTGTTTAAGTGGAAAGAACGGACTTGTGGATAAGACAAAGCAGTACTCCCCTAGCATCTGATTCACCAACTGCTCTTGCATGCATGCAGTTTCTCCAAAGGCGATAAAGGATTACATATTTTCTATGGATATTTTCTATGAGAATTCTTTTTTTGCCTGTGAATATACAAAATCTGAACATCCATGCTGCTTGTGATTTCATGCTCCTTCTGAAAATTCTTGCTTTTTTCCAGACAAGAAAACGTATATTTGTGTGATCCATGTTTTACTATTTTTAGATAAAGTGATGACCGTTAGTCTTCTCAGTAAGACTGACATTCACTACCTAATTTTTCCATAAGAGCGCAATCCTTATTCTTGAGATGTAGTTAATATAGCGAGGCTAGAAATGATGGAAGCCACACCGAGCTTGGTCACTACTTTAAAGGTATCATTTTAAATCGTGTCTATTGAAAGTGAAAATGCCTAGTCATTTTTGTAAGCTGGTTGAGCTTATTTTGATAGCATACGTTTAAAGCGTTGATCTGAATGATCTTTTGTAAAATCTGGTGATATTCAGAAGGCAGACACCTTTGAAGTCTATAGAATAATATCACTTAGTTATACCAGTTATTAATCCACGTTTGCTCATGTTACTCATCCTTTTATCTGAAGATTGGGTTTCATTATATTATTGAAGTTAAGGGAAATAAAGCAAAATTGATTTTCAAATGGATTCTAAGATTTCATTTCTGTTTTTAATCCCTCTGTAGAGGAAGACAGCATGTCAAGTGATGCAATTTTACACAGTAGGTTGAGGCCATGATCTTGGCTTTATAAACAAATACAGCAACAGTGGTAGTGAGAATCCTTGATTTTATTTTCATGCAGCTTGAATGGTCTTCTCTTACTTTTCTTTACTTATTATTACTATTTATTTGTATCATTTTTATTTATTTATTTGTTTATTTATGCAAGTTCTGAAAATAATCAACTGGTTTTCCTTGGCCAAAACAAAACACCATGAGGTTTCCATCAGGTGGCCATGGCCTCTTAATTGTTTGTTACTGCTAGTGGCTTCTGCTCTACTAATCAGTTTGTAGATGAACTGTTGAAGAATAATGAGGTTTCCTTAGTTGAGTGAAGTATCAGAATATCAGTGAAAAGGTGTCTGTAGTAAATATTTTTCATATTTGCATTAAAGATCATAATACAAACAGATTTCTGAGATGGACATATACTGAAGTCACTTGGAAGCAGACACACAAACAGAACAACCAAGCTAAAACAACCAACTCAGCCCTCCCAAGCCCCCCTGTCCTCCCTACCCCCAACAACAAACAAACAAACAAACAAACAAACAAACAAAAACTTAAGCAACAGCAATACAGATAGACAAACAAAAATTAAAAAAAAAAAAAAGAAAGAAAGAAAAAAGAAACGAAGAACAAGAAAAGGGAAACACACAATGGAAACTATGAAAAAGACAATGAGAGATACAGAGTGATGGGGAAGAAAATTGTCAGCAATACCTGTAGACAGTATCTTCTAGAACTAACAATGCAAAGGCAGGTATACATATGCAATAATAACACCAAGAACAAGATCACTACTGCATTCTAATTCATAAGTCATTCTCTTCTATGAGGCAGTTCTTTTGCTTAGTACACAATCCTGGAATGCAATGAAATAGCAAGTATCAACTAGTAACAGTGTTACACTATCTCCAGCTCTAAAATTAGACTCCTTATCTGGTTTGGACTAAGGGTGGCCTAGTGCAGAATGAGCAAATGTGAGAATTAGCAATATGCGCTTAGCTAGCAACAGTTCATCTTTAGCCAGTATCTGATTGTTCTGATGGCTGTAACACCTTTCCCACTATGTAATCTGCCAGTTAGTGGTGGTTTTTAGAGGTAGTAGCTCAGATACGATCAGTAAGGAGCTTCATTTTTGGATTGGCAGACTTTTTAGGAGCTCCTATCTCCTTAGTTCACTTGACAACTGGTGTCTTTAAAGACCTGGAAACGGCACTTATGTACTATCCTGTTGCAGGGACTTCAGAAGCTTGCTTCCTGTGACAAACCTAACTGCAGCTTTTCCATATTTGATTATGCATTGGGCATCTTTGCCAAGCCTTGTAGGGGTATGAAAGAACAACAAAGGAATTCCATGAATTGTTATGGGCTGTGGATATATCCAGTTCTGCTTACTAATTAAAAAATAAATAAATAAATAAATAAATAAAATTCTCTGCTTTGTGGAAAGCAGCCTCTTCTCTTGAAATCTTATCTGTCTTAGGAAAAAACACCCTTGTTTCTCAGCTGTGGTGCTGTCTTGTTCTTGATATGCTTTGTGAATTAACATGACAGTTTTCCAAAGACAGCTCTCTCCCACGATCGCTGCAGTGAATATCTCCTGCATGCAACACAGGAATCTTCCTGAATTTCATTTCTGTCTGTGCGCATTTCCAGAAGAGTGCAATGGAATGTATTTATTTTGTTGATCCATATTCCAAAAATATTATGGAGTAAATAAATATGAAGCTTGAATTTTGCTGAGTTTTGAACTTTGAATGGACTTTGTCCTGTTTAAAGAAAGAATGTTCCTGAGCCTTCTCAGCATCACCAATCATCCGGCTTGCCTGGGTGGCATGAGCTGAAGAGTCATTGTCTTGGGCTGAAGATAATATGTCCTCAGTCAGTATATATGAGTAACAAAGCTTCTTTGTAATGTATGACTAAAACATAAAATGAGAAAGCATAACACTAGTGGGAATGTGGACCTTGCTTTTGTGAAACGAATGCATCAGTGTCTGATTCAAGAGAAGCACTTGCAATTGTGAAGGAGTTCGCCAGGTGTCTGTGATGCATCTTTGAAAACAGGTTGCTCACATATGTACCTACTGCCAAAAAGGTAATGAGGCTAACTAGGTAAGCCCTGTCTCATCTTCACCTTGAGCAACTATATTTCTTTTTTGACTCCATAAATGATTTGATTTCATTTGGCAAATCATAACATCTTCTTCGCATTTTATCCCAACTTAGCAACTCCTCTGCCTGCTGGAGGCCCACTATTGCAATTGCAAATAAAATCTGCTTGATCAGAGCTACCGTCCCAGAAAATTATTTGGATATTTCCAACGCTTACCAAGATACCATTACAATTACCTGAGTATTTGAAGTTACAATGCAAGGAAATTTTGACAACGCATTTCAATATCTAGTGCTGCTGATCCCAGTTGAAGAGCCGGCAACTCGGAGAAAAGCTGCCGGCGACAGTCGCCCTTCTCGGCGACGGAGGAACACGACACCGCGGCTGGAGGCTGAAAGCGGCATTCGCCGATAAGCGCGACTTCTCGGGCAGCAACGGCAAACGCTCCGGAGCGCTTCAGCGCGAGTGCCACTTCCGAGCCGGCAGAGCGAAGTCGTGCCGTTCTGAAGCCGAGAACGTCCGAATTCAGCCTGCTGCCGTTCCTCCGGAGGGGGTTATTTTCTGCGCAGTGCAGAAAGGATCTCTCCCGACTTCTTCGAATGTGCTCCCTGGGAGCACAGCATCTGTCGCTCCTCGAATCTCCAGCTGCCTCTTTAAGAGAGGCTTTTCACTTCTACCCTTGTGTCACAGAACACAGAAGTGGACCAAAGGGAACCACACTGCAAAGAGTTGTGGCTTGAAATGAAGGTGCGGACTCAACATTCAGAGCCAGGCGTAGTGCATTCTGCGTATATGTACACTCGGCGACGTCCAAAGCGCTCCTTTCCGATGTGCGGAGAAGAGCCGGCAACTCGGAGAAAAGCTGCCGGCGACAGTCGCCCTTCTCGGCGACGGAGGAACACGACACCGCGGCTGGAGGTTGAAAGCGGCATTCGCCGATAAGCGCGACTTCTCGGGCAGCAACGGCAAACGCTCCGGAGCGCTTCAGCGCGAGTGCCACTTCCGAGCCGGCAGAGCGAAGTCGTGCCGTTCTGAAGCCGAGAACGTCCGAATTCAGCCTGCTGCCGTTCCTCCGGAGGGGGTTATTTTCTGCGCAGTGCAGAAAGGATCTCTCCCGACTTCTTCGAATGTGCTCCCTGGGAGCACAGCATCTGTCGCTCCTCGAATCTCCAGCTGCCTCTTTAAGAGAGGCTTTTCACTTCTACCCTTGTGTCACAGAACACAGAAGTGGAGCCACAGAGAACCACACTGCAAAGAGTTGTGGCTTGAAATGAAGGTGCGGACTCAACAATCAGAGCCAGGCGTAGTGCATTCTGCGTATATGTACACTTGGCGACGTCCAAAGCGCTCCTTTCCGATGTGCGGAGAAGAGCCGGCAACTCGGAGAAAAGCTGCCGGCGACAGTCGCCCTTCTCGGCGACGGAGGAACACGACACCGCGGCTGGAGGCTGAAAGCGGCATTCGCCGATAAGCGCGACTTCTCGGGCAGCAACGGCAAACGCTCCGGAGCGCTTCAGCGCGAGTGCCACTTCCGAGCCGGCAGAGCGAAGTCGTGCCGTTCTGAAGCCGAGAACGTCCGAATTCAGCCTGCTGCCGTTCCTCCGGAGGGGGTTATTTTCTGCGCTGTGCAGAAAGGATCTCTCCCGACTTCTTCGAATGTGCTCCCTGGGAGCACAGCATCTGTCGCTCCTCGAATCTCCAGCTGCCTCTTTAAGAGAGGCTTTTCACTTCTACCCTTGTGTCACAGAACACAGAAGTGGAGCCACAGAGAACCACACTGCAAAGAATTGTGGCTTGAAATGAAGGTGCGGACTCAACATTCAGAGCCAGGCGTAGTGCATTCTGCGTATATGTACACTCGGCGACGTCCAAAGCGCTCCTTTCCGATGTGCGGAGAAGAGCCGGCAACTCGGAGAAAAGCTGCCGGCGACAGTCGCCCTTCTCGGCGACGGAGAAACACGACACCGCGGCTGGAGGCTGAAAGCGGCATTCGCCGATAAGCGCGACTTCTCGGGCAGCAACGGCAAACGCTCCGGAGCGCTTCAGCGCGAGTGCCACTTCCGAGCCGGCAGAGCGAAGTCGTGCCGTTCTGAGGCCGAGAACGTCCGAATTCAGCCTGCTGCCGTTCCTCCGGAGGGGGTTATTTTCTGCGCTGTGCAGAAAGGATCTCTCCCGACTTCTTCGAATGTGCTCCCTGGGAGCACAGCATCTGTCGCTCCTCGAATCTCCAGCTGCCTCTTTAAGAGAGGCTTTTCACTTCTACCCTTGTGTCACAGAACACAGAAGTGGACCAAAGGGAACCACACTGCAAAGAATTGTGGCTCGAAATTCCATAGTTATTCGGTGTGGAGAGGTTGCTCTCACACCAGCAAAAAAACCAAACCAAACAAACAGAAAACCAAACCAAACACCTCTCAGGTGTATGTTGGCACATTGGAAGGATGTTGCAGGAGGGCCATCAAATAAGAAAAGGCCACTAAATGAGAAACTAGGAACAGAAATGGAATAAAGGGACCAGTTTTCTAATTGAGTACCCTAATCAGGAGAGACCAAGTGCTGGGTGTTTGTGGAAGTTGAAGACTTGCGC
This sequence comes from Lagopus muta, assembly GCF_023343835.1. Lineage (NCBI taxonomy): Eukaryota > Metazoa > Chordata > Aves > Galliformes > Phasianidae > Lagopus > Lagopus muta. The sequence goes on along the minus strand of NC_064433.1, from coordinate 74,778,956 downwards.
GGTTTGATCTGTGGATTTTGAAAGGAAGGAGAGAAACTGTTTTGGTGGTCTAAGAAAGGTAATTGTTACAAGGTATACAGAAGTAGAATGGAGGGTATGTGGAAGTGTAACTGAGGGTACGACAAAGGAAGAAGGGTTAAAGAGAAAGTGAGTTAATCTGTGCTGGTGTGAGAGCAACCCTCCACACCGTTTCCCCGCTAGCAGAACTTGGTGTGAGAGAGTGAGCTGCAGACGGAGACTTCTGCTGTAAACAACATTACTTGCAAAGGGGGAGGTGAGAGGACAGGGCACTGGAAGTGAGACTAGGCTCTGCAGAGAGAATCCCAGTGTTGGTACTGGGAGCCTCTGGAGAAGAGGAGGTAACCTGGGAATAACAGCGGCTGTTAGTGTCACGGCACTGGAGTAGGGCCGTAGGACACAGGGATCCACTCAGAGAGGCATGGGGAGTGGGGGGGTGGGGGGGGAGGAAGGGGGTGGGGGGAGGTGTGGAAGAGCCCAGAGAGGGCTCCGCCCCATCGGAATGAAAGTAATCTTAAATTACTGAGAAAGAGGGAGCAATTTCTGGTTGCATAGATGAAGGATGGGAATTTGGGAAGTCTACCCTAGCAGTTCTTTTGGTTAAATTACAGCTAGGGGAGCAGGATAAAGAAGTCTACCTTTCCTGGGTACGGGTGCCTCTTCCTGCCCGTAGATGATTTTGTAACAACAGAAGCAGCTAATCCCAATAAAAAAACTAACTAACTAACAAATACACAAACAAACAAATAAATGAATGGCTTACTTTTTGGGATTAATTGAATATGGCCTGAGAAAACAAGAAGGAATAAATACATGCTTGCACTTACCAGGTGACTCTGGCAAGAAATTAAATAGAACTGAAATTAAGGATCAAACAATATTAACTGAAGGAGAATTGTAAATCTGCCTTTAACACAAACAGGGAAAACCAAGTTTATAACCCCCAGAGACAGAAAGAGCAATATTTCATCAAAAACCTCTGGCAAACACCTGGAGAACACCTATACAATTGCAAGTGCTTCTCTTGAATCAGACACTGATGCATTGTTTCACAAAAGCAAGGTCCACATTCCCACTAGTGTTCTGCTTTCTCATTTTATGTTTTAGTCATACATTACAAAGAAGCTTTGTTACTCATATATACTGACTGAGGACATATTATCTTCAGCCCAAGACAATGACTCTTCAGCTCATGCCACCCAGGCAAGCCAGATGATTGGTGATGCTGAGAAGGATCAGGAACATTCTTTCTTTAAACAGGACAAAGTCCATTCAAACTTTGGCAAAATTCAAGCTTCGTATTTATTTACACAATGATATTTTTGGAATATGGATCAACGAAATAAATAAGTCCCATTCTTGCAAAACCTGTTGCTGGTTCCATTGCACTCTTCTGGAAATGCGCACAGACAGAAATGAAATTCAGGAAGATTCCTGTGTTGCATGCAGGAGATGTTCACTGCAGTGATCGTGGGAGAGAGCTGTCTTTGGAAAACTGTCATGTTAATTCACAAAGCATATCAAGAACAAGACAGCACCACAGCTGAGAAACAAGGGTGTTTTTTCCTAAGACAGATAAGATTTCAAGAGAAGAGGCTGCTTTCCACAAAGCAGAGAATTTTATTTATTTATTTATTTATTTATTTATTTATTTATTTATTTATTTATTTATTAACTAGTAAATAGAACTGGATATATCCACAGCCCATAACAATTCATGGAATTCCTTTGTTGTTCTTTCATACCCCTACAAGGCTTGGCAAAGATGCCCAATGCATAATCAAATATGGAAAAGCTGCAGTTAGGTTTGTCACAGGAAGCAAGCTTCTGAAGTCCCTGCAACAGGATAGTACATAAGTGCCGTTTCCAGTAATGAAGGGAATCCCAACAAGAGTTGTTAGTACCAATAAATGACAATAGATGGCACCAGAGACCATGAAATACTCATCTTGCTGCTTCTCACTGCAGAAACGGCATTTCATTCGCACGTAAGTCCGATACTTTGAGAGAACTGCTTAAAGAGACGATCGGCCTGTTGGATTCAGAATATGAGAATATAACTCCCCGAGCCTGGCCCTGTCTGCACTCCCATAGATATGGGCACTCTTCATGCATATTTATGATGAGCCAGAACTCACCTTCTCTTCACTCCTGCACTGCTGAGCTAATTGTAATCTTCATTGAGTGACGTATGTTGCAAAACACTAGGCAAATGTAACCTACCAAGCACCAGAAGAGAGCTAGACGAGTTTCTGTCCCCTTCAAAACTCCTTCGGCATGAACATATTGTCATAACATAGAACATATGTTATAACATATATGTTATGGAATATTGCTTTGGCCGGTTTCATTAGGATTACACGCTGCACTGAATTTGTGATTTCCACTCTCTTACACTGGTATCTCCAGAGCCCTTCTCTTGTGGTGTCTTTTTAATTTTCTCCAAGAATCACTGTTTGTGTATATACGCTCTAGTGAACTAGGGCTTCAACTGGGATCAGCAGCACTAGATATTGAAATGCGTTGTCAAAATTTCCTTGCATTGTAACTTCAAATACTCAGGTAATTGTAATGGTGTCTTGGTAAGCGTTGGAAATATCCAAATAATTTTCTGGGACGGTAGCTCTGATCAAGCAGATTTTATTTGCAATTGCAATAGTGGGCCTCCAGCAGGCAGAGGAGTTGCTAAGTTGGGATAAAATGCGAAGAAGATGTTATGATTTGCCAAATGAAATCAAATCATTTATGGAGTCAAAAAAGAAATATAGTTGCTCAAGGTGAAGATGAGACAGGGCTTACCTAGTTAGCCTCATTACCTTTTTGGCAGTAGGTACATATGTGAGCAACCTGTTTTCAAAGATGCATCACAGACACCTGGAGAACTCCTTCACAATTGCAAGTGCTTCTCTTGAATCAGACACTGATGCATTCGTTTCACAAAAGCAAGGTCCACATTCCCACTAGTGTTATGCTTTCTCATTTTATGTTTTAGTCATACATTACAAAGAAGCTTTGTTACTCATATATACTGACTGAGGACATATTATCTTCAGCCCAAGACAATGACTCTTCAGCTCATGCCACCCAGGCAAGCCGGATGATTGGTGATGCTGAGAAGGCTCAGGAACATTCTTTCTTTAAACAGGACAAAGTCCATTCAAAGTTCAAAACTCAGCAAAATTCAAGCTTCATATTTATTTACTCCATAATATTTTTGGAATATGGATCAACAAAATAAATACATTCCATTGCACTCTTCTGGAAATGCGCACAGACAGAAATGAAATTCAGGAAGATTCCTGTGTTGCATGCAGGAGATATTCACTGCAGCGATCGTGGGAGAGAGCTGTCTTTAGAAAACTGTCATGTTAATTCACAAAGCATATCAAGAACAAGACAGCACCACAGCTGAGAAACAAGGGTGTTTTTTCCTAAGACAGATAAGATTTCAAGAGAAGAGGCTGCTTTCCACAAAGCAGAGAATTTTATTTATTTATTTATTTATTTATTTTTTAATTAGTAAGCAGAACTGGATATATCCACAGCCCATAACAATTCATGGAATTCCTTTGTTGTTCTTTCATACCCCTACAAGGCTTGGCAAAGATGCCCAATGCATAATCAAATATGGAAAAGCTGCAGTTAGGTTTGTCACAGGAAGCAAGCTTCTGAAGTCCCTGCAACAGGATAGTACATAAGTGCCGTTTCCAGGTCTTTAAAGACACCAGTTGTCAAGTGAACTAAGGAGATAGGAGCTCCTAAAAAGTCTGCCAATCCAAAAATGAAGCTCCTTACTGATCGTATCTGAGCTACTACCTCTAAAAACCACCACTAACTGGCAGATTACATAGTGGGAAAGGTGTTACAGCCATCAGAACAATCAGATACTGGCTAAAGATGAACTGTTGCTAGCTAAGCGCATATTGCTAATTCTCACATTTGCTCATTCTGCACTAGGCCATTATTCCTGGACCCCTGCTGTCCTGGGATAGAGGTAAGTTGGATGAAAAAATGTAGGGGAGCATCACTTGCATTCCTCCTAATCCAAAAGAGGGACAGTTTGACCTCCTGTCAGAGGCCCCTTAAGTTGTTCTTTTGCTGAGGGCCTCTTGGCAAAACAAAATAGTCTATAATACAAAAGTTACCATTTTGGTACTTCTTAAGGATTTCATCTTATCTACTAAGTGTGCATAAATGTGGAATAAGAAGCCACTTTCTTCCAGAGAGGCTGTGCATGCCCCGTCCCTGGAGGTGTTCAAGGCCAGGTTGGATGGGGCCCTGCGCAGCCTGCTCTGGGATTAAATGTGGTGGTTAGTGGTGCTCTGGTATTAAATGTGGTTAGATTTGCATGTGGCAGGGGGTTTGGAGATTCATGAAGCTTGAGGTCCCTTCCAACCCTGGCCATTCTGTGATTCTGTGATTCCTCCGGCTGCTATTACTGGTGAGGAGAGCAGCTCTGTTTCCTGGGCTGATGGATGTGGTCCTGGCCCCAGAGGCATGCATTATATAGAGCGCAAGGTTCTGTTCTGTTCTATTTTGGGCCCAAACTTTTGTTACTTGCATTGTCTGTAAGTGTTGACATGGTGACAGTGTCAAGCTCTTTACCAATCTATTGGCCTTTCTGGTTTGAGCAAGAAATTGCACTTCAAGTTTGTGCACTTGTTTTTGTTTGTGTGATAATTCCCACTCCTAGAGTATCATATCCTTTTGATATTTTACAGTTGAACAACTAGAGAAATAAGGAGAGAGAGTTTTGCCAAATGCAGAAGCAATCAAAGCACAGAAAGCAAAGCTTTGTAAGTGTTCCACAGTTTGTATCATATCTGATCATAAATTGATAATCATAAATCAAATAAAATATCTCCATGGCTTTACCTTCTCCAATCAAAATGGAAAGGACTCATAGCCCCTTACAGTGAGGATTATCCAGTTAGGTTTTGTACACAAAGTGCTCTGGAAAACTGTAGCAATTAAAAACAGTACAAAAAAGAAATTTGAGATAATTATAGCTGGCTAATACATTGTAGCGAGGTAAAGAATGGAGGAGAGGCAGAATTCAGAAAGTTTTCAGAAATAGTTCAAAGACATTAAAAAAGGTTTCTTGCTAGGCTTCAACCCTTGACAGAGCTACAGACAATTTCTATGTATGTTTGGTGATTTCTGGCAGGTCGTTTTCTCACTTACACTCATAGAATCACTCAGGTTGGAAAAGACCTGAAAAATCATCGAATCCAACCATGACCTAACCATACTACTTTTGCTCTAACAACCCTCTGCTAAATCATGTTCCTGAGCACCGCATCCAAACGGATTTTAAAACATCCAGGGATGGTGACTCAACCACCTCCCTGGGGAGCCCAGTCCAGTGCTTCTCTCACTTCAGCTCTGAGAAAAGGACAAAAATTCATCTGGGATTCTTACTAAATTTACTACTGTAAATCTCTGAATTCTGTATGGATGGGGCCTTATAAATATTTCTATAATTAGTCAAAGCACAGTAAAGCATATACATTTTTTCCTACAGGTTAAATACTGCTGATTAGCTGCTTACTTTTTAGAAAGTTCTCTGTGCTTAGTATTCACACAAGTCTTTTTTTGACCTGCTGTAAGCCCGTTAGTCCAAACCAGATAAGGAGTCTAATTTTAGAGCTGGAGATAGTGTAACACTGTTACTAGTTGATACTTGCTATTTCATTGCATTCCAGGATTGTGTACTAAGCAAAAGAACTGCCTCATAGAAGAGAATGACTTATGAATTAGAATGCAGTAGTGATCTTGTTCTTGGTGTTATTATTGCATATGTATACCTGCCTTTGCATTGTTAGTTCTAGAAGATACTGTCTACAGGTATTGCTGACAATTTTCTTCCCCATCACTCTGTATCTCTCATTGTCTTTTTCATAGTTTCCATTGTGTGTTTCCCTTTTCTTGTTCTTCGTTTCTTTTTTCTTTCTTTCTTTCTTTTTTTTTTTTTTTAATTTTTGTTTGTCTATCTGTATTGCTGTTGCTTAAGTTTTTGTTTGTTTGTTTGTTTGTTTGTTTGTTGTTGGGGGTAGGGAGGACAGGGGGGCTTGGGAGGGCTGAGTTGGTTGTTTTAGCTTGGTTGTTCTGTTTGTGTGTCTGCTTCCAAGTGACTTCAGTATATGTCCATCTCAGAAATCTGTTTGTATTATGATCTTTAATGCAAATATGAAAAATATTTACTACAGACACCTTTTCACTGATATTCTGATACTTCACTCAACTAAGGAAACCTCATTATTCTTCAACAGTTCATCTACAAACTGATTAGTAGAGCAGAAGCCACTAGCAGTAACAAACAATTAAGAGGCCATGGCCACCTGATGGAAACCTCATGGTGTTTTGTTTTGGCCAAGGAAAACCAGTTGATTATTTTCAGAACTTGCATAAATAAACAAATAAATAAATAAAAATGATACAAATAAATAGTAATAATAAGTAAAGAAAAGTAAGAGAAGACCATTCAAGCTGCATGAAAATAAAATCAAGGATTCTCACTACCACTGTTGCTGTATTTGTTTATAAAGCCAAGATCATGGCCTCAACCTACTGTGTAAAATTGCATCACTTGACATGCTGTCTTCCTCTACAGAGGGATTAAAAACAGAAATGAAATCTTAGAATCCATTTGAAAATCAATTTTGCTTTATTTCCCTTAACTTCAATAATATAATGAAACCCAATCTTCAGATAAAAGGATGAGTAACATGAGCAAACGTGGATTAATAACTGGTATAACTAAGTGATATTATTCTATAGACTTCAAAGGTGTCTGCCTTCTGAATATCACCAGATTTTACAAAAGATCATTCAGATCAACGCTTTAAACGTATGCTATCAAAATAAGCTCAACCAGCTTACAAAAATGACTAGGCATTTTCACTTTCAATAGACACGATTTAAAATGATACCTTTAAAGTAGTGACCAAGCTCGGTGTGGCTTCCATCATTTCTAGCCTCGCTATATTAACTACATCTCAAGAATAAGGATTGCGCTCTTATGGAAAAATTAGGTAGTGAATGTCAGTCTTACTGAGAAGACTAACGGTCATCACTTTATCTAAAAATAGTAAAACATGGATCACACAAATATACGTTTTCTTGTCTGGAAAAAAGCAAGAATTTTCAGAAGGAGCATGAAATCACAAGCAGCATGGATGTTCAGATTTTGTATATTCACAGGCAAAAAAAGAATTCTCATAGAAAATATCCATAGAAAATATGTAATCCTTTATCGCCTTTGGAGAAACTGCATGCATGCAAGAGCAGTTGGTGAATCAGATGCTAGAGGAGTACTGCTTTGTCTTATCCACAAGTCCGTTCTTTCCACTTAAACACAACAACTTCTAAACAGAATTAGGTCATGTTGGAGGAAGATCAAAGAACTGGATTGAGTACCAAAAAACATTCAATGCTGCCAAACTCTTTTAAAACAGCTAAAAGGAAAATATTTGATTTTACTGTACATCAGAAATACTTGAAGGAAAGATATCTTGATACTCTAGGTCATCAAAAGCCCAAAAGGTAAAGCTAAGTTCCAGTGCTACTGATGATACAAAAAATGAAAAATTGTCTTTTGATGCAAATATAAATTACATTACATAAATTACCAAGAAAGATACTGAGCAGGCTCCCACCTAGCATCTGCACTGTAAGCTACACAGTAAAAAGCCAATCAACATCTTCATGCCACTGTCTGGTAAGAAGAATAACCTCCAAAACAACTTCATTGAAAATCTTTTAACTTTCACTAAGATAAACCTTTTATTAAACTGTTTTGAGAGAAAGTGTGTGTGCTCATCCACTAGAAAAAGTGGCTTTTTGCATAAGGGGCTTCTCAAATAAAGCTTATGTACAGTTCAATGAGTGCTTTGAAAATTTAGGCTGTTTAAAATGATTCTGATTTTGTAAGAATCAATTATTATAGAGTCTACACCTCCTGAACAATCGAACTAACATTGTACTCCTAATAAACATCAATGTAATTTGAATCAATACACGTGTTGTACGTTTACACAATCCCAACTCAGCTTTCTGAAACCTTCTTTTGACCTTTCAGATCACAAGAGTATTGCCCTGAGTGCAGGTGTCCAGTTGTGGAAAGGCCTGCCATAATGCTGATGTGTGGTATGAAACTGGGGTGCTAGACACAACTAGTTCCAGTCCACTGCTACTCACTCCTACTGCCCCACAGGACCCATTAGCCAATGAGCAGGCAGCTCAGAGGGAGTGGAGCTCAGAAGAAAGATCCCACAAAAGAGTGGGAACACCTTGTAAGAAGGTCATGGAGAAGGTGCTACGTGCCCCCAGCAACGCTCACCCTGCAGCTCCTGAAGAGCGTATGCTGGATCGGGGAGAGGTGTGAGGAGGAAGGGAAAGCGCAGAGGAGCTACTCTGCAACAGATGAAGGAGTCAGAAACAGAGGGGTGAGGAAGACCTGCTGAGCAGGGAATGGGAAGAATAAATGAAATTTATCTTCCCTAAGTGAAATATGTTTTACTTCTGAGGTAATATTCCCATGGGCTTTCCCCTCTCTCTCTGGCTTTCTGTGGAGGGGGAGTGAGAGAGAGGCTGAGTGAGTGTCTGGTGGCCATAAAATCAACACACCAAATGCACTGTGGCAAAAGCAATATAAAATCAATATACACTGATTAAGTTGACAAGGCACAGTCTCAGCACCTCGATTACTAGGAAGTCAGGTAGATCTTGGTGCATTATACAATAGATGTTCTTACTGATGGTGTCGATCGCCTAAGCAAATTATGCCTTTGAAGAGAAAGTTGTACAGCTGATTCAACGTGTATGTATGAGGTGTGCTTCAACAGTAACGTCTCCTATTTGATTATATTCGTCCACAATATCAGAGGCCGATGCTGGTGGTGTGACAATAGAGGATGTACCTTCTCAACAGTGTTCCACTACAGGTATATTACATACCTGTATATATACATACGTATATACAGGTGTGTTAGTGTTTAGTGTACTTAGCTAACATTTTGACAGTTACCTGCTTTTTTTTCCTTTCCCCCCCCCAAAACTATTGTTATGATTTTCCAGGATCAAAGAACATCTATCACAATTAATTTTCCATAGATCATTTCTTCTTTTTTTCATCATTTTGCGTTCCCTTACTTTCGGGCTCTGAACCTTGCTTCTACAATGCAAAGGGATTCCAGCCACCACATGCATACAGCCAAGACATTTTAGTGTGAACTAGATACTCAGGCATACACAACCTGTAACGCACATGCTACGTGTATCCCAACTCAACTTGCACCCCCTACAGCTGTATCTATCATGGCAGCAGCTCTACCCTGATGAGTGGCCAGGCCTAGCCCAGAGTCACAGCAAGGTTTGCAGAGCAGCACTGAAAAATAAAGCAACAGAACTGAGAAAAGCCTGTCACCGGAAGAAAATATTTTCAACAAAGTCACATGGCAAAAGAAGGTAATGACAGTGCTTTCTAACGGGAGATAAGCGCCATAGCAGGTAACCATACAAGGCCATATGACCATACCTAACAGGTAACCATACATAACCTACAAGAACCATAGCAGCAGGTAACAAAGAAAAATTAGCTCACCCCTTCCAGAAACTAGTAACAACTCAAAAGAAGAGCAAACTCAGAGAGATACTGCTCCCTCTGCTGCTAACACTTAAATAAAAGCACCTTTTCCAATCATTGCTTGCACCTGAGCTCCCTGGGAGAGCCTTGACCTCTCCACTAATGTTCAATCATTGGTTCAGGCTGTGAAGGGATGGAGTGCAGCAGAGTTGCCAGGTCACTGCCTGAACCAAAGAGTGAGTAGGTCAGGGCTCAACTCCTGCTGTTTTGGAAACATGAAGTACAACGTGCATCGCGATGCAGGTACAGTACCTATCAATGATGTGATTGACAGGTGATTGTTGCAAGGTGACTGTTGACAGTCTTCTTATGGTTCTGTTGGAACAGTACTTGATGTTCCTTCTGGAGGCTTCTCTTCTTCAGTTTGGGTTTGGGTTCCCTGGTTCCCAGAATTTCAGCACTCCACCACCTGGTGTCATGACATACCCTCGTAGACACTGAAGCACGCTGAAGTGTTGATGCTCCTACCAGTGGTCCTGTGGACTTCACAGCCTCAAGGGGAGTAGTACAGATGTTTAAAAGGTATGAGGAGTGGTGGGTCTGCCTTCAGTGGGAGGATACAGGCTGCGTTTTTGTCTTGAGTCAAACACCTCCACTTATGCTGGGGCATGTCCTGGCCTTTGGTACAACATCCTTTGTCCTGTATTTACCTTTGAAGGTCAATATTAATTATTCTGCCATACGTCCCCCATTTTGGAACTGCAAGCAGCTTTCGTGTCTTCTCTATGTGAGAAGTTAGTCCAGAACAAGGTTTTAACTCACCCTACAAATCCTGCCATGGGGCTGTTCTGCCAGTCGTACAAAGAAAATTGTCTTTCTGCTCTGCAGAGTACAATGAACTTTTCATCTTCTCACTTAACAGCTGTATCTTTTAAAGAATAAAAGTAAATATAAAATTAGCGAGGATTCAGTAACAGTAGGTCAGCTATAAATACTTGCAAATGGGAAACATACAGCGAGCATCTTTGGAATTATGACATTACAGCATTCTGATTTTAGGAAAGTTACAATTAAGCTCCGTTTCAATACAACCAACTCTATATTACAAACTCAACAAAAACGTACGGAGGAGCAGAAGTCCTGCTCAGTGCACTTAGTGCCTTTTACACGGTTATTCAGATACAGCATGGTCACAGCTCTGGCCCGGTTCGACCTGGATCCTTGACTAAATGGCACAGGGGGACCCATGGACCCACCCCCTGTGATGGTTCTGAACACAAAACAGCGGCAACGAGCTAAGGGAGAAAATTAATTTACTAGATATTATAGCACAGTGTGAGAGAATGCAATATAGCACAATACAATTGGAATTGTAGCCTAGCCTAGCCATGTTTGCCTAAAGATGAACTGTTGCTAGCTAAGCGCATATTGCTAATTCTCACATTTGCTCATTCTGCACTAGGCCATTATTCCTGGACCCCTGCTGTCCTGGGATAGAGGTAAGTTGGAAGAAAAAATGTAGGGGAGCATCACTTGCATTCCTCCTAATCCAAAAGAGGGACAGTTTGACCTCCTGTCAGAGGCCCCTTAAGTTGTTCTTTTGCTGAGGGCCTCTTGGCAGAACAGAATAGTCTATAATACAAAAGTTACCATTTTGGTACTTCTTGAGGATTTCATCTTATCTACTAAGTGTGCATAAATGTGGAATAAGAAGCCACTTTCTTCCCATGGGCTTTCCCCTCTCTCTCTGGTACGGCACAAATAAACGACTTTCCTTTTCCAGCTCGGGTACGAGCATTGTTTTGCAGAACACTAATACGGTCCGAAACACTCTGCAAGTTATACCAGTTCTGTCGTGCCCAATCCATACCTGATAAAGAGGGTCGAGCACCATGTTTTTCTAAAAGATCAAATAATACATCTTCACTTTTCATGGTGGCAATGCTGTCGCTCATTTTTTCAATACAATGAGAGACCTACACTAAGGGAGGAGGAGGTGCAGGTATTCAAAAGCTCAAGTGACTCCTTATCTCCCCAGGGAAACAGACACTTTTCAAATGCTAATGCTCAAAGCACTCTTCCCTTTCTCTGAGGGGAGCACACAAAAGCCCGTTAGTCCAAACCAGATAAGGAGTCTAATTTTAGAGCTGGAGATAGTGTAACACTGTTACTAGTTGATACTTGCTATTTCATTGCATTCCAGGATTGTGTACTAAGCAAAAGAACTGCCTCATAGAAGAGAATGACTTATGAATTAGAATGCAGTAGTGATCTTGTTCTTGGTGTTATTATTGCATATATATACCTGCCTTTGCATTGTTAGTTCTAGAAGATACTGTCTACAGGTATTGCTGACAATTTTCTTCCCCATCACTCTGTATCTCTCATTGTCTTTTTCATAGTTTCCATTGTGTGTTTCCCTTTTCTTGTTCTTCGTTTCTTTTTTCTTTCTTTCTTTCTTTTTTTTTTTTTTAATTTTTGTTTGTCTATCTGTATTGCTGTTGCTTAAGTTTTTGTTTGTTTGTTTGTTTGTTTGTTTGTTTGTTGTTGGGGGTAGGGAGGACAGGGGGGCTTGGGAGGGCTGAGTTGGTTGTTTTAGCTTGGTTGTTCTGTTTGTGTGTCTGCTTCCAAGTGACTTCAGTATATGTCCATCTCAGAAATCTGTTTGTATTATGATCTTTAATGCAAATATGAAAAATATTTACTACAGACACCTTTTCACTGATATTCTGATACTTCACTCAACTAAGGAAACCTCATTATTCTTCAACAGTTCATCTACAAACTGATTAGTAGAGCAGAAGCCACTAGCAGTAACAAACAATTAAGAGGCCATGGCCACCTGATGGAAACCTCATGGTGTTTTGTTTTGGCCAAGGAAAACCAGTTGATTATTTTCAGAACTTGCATAAATAAACAAATAAATAAATAAAAATGATACAAATAAATAGTAATAATAAGTAAAGAAAAGTAAGAGAAGACCATTCAAGCTGCATGAAAATAAAATCAAGGATTCTCACTACCACTGTTGCTGTATTTGTTTATAAAGCCAAGATCATGGCCTCAACCTACTGTGTAAAATTGCATCACTTGACATGCTGTCTTCCTCTACAGAGGGATTAAAAACAGAAATGAAATCTTAGAATCCATTTGAAAATCAATTTTGCTTTATTTCCCTTAACTTCAATAATATAATGAAACCCAATCTTCAGATAAAAGGATGAGTAACATGAGCAAACGTGGATTAATAACTGGTATAACTAAGTGATATTATTCTATAGACTTCAAAGGTGTCTGCCTTCTGAATATCACCAGATTTTACAAAAGATCATTCAGATCAACGCTTTAAACGTATGCTATCAAAATAAGCTCAACCAGCTTACAAAAATGACTAGGCATTTTCACTTTCAATAGACACGATTTAAAATGATACCTTTAAAGTAGTGACCAAGCTCGGTGTGGCTTCCATCATTTCTAGCCTCGCTATATTAACTACATCTCAAGAATAAGGATTGCGCTCTTATGGAAAAATTAGGTAGTGAATGTCAGTCTTACTGAGAAGACTAACGGTCATCACTTTATCTAAAAATAGTAAAACATGGATCACACAAATATACGTTTTCTTGTCTGGAAAAAAGCAAGAATTTTCAGAAGGAGCATGAAATCACAAGCAGCATGGATGTTCAGATTTTGTATATTCACAGGCAAAAAAAGAATTCTCATAGAAAATATCCATAGAAAATATGTAATCCTTTATCGCCTTTGGAGAAACTGCATGCATGCAAGAGCAGTTGGTGAATCAGATGCTAGGGGAGTACTGCTTTGTCTTATCCACAAGTCCGTTCTTTCCACTTAAACACAACAACTTCTAAACAGAATTAGGTCATGTTGGAGGAAGATCAAAGAACTGGATTGAGTACCAAAAAACATTCAATGCTGCCAAACTCTTTTAAAACAGCTAAAAGGAAAATATTTGATTTTACTGTACATCAGAAATACTTGAAGGAAAGATATCTTGATACTCTAGGTCATCAAAAGCCCAAAAGGTAAAGCTAAGTTCCAGTGCTACTGATGATACAAAAAATGAAAAATTGTCTTTTGATGCAAATATAAATTACATTACATAAATTACCAAGAAAGATACTGAGCAGGCTCCCACCTAGCATCTGCACTGTAAGCTACACAGTAAAAAGCCAATCAACATCTTCATGCCACTGTCTGGTAAGAAGAATAACCTCCAAAACAACTTCATTGAAAATCTTTTAACTTTCACTAAGATAAACCTTTTATTAAACTGTTTTGAGAGAAAGTGTGTGTGCTCATCCACTAGAAAAAGTGGCTTTTTGCATAAGGGGCTTCTCAAATAAAGCTTATGTACAGTTCAATGAGTGCTTTGAAAATTTAGGCTGTTTAAAATGATTCTGATTTTGTAAGAATCAATTATTATAGAGTCTACACCTCCTGAACAATCGAACTAACATTGTACTCCTAATAAACATCAATGTAATTTGAATCAATACACGTGTTGTACGTTTACACAATCCCAACTCAGCTTTCTGAAACCTTCTTTTGACCTTTCAGATCACAAGAGTATTGCCCTGAGTGCAGGTGTCCAGTTGTGGAAAGGCCTGCCATAATGCTGATGTGTGGTATGAAACTGGGGTGCTAGACACAACTAGTTCCAGTCCACTGCTACTCACTCCTACTGCCCCACAGGACCCATTAGCCAATGAGCAGGCAGCTCAGAGGGAGTGGAGCTCAGAAGAAAGATCCCACAAAAGAGTGGGAACACCTTGTAAGAAGGTCATGGAGAAGGTGCTACGTGCCCCCAGCAACGCTCACCCTGCAGCTCCTGAAGAGCGTATGCTGGATCGGGGAGAGGTGTGAGGAGGAAGGGAAAGCGCAGAGGAGCTACTCTGCAACAGATGAAGGAGTCAGAAACAGAGGGGTGAGGAAGACCTGCTGAGCAGGGAATGGGAAGAATAAATGAAATTTATCTTCCCTAAGTGAAATATGTTTTACTTCTGAGGTAATATTCCCATGGGCTTTCCCCTCTCTCTCTGGCTTTCTGTGGAGGGGGAGTGAGAGAGAGGCTGAGTGAGTGTCTGGTGGCCATAAAATCAACACACCAAATGCACTGTGGCAAAAGCAATATAAAATCAATATACACTGATTAAGTTGACAAGGCACAGTCTCAGCACCTCGATTACTAGGAAGTCAGGTAGATCTTGGTGCATTATACAATAGATGTTCTTACTGATGGTGTCGATCGCCTAAGCAAATTATGCCTTTGAAGAGAAAGTTGTACAGCTGATTCAACGTGTATGTATGAGGTGTGCTTCAACAGTAACGTCTCCTATTTGATTATATTCGTCCACAATATCAGAGGCCGATGCTGGTGGTGTGACAATAGAGGATGTACCTTCTCAACAGTGTTCCACTACAGGTATATTACATACCTGTATATATACATACGTATATACAGGTGTGTTAGTGTTTAGTGTACTTAGCTAACATTTTGACAGTTACCTGCTTTTTTTTCCTTTCCCCCCCCCAAAACTATTGTTATGATTTTCCAGGATCAAAGAACATCTATCACAATTAATTTTCCATAGATCATTTCTTCTTTTTTTCATCATTTTGCGTTCCCTTACTTTCGGGCTCTGAACCTTGCTTCTACAATGCAAAGGGATTCCAGCCACCACATGCATACAGCCAAGACATTTTAGTGTGAACTAGATACTCAGGCATACACAACCTGTAACGCACATGCTACGTGTATCCCAACTCAACTTGCACCCCCTACAGCTGTATCTATCATGGCAGCAGCTCTACCCTGATGAGTGGCCAGGCCTAGCCCAGAGTCACAGCAAGGTTTGCAGAGCAGCACTGAAAAATAAAGCAACAGAACTGAGAAAAGCCTGTCACCGGAAGAAAATATTTTCAACAAAGTCACATGGCAAAAGAAGGTAATGACAGTGCTTTCTAACGGGAGATAAGCGCCATAGCAGGTAACCATACAAGGCCATATGACCATACCTAACAGGTAACCATACATAACCTACAAGAACCATAGCAGCAGGTAACAAAGAAAAATTAGCTCACCCCTTCCAGAAACTAGTAACAACTCAAAAGAAGAGCAAACTCAGAGAGATACTGCTCCCTCTGCTGCTAACACTTAAATAAAAGCACCTTTTCCAATCATTGCTTGCACCTGAGCTCCCTGGGAGAGCCTTGACCTCTCCACTAATGTTCAATCATTGGTTCAGGCTGTGAAGGGATGGAGTGCAGCAGAGTTGCCAGGTCACTGCCTGAACCAAAGAGTGAGTAGGTCAGGGCTCAACTCCTGCTGTTTTGGAAACATGAAGTACAACGTGCATCGCGATGCAGGTACAGTACCTATCAATGGTGTGATTGACAGGTGATTGTTGCAAGGTGATTGTTGACAGTCTTCTTATGGTTCTGTTGGAACAGTACTTGATGTTCCTTCTGGAGGCTTCTCTTCTTCAGTTTGGGTTTGGGTTCCCTGGTTCCCAGAATTTCAGCACTCCACCACCTGGTGTCATGACATACCCTCGTAGACACTGAAGCACGCTGAAGTGTTGATGCTCCTACCAGTGGTCCTGTGGACTTCACAGCCTCAAGGGGAGTAGTACAGATGTTTAAAAGGTATGAGGAGTGGTGGGTCTGCCTTCAGTGGGAGGATACAGGCTGCGTTTTTGTCTTGAGTCAAACACCTCCACTTATGCTGGGGCATGTCCTGGCCTTTGGTACAACATCCTTTGTCCTGTATTTACCTTTGAAGGTCAATATTAATTATTCTGCCATACGTCCCCCATTTTGGAACTGCAAGCAGCTTTCGTGTCTTCTCTATGTGAGAAGTTAGTCCAGAACAAGGTTTTAACTCACCCTACAAATCCTGCCATGGGGCTGTTCTGCCAGTCGTACAAAGAAAATTGTCTTTCTGCTCTGCAGAGTACAATGAACTTTTCATCTTCTCACTTAACAGCTGTATCTTTTAAAGAATAAAAGTAAATATAAAATTAGCGAGGATTCAGTAACAGTAGGTCAGCTATAAATACTTGCAAATGGGAAACATACAGCGAGCATCTTTGGAATTATGACATTACAGCATTCTGATTTTAGGAAAGTTACAATTAAGCTCCGTTTCAATACAACCAACTCTATATTACAAACTCAACAAAAACGTACGGAGGAGCAGAAGTCCTGCTCAGTGCACTTAGTGCCTTTTACACGGTTATTCAGATACAGCATGGTCACAGCTCTGGCCCGGTTCGACCTGGATCCTTGACTAAATGGCACAGGGGGACCCATGGACCCACCCCCTGTGATGGTTCTGAACACAAAACAGCGGCAACGAGCTAAGGGAGAAAATTAATTTACTAGATATTATAGCACAGTGTGAGAGAATGCAATATAGCACAATACAATTGGAATTGTAGCCTAGCCTAGCCATGTTTGCCTAAAGATGAACTGTTGCTAGCTAAGCGCATATTGCTAATTCTCACATTTGCTCATTCTGCACTAGGCCATTATTCCTGGACCCCTGCTGTCCTGGGATAGAGGTAAGTTGGAAGAAAAAATGTAGGGGAGCATCACTTGCATTCCTCCTAATCCAAAAGAGGGACAGTTTGACCTCCTGTCAGAGGCCCCTTAAGTTGTTCTTTTGCTGAGGGCCTCTTGGCAGAACAGAATAGTCTATAATACAAAAGTTACCATTTTGGTACTTCTTGAGGATTTCATCTTATCTACTAAGTGTGCATAAATGTGGAATAAGAAGCCACTTTCTTCCCATGGGCTTTCCCCTCTCTCTCTGGTACGGCACAAATAAACGACTTTCCTTTTCCAGCTCGGGTACGAGCATTGTTTTGCAGAACACTAATACGGTCCGAAACACTCTGCAAGTTATACCAGTTCTGTCGTGCCCAATCCATACCTGATAAAGAGGGTCGAGCACCATGTGTTTCTAAAAGATCAAATAATACATCTTCACTTTTCATGGTGGCAATGCTGTCGCTCATTTTTTCAATACAATGAGAGACCTACACTAAGGGAGGAGGAGGTGCAGGTATTCAAAAGCTCAAGTGACTCCTTATCTCCCCAGGGAAACAGACACTTTTCAAATGCTAATGCTCAAAGCACTCTTCCCTTTCTCTGAGGGGAGCACACAAAAGCCCGTTAGTCCAAACCAGATAAGGAGTCTAATTTTAGAGCTGGAGATAGTGTAACACTGTTACTAGTTGATACTTGCTATTTCATTGCATTCCAGGATTGTGTACTAAGCAAAAGAACTGCCTCATAGAAGAGAATGACTTATGAATTAGAATGCAGTAGTGATCTTGTTCTTGGTGTTATTATTGCATATATATACCTGCCTTTGCATTGTTAGTTCTAGAAGATACTGTCTACAGGTATTGCTGACAATTTTCTTCCCCATCACTCTGTATCTCTCATTGTCTTTTTCATAGTTTCCATTGTGTGTTTCCCTTTTCTTGTTCTTCGTTTCTTTTTTCTTTCTTTCTTTCTTTTTTTTTTTTTTTAATTTTTGTTTGTCTATCTGTATTGCTGTTGCTTAAGTTTTTGTTTGTTTGTTTGTTTGTTTGTTTGTTGTTGGGGGTAGGGAGGACAGGGGGGCTTGGGAGGGCTGAGTTGGTTGTTTTAGCTTGGTTGTTCTGTTTGTGTGTCTGCTTCCAAGTGACTTCAGTATATGTCCATCTCAGAAATCTGTTTGTATTATGATCTTTAATGCAAATATGAAAAATATTTACTACAGACACCTTTTCACTGATATTCTGATACTTCACTCAACTAAGGAAACCTCATTATTCTTCAACAGTTCATCTACAAACTGATTAGTAGAGCAGAAGCCACTAGCAGTAACAAACAATTAAGAGGCCATGGCCACCTGATGGAAACCTCATGGTGTTTTGTTTTGGCCAAGGAAAACCAGTTGATTATTTTCAGAACTTGCATAAATAAACAAATAAATAAATAAAAATGATACAAATAAATAGTAATAATAAGTAAAGAAAAGTAAGAGAAGACCATTCAAGCTGCATGAAAATAAAATCAAGGATTCTCACTACCACTGTTGCTGTATTTGTTTATAAAGCCAAGATCATGGCCTCAACCTACTGTGTAAAATTGCATCACTTGACATGCTGTCTTCCTCTACAGAGGGATTAAAAACAGAAATGAAATCTTAGAATCCATTTGAAAATCAATTTTGCTTTATTTCCCTTAACTTCAATAATATAATGAAACCCAATCTTCAGATAAAAGGATGAGTAACATGAGCAAACGTGGATTAATAACTGGTATAACTAAGTGATATTATTCTATAGACTTCAAAGGTGTCTGCCTTCTGAATATCACCAGATTTTACAAAAGATCATTCAGATCAACGCTTTAAACGTATGCTATCAAAATAAGCTCAACCAGCTTACAAAAATGACTAGGCATTTTCACTTTCAATAGACACGATTTAAAATGATACCTTTAAAGTAGTGACCAAGCTCGGTGTGGCTTCCATCATTTCTAGCCTCGCTATATTAACTACATCTCAAGAATAAGGATTGCGCTCTTATGGAAAAATTAGGTAGTGAATGTCAGTCTTACTGAGAAGACTAACGGTCATCACTTTATCTAAAAATAGTAAAACATGGATCACACAAATATACGTTTTCTTGTCTGGAAAAAAGCAAGAATTTTCAGAAGGAGCATGAAATCACAAGCAGCATGGATGTTCAGATTTTGTATATTCACAGGCAAAAAAAGAATTCTCATAGAAAATATCCATAGAAAATATGTAATCCTTTATCGCCTTTGGAGAAACTGCATGCATGCAAGAGCAGTTGGTGAATCAGATGCTAGGGGAGTACTGCTTTGTCTTATCCACAAGTCCGTTCTTTCCACTTAAACACAACAACTTCTAAACAGAATTAGGTCATGTTGGAGGAAGATCAAAGAACTGGATTGAGTACCAAAAAACATTCAATGCTGCCAAACTCTTTTAAAACAGCTAAAAGGAAAATATTTGATTTTACTGTACATCAGAAATACTTGAAGGAAAGATATCTTGATACTCTAGGTCATCAAAAGCCCAAAAGGTAAAGCTAAGTTCCAGTGCTACTGATGATACAAAAAATGAAAAATTGTCTTTTGATGCAAATATAAATTACATTACATAAATTACCAAGAAAGATACTGAGCAGGCTCCCACCTAGCATCTGCACTGTAAGCTACACAGTAAAAAGCCAATCAACATCTTCATGCCACTGTCTGGTAAGAAGAATAACCTCCAAAACAACTTCATTGAAAATCTTTTAACTTTCACTAAGATAAACCTTTTATTAAACTGTTTTGAGAGAAAGTGTGTGTGCTCATCCACTAGAAAAAGTGGCTTTTTGCATAAGGGGCTTCTCAAATAAAGCTTATGTACAGTTCAATGAGTGCTTTGAAAATTTAGGCTGTTTAAAATGATTCTGATTTTGTAAGAATCAATTATTATAGAGTCTACACCTCCTGAACAATCGAACTAACATTGTACTCCTAATAAACATCAATGTAATTTGAATCAATACACGTGTTGTACGTTTACACAATCCCAACTCAGCTTTCTGAAACCTTCTTTTGACCTTTCAGATCACAAGAGTATTGCCCTGAGTGCAGGTGTCCAGTTGTGGAAAGGCCTGCCATAATGCTGATGTGTGGTATGAAACTGGGGTGCTAGACACAACTAGTTCCAGTCCACTGCTACTCACTCCTACTGCCCCACAGGACCCATTAGCCAATGAGCAGGCAGCTCAGAGGGAGTGGAGCTCAGAAGAAAGATCCCACAAAAGAGTGGGAACACCTTGTAAGAAGGTCATGGAGAAGGTGCTACGTGCCCCCAGCAACGCTCACCCTGCAGCTCCTGAAGAGCGTATGCTGGATCGGGGAGAGGTGTGAGGAGGAAGGGAAAGCGCAGAGGAGCTACTCTGCAACAGATGAAGGAGTCAGAAACGGAGGGGTGAGGAAGACCTGCTGAGCAGGGAATGGGAAGAATAAATGAAATTTATCTTCCCTAAGTGAAATATGTTTTACTTCTGAGGTAATATTCCCATGGGCTTTCCCCTCTCTCTCTGGCTTTCTGTGGAGGGGGAGTGAGAGAGAGGCTGAGTGAGTGTCTGGTGGCCATAAAATCAACACACCAAATGCACTGTGGCAAAAGCAATATAAAATCAATATACACTGATTAAGTTGACAAGGCACAGTCTCAGCACCTCGATTACTAGGAAGTCAGGTAGATCTTGGTGCATTATACAATAGATGTTCTTACTGATGGTGTCGATCGCCTAAGCAAATTATGCCTTTGAAGAGAAAGTTGTACAGCTGATTCAACGTGTATGTATGAGGTGTGCTTCAACAGTAACGTCTCCTATTTGATTATATTCGTCCACAATATCAGAGGCCGATGCTGGTGGTGTGACAATAGAGGATGTACCTTCTCAACAGTGTTCCACTACAGGTATATTACATACCTGTATATATACATACGTATATACAGGTGTGTTAGTGTTTAGTGTACTTAGCTAACATTTTGACAGTTACCTGCTTTTTTTTCCTTTCCCCCCCCCAAAACTATTGTTATGATTTTCCAGGATCAAAGAACATCTATCACAATTAATTTTCCATAGATCATTTCTTCTTTTTTTCATCATTTTGCGTTCCCTTACTTTCGGGCTCTGAACCTTGCTTCTACAATGCAAAGGGATTCCAGCCACCACATGCATACAGCCAAGACATTTTAGTGTGAACTAGATACTCAGGCATACACAACCTGTAACGCACATGCTACGTGTATCCCAACTCAACTTGCACCCCCTACAGCTGTATCTATCATGGCAGCAGCTCTACCCTGATGAGTGGCCAGGCCTAGCCCAGAGTCACAGCAAGGTTTGCAGAGCAGCACTGAAAAATAAAGCAACAGAACTGAGAAAAGCCTGTCACCGGAAGAAAATATTTTCAACAAAGTCACATGGCAAAAGAAGGTAATGACAGTGCTTTCTAACGGGAGATAAGCGCCATAGCAGGTAACCATACAAGGCCATATGACCATACCTAACAGGTAACCATACATAACCTACAAGAACCATAGCAGCAGGTAACAAAGAAAAATTAGCTCACCCCTTCCAGAAACTAGTAACAACTCAAAAGAAGAGCAAACTCAGAGAGATACTGCTCCCTCTGCTGCTAACACTTAAATAAAAGCACCTTTTCCAATCATTGCTTGCACCTGAGCTCCCTGGGAGAGCCTTGACCTCTCCACTAATGTTCAATCATTGGTTCAGGCTGTGAAGGGATGGAGTGCAGCAGAGTTGCCAGGTCACTGCCTGAACCAAAGAGTGAGTAGGTCAGGGCTCAACTCCTGCTGTTTTGGAAACATGAAGTACAACGTGCATCGCGATGCAGGTACAGTACCTATCAATGATGTGATTGACAGGTGATTGTTGCAAGGTGATTGTTGACAGTCTTCTTATGGTTCTGTTGGAACAGTACTTGATGTTCCTTCTGGAGGCTTCTCTTCTTCAGTTTGGGTTTGGGTTCCCTGGTTCCCAGAATTTCAGCACTCCACCACCTGGTGTCATGACATACCCTCGTAGACACTGAAGCACGCTGAAGTGTTGATGCTCCTACCAGTGGTCCTGTGGACTTCACAGCCTCAAGGGGAGTAGTACAGATGTTTAAAAGGTATGAGGAGTGGTGGGTCTGCCTTCAGTGGGAGGATACAGGCTGCGTTTTTGTCTTGAGTCAAACACCTCCACTTATGCTGGGGCATGTCCTGGCCTTTGGTACAACATCCTTTGTCCTGTATTTACCTTTGAAGGTCAATATTAATTATTCTGCCATACGTCCCCCATTTTGGAACTGCAAGCAGCTTTCGTGTCTTCTCTATGTGAGAAGTTAGTCCAGAACAAGGTTTTAACTCACCCTACAAATCCTGCCATGGGGCTGTTCTGCCAGTCGTACAAAGAAAATTGTCTTTCTGCTCTGCAGAGTACAATGAACTTTTCATCTTCTCACTTAACAGCTGTATCTTTTAAAGAATAAAAGTAAATATAAAATTAGCGAGGATTCAGTAACAGTAGGTCAGCTATAAATACTTGCAAATGGGAAACATACAGCGAGCATCTTTGGAATTATGACATTACAGCATTCTGATTTTAGGAAAGTTACAATTAAGCTCCGTTTCAATACAACCAACTCTATATTACAAACTCAACAAAAACGTACGGAGGAGCAGAAGTCCTGCTCAGTGCACTTAGTGCCTTTTACACGGTTATTCAGATACAGCATGGTCACAGCTCTGGCCCGGTTCGACCTGGATCCTTGACTAAATGGCACAGGGGGACCCATGGACCCACCCCCTGTGATGGTTCTGAACACAAAACAGCGGCAACGAGCTAAGGGAGAAAATTAATTTACTAGATATTATAGCACAGTGTGAGAGAATGCAATATAGCACAATACAATTGGAATTGTAGCCTAGCCTAGCCATGTTTGCCTAAAGATGAACTGTTGCTAGCTAAGCGCATATTGCTAATTCTCACATTTGCTCATTCTGCACTAGGCCATTATTCCTGGACCCCTGCTGTCCTGGGATAGAGGTAAGTTGGAAGAAAAAATGTAGGGGAGCATCACTTGCATTCCTCCTAATCCAAAAGAGGGACAGTTTGACCTCCTGTCAGAGGCCCCTTAAGTTGTTCTTTTGCTGAGGGCCTCTTGGCAGAACAGAATAGTCTATAATACAAAAGTTACCATTTTGGTACTTCTTGAGGATTTCATCTTATCTACTAAGTGTGCATAAATGTGGAATAAGAAGCCACTTTCTTCCCATGGGCTTTCCCCTCTCTCTCTGGCTTTCTGTGGAGGGGGAGTGAGAGAGAGGCTGAGTGAGTGTCTGGTGGCCATAAAATCAACACACCAAATGCACTGTGGCAAAAGCAATATAAAATCAATATACACTGATTAAGTTGACAAGGTACAGTCTCAGCACCTTGATTACTAGGAAGTCAGGTAAATCTTGGTGCATTATACAATAGATGTTCTTACTGATGGTGTCGATTGCCTAAGCAAATTAGGCCTTTGAAGAGAAAGTTGTACAGCTGATTCAATGTGTATGTATGAGGTGTGCTTCAACAGTAACATCTCCTATTTGATTATATTCGTCCACAATATCAGAGGCCGATGCTGGTGGTGTGACAACAGATGATATACTTGTAGTGGAACACTGTTGAGAAGGTACATAACATACCTGTATATATGCATACGTATATACAAGTGTATTAGTGTTTAGTGTACTTAGCTAACATTTTGACAGTTACCTGCTTTTTTTTCCTTCCCCCCCCCCCCAAAACTATTGTTATGATTTTCCAGGATCAAAGAACATCTATCACAATTAATTTTCCATAGATCATTTCTTCTTTTTTTCATCATTTTGCGTTCCCTTACTTTCGGGCTCTGAACCTTGCTTCTACAATGCAAAGGGATTCCAGCCACCACATGCATACAGCCAAGACATTTTAGTGTGAACTAGATACTCAGGCATACACAACCTGTAACGCACATGCTACGTGTATCCCAACTCAACTTGCACCCCCTACAGCTGTATCTATCATGGCAGCAGCTCTACCTTGATGAGTGGCCAGGCCTAGCCCAGAGTCACAGCAAGGTTTGCAGAGCAGCACTGAAAAATAAAGCAACAGAACTGAGAAAAGCCTGTCACCGGAAGAAAATTTTTGGTCTTGCTTTGGAGCAAATTCTTTGGTCTTGCTACTCTGCTATCACTGTCGTGCTTTTCATTGTGTTACAACCAGTAATTTAAGTGACTTGCTAAAACGTACAGGGCAAGGACAGTATTTAAGTGAGCCAGGAGATATTTTGCCTTGTATTTAATCTTTTTCTTCTTACAAAGTAGCCCTGCGTGAGGAAGTTTGTGTGAGGAACATTTGTTTTGTGGAAGCTGATTCAGGAGAACTCAATTTTTAATATTCCAAAGGGAAATCTCTCTGGAGTTACGACTACAAGCAGGCAAGCAACAACTGAATCTAATGTAGAAGTTTAGGACCATATGAAAAGACAGCTACATTAGCGAACTGGACTGCCTGCATGAGTATACTCCCTGGGATTCAACAAAATCTAAATTTTCACTTTATTTCTTTGATTACCATTCACTCACTACTTCAAAATCTCAATTTTAATTCTATACCAATTTTCATTTTTCATTGCCTTTTTCAAAATGTTTAGTACTGTATGTACTTTATACTATATATACTTATAATGGTTTAATCCCTCTGTAACAGATACATTTTGGTTAGAATTCACAATGTTTTTTGAAGATCTGTGCAGGTCATTCGACAAATTCAAGGGAAACTTACAGCACTTTACTTGTTATTGGAACAGATGGATGTGTTTCGCCCATTCATCTTCTTCCATGTCCTTCTAAATTATTTGTCAATTTATCAGACAAACAAGATGGTGAGACTAATTTTTTATGTCATTTAAAGATGATGTTTATGCAATATAATATATTTTGCATCTATTATCTGAACGTCTGTATTTATCAGTAATATCAGTGTGGCTCATAATTTGAGGAAATTGATCAGTCTCATCCATCCCTTGGCCAGGCTGGGCTGCTCCAGGAGGCAGATGATGTGGCAGGGTGAGCAGGCGGAAGTGTGAGCAAAACTGTTTTAGAGGCAGAATGTTCTTGTTTCACAGTATTGCAGATATGCAATCCTGCATTCAAGATGGAAGAAAGGGGCCTAGAATTTCAAAGAGATATGATGCAAAGTGGACAATGAGGGTCATTGCAAAAATTGTCCTTCTTTAGGGAACAAAACTTGCCTCCTGTTGAGTTCAATGACAGTCCTGCTATTGATTTGTGCCTGCCCTATCTATTCATTTTTCTGCTCCCCTGATTTTTTTTTTTTTTTTTTTTTCCACTTTTGCTCAGATTAATGACTTGCTTCCTTCCTTAACTTTATCCTCTCTTCCCGAAAAGTGTTGTCAGCAGGTCAAGGTAGATGATCCTGCCCCTCTGCTCTGCATTGGTAAAGTCCGTATGGAAAAAATTGCACCCACCAACATTCACCGACACTTGCTGGATGGAGTCCAGACAATGGACATGAGCTCAGGGAGCTGGTAGATGTTGGACTTCAGCAGTGGTGACAACAGCAGTAGTTTACCTCTGCTGGTGCAGATTTTTACAAATGCAGCATGCAGGCTCATGTTCATTGCTAAATCACATCAAAAATGCATAGCTAGTGGTGGTGTCTATGTTAAAAAATAGTATTTTGAAGCTGAGAGTTTTCTCTCTCAAGTAATGTGATGGTTGTATGGGAACTGTTGATCACAGCCTGGACCTCTTATTGACCACCTGAGGCAAGCAATAAGTCAGCCATGGGAGCACAGGTGAAAGCAATTTGCCAGTGCTACCAGGAAGGGGTGGAGATCCCATTTAAGGGCTGACTCCCACTGAGGAGGGATCTCTTTCTGGAGGTTGCTCTCTGGGGTGTTTACTGTGAGCCTGTGAGTCCAGTTAGCATTTCCTTTTTTTTTTTTTTTCCTTTTTTTTTTTTTTCTTTTTAAATGTATATATCTTTTCATCATGGTTATCTTATGAAGCCTAACCTTTGTGCATCTGTTGATTGTAGAAGCCCCTAGCCTACAATATTACCATAGTAGTAAGAATGTTACAGTTTTCTGAGAAAGTAATAAAAAGGAGTAAAGAAATTTCTCTTGTTTTGAGAAATATTGCTTTCTCCAGCCTTTTTGAAGAAAGGTTAGACTAGAGAAGCTGCAATTACGTGGTAAAGTCATTCTTAATGCTTCTTATCTGCAACATCCTTTTTTTTTTTTTTAACTTCTTTTTATAATGAATACATGGCAGAATACCTTACCCATGAGCAGGTAACTTTTCTTAAAAGCATAACTTTTGACGCTCTTGACAGCAATACCTGAAATGCAGTTTGTGAGTCTTGGAAAAGGAAGGCAGACAGAAAAAAGACACCACGTAGTCTGGATTTGATGAACATTAGTCTGTTGCTCTCAGTTTGTTGCAGAACTGAACTTCTACAATGGCATACAGTGCAGATCACACAAAGGCTTTGGCAGAAGTTTTTCGTTATTAAAGACTGGGACAAATTTTCTGCCTTTAAAATAATGTTCAGATCCAAGTGTATGAGAGATTTTGGCCACATGAACAGGCATGACCACTGTGGTGGAAATGCTAAGTCAGGGCTTGAAACAGTGATTGAGCACCTAGTAGTAAGGCAGGGCCAAGCCAGGGGAGCTGAAGTGTATGCAGTGCACATGAATGACCAGTATGGGTATTGACAGGATCTTCCTCTTCCCAGACCTCATTTAAGTGTTGGCAGTGGAGGTGAGGGTATCTCATCTGGAGATCCCTGCATAGCTGAGGCCTTCCAAGGATAAGCAGGTTTTTGTTCCTTCTTTCTGTCTCCATGACTGCTCTGTTTAGCAAGTTTTCATTCACTGCAGCCTGGGGTCTTGCTACTCTGCTTCTTATCTGCAACATCCTTTTTTTTTTTTTAACTTCTTTTTATAATGAATACATGGCAGAATACGTTACCCATGAGCGGATAACTTTTCTTAAAAGCATAACTTTTGACGCTCTTGACAGCAATACCTGAAATGCAGTTTGTGAGTCTTGGAAAAGGAAGGCAGACAGAAAAAAGACACCACGTAGTCTGGATTTGATGAACATTAGTCTGTTGCTCTGTTTGTTGCAGAACTGAACTTCTACAATGGCATACAGTGCAGATCACACAAAGGCTTTGGCAGAAGTTTTTCGTTATTAATGACCGGGATAATTTTTCTGCCTTTAAAATAATGTTCAGATCCAAGTGTATGAGAGATTTTGGCCACATGAACAGGCATGACCACTGTGGTGGAAATGCTAAGTCAGGGCTTGAAACAGTGATTGAGCACCTAGTAGTAAGGCAGGGCCAAGCTTTAAATGACATAAAAAATTAGTCTCACCATCTTGTTTGTCTGATAAATTGACAAATAATTTAGAAGGACATGGAAGAAGATGAATGGGCGAAACACATCCATCTGTTCCAATAACAAGTAAAGTGCTGTAAGTTTCCCTTGAATTTGTCGAATGACCTGCACAGATCTTCAAAAAACATTGTGAATTCTAACCAAAATGTATCTGTTACAGAGGGATTAAACCATTATAAGTATATATAGTATAAAGTACATACAGTACTAAACATTTTGAAAAAGGCAGTGAAAAATGAAAATTGGTATAGAATTAAAATTGAGATTTTGAAGTAGTGAGTGAATGGTAATCAAAGAAATAAAGTGAAAATTTAGATTTTGTTGAATCCCAGGGAGTATACTCATGCAGGCAGTCCAGTTCGCTAATGTAGCTGTCTTTTCATATGGTCCTAAACTTCTACATTAGATTCAGTTGTTGCTTGCCTGCTTGTAGTCGTAACTCCAGAGAGATTTCCCTTTGGAATATTAAAAATTGAGTTCTCCTGAATCAGCTTCCACAAAACAAATGTTCCTCACACAAACTTCCTCACGCAGGGCTACTTTGTAAGAAGAAAAAGATTAAATACAAGGCAAAATATCTCCTGGCTCACTTAAATACTGTCCTTGCCCTGTACGTTTTAGCAAGTCACTTAAATTACTGGTTGTAACACAATGAAAAGCACGACAGTGATAGCAGAGTAGCAAGACCAAAGAATTTGCTCCAAAGCAAGACCAAAAATTTTCTTCCGGTGACAGGCTTTTCTCAGTTCTGTTGCTTTATTTTTCAGTGCTGCTCTGCAAACCTTGCTGTGACTCTGGGCTAGGCCTGGCCACTCATCAAGGTAGAGCTGCTGCCATGATAGATACAGCTGTAGGGGGTGCAAGTTGAGTTGGGATACACGTAGCATGTGCGTTACAGGTTGTGTATGCCTGAGTATCTAGTTCACACTAAAATGTCTTGGCTGTATGCATGTGGTGGCTGGAATCCCTTTGCATTGTAGAAGCAAAGTTCAGAGCCCGAAAGTAAGGG
The DNA here is from genome assembly GCF_023343835.1 of Lagopus muta. Lineage (NCBI taxonomy): Eukaryota > Metazoa > Chordata > Aves > Galliformes > Phasianidae > Lagopus > Lagopus muta. The sequence goes on along the minus strand of NC_064433.1, from coordinate 74,750,253 downwards.
AACGCAAAATGATGAAAAAAAGAAGAAATGATCTATGGAAAATTAATTGTGATAGATGTTCTTTGATCCTGGAAAATCATAACAATAGTTTTGGGGGGGGGGGAAGGAAAAAAAAGCAGGTAACTGTCAAAATGTTAGCTAAGTACACTAAACACTAATACACTTGTATATACGTATGCATATATACAGGTATGTTATGTACCTTCTCAACAGTGTTCCACTACAAGTATATCATCTGTTGTCACACCACCAGCATCGGCCTCTGATATTGTGGACGAATATAATCAAATAGGAGATGTTACTGTTGAAGCACACCTCATACATACACATTGAATCAGCTGTACAACTTTCTCTTCAAAGGCCTAATTTGCTTAGGCAATCGACACCATCAGTAAGAACATCTATTGTATAATGCACCAAGATTTACCTGACTTCCTAGTAATCAAGGTGCTGAGACTGTACCTTGTCAACTTAATCAGTGTATATTGATTTTATATTGCTTTTGCCACAGTGCATTTGGTGTGTTGATTTTATGGCCACCAGACACTCACTCAGCCTCTCTCTCACTCCCCCTCCACAGAAAGCCAGAGAGAGAGGGGAAAGCCCATGGGAAGAAAGTGGCTTCTTATTCCACATTTATGCACACTTAGTAGATAAGATGAAATCCTCAAGAAGTACCAAAATGGTAACTTTTGTATTATAGACTATTCTGTTCTGCCAAGAGGCCCTCAGCAAAAGAACAACTTAAGGGGCCTCTGACAGGAGGTCAAACTGTCCCTCTTTTGGATTAGGAGGAATGCAAGTGATGCTCCCCTACATTTTTTCTTCCAACTTACCTCTATCCCAGGACAGCAGGGGTCCAGGAATAATGGCCTAGTGCAGAATGAGCAAATGTGAGAATTAGCAATATGCGCTTAGCTAGCAACAGTTCATCTTTAGGCAAACATGGCTAGGCTAGGCTACAATTCCAATTGTATTGTGCTATATTGCATTCTCTCACACTGTGCTATAATATCTAGTAAATTAATTTTCTCCCTTAGCTCGTTGCCGCTGTTTTGTGTTCAGAACCATCACAGGGGGTGGGTCCATGGGTCCCCCTGTGCCATTTAGTCAAGGATCCAGGTCGAACCGGGCCAGAGCTGTGACCATGCTGTATCTGAATAACCGTGTAAAAGGCACTAAGTGCACTGAGCAGGACTTCTGCTCCTCCGTACGTTTTTGTTGAGTTTGTAATATAGAGTTGGTTGTATTGAAACGGAGCTTAATTGTAACTTTCCTAAAATCAGAATGCTGTAATGTCATAATTCCAAAGATGCTCGCTGTATGTTTCCCATTTGCAAGTATTTATAGCTGACCTACTGTTACTGAATCCTCGCTAATTTTATATTTACTTTTATTCTTTAAAAGATACAGCTGTTAAGTGAGAAGATGAAAAGTTCATTGTACTCTGCAGAGCAGAAAGACAATTTTCTTTGTACGACTGGCAGAACAGCCCCATGGCAGGATTTGTAGGGTGAGTTAAAACCTTGTTCTGGACTAACTTCTCACATAGAGAAGACACGAAAGCTGCTTGCAGTTCCAAAATGGGGGACGTATGGCAGAATAATTAATATTGACCTTCAAAGGTAAATACAGGACAAAGGATGTTGTACCAAAGGCCAGGACATGCCCCAGCATAAGTGGAGGTGTTTGACTCAAGACAAAAACGCAGCCTGTATCCTCCCACTGAAGGCAGACCCACCACTCCTCATACCTTTTAAACATCTGTACTACTCCCCTTGAGGCTGTGAAGTCCACAGGACCACTGGTAGGAGCATCAACACTTCAGCGTGCTTCAGTGTCTACGAGGGTATGTCATGACACCAGGTGGTGGAGTGCTGAAATTCTGGGAACCAGGGAACCCAAACCCAAACTGAAGAAGAGAAGCCTCCAGAAGGAACATCAAGTACTGTTCCAACAGAACCATAAGAAGACTGTCAACAATCACCTTGCAACAATCACCTGTCAATCACATCATTGATAGGTACTGTACCTGCATCGCGATGCACGTTGTACTTCATGTTTCCAAAACAGCAGGAGTTGAGCCCTGACCTACTCACTCTTTGGTTCAGGCAGTGACCTGGCAACTCTGCTGCACTCCATCCCTTCACAGCCTGAACCAATGATTGAACATTAGTGGAGAGGTCAAGGCTCTCCCAGGGAGCTCAGGTGCAAGCAATGATTGGAAAAGGTGCTTTTATTTAAGTGTTAGCAGCAGAGGGAGCAGTATCTCTCTGAGTTTGCTCTTCTTTTGAGTTGTTACTAGTTTCTGGAAGGGGTGAGCTAATTTTTCTTTGTTACCTGCTGCTATGGTTCTTGTAGGTTATGTATGGTTACCTGTTAGGTATGGTCATATGGCCTTGTATGGTTACCTGCTATGGCGCTTATCTCCCGTTAGAAAGCACTGTCATTACCTTCTTTTGCCATGTGACTTTGTTGAAAATATTTTCTTCCGGTGACAGGCTTTTCTCAGTTCTGTTGCTTTATTTTTCAGTGCTGCTCTGCAAACCTTGCTGTGACTCTGGGCTAGGCCTGGCCACTCATCAGGGTAGAGCTGCTGCCATGATAGATACAGCTGTAGGGGGTGCAAGTTGAGTTGGGATACACGTAGCATGTGCGTTACAGGTTGTGTATGCCTGAGTATCTAGTTCACACTAAAATGTCTTGGCTGTATGCATGTGGTGGCTGGAATCCCTTTGCATTGTAGAAGCAAGGTTCAGAGCCCGAAAGTAAGGGAACGCAAAATGATGAAAAAAAGAAGAAATGATCTATGGAAAATTAATTGTGATAGATGTTCTTTGATCCTGGAAAATCATAACAATAGTTTTGGGGGGGGGAAAGGAAAAAAAAGCAGGTAACTGTCAAAATGTTAGCTAAGTACACTAAACACTAACACACCTGTATATACGTATGTATATATACAGGTATGTAATATACCTGTAGTGGAACACTGTTGAGAAGGTACATCCTCTATTGTCACACCACCAGCATCGGCCTCTGATATTGTGGACGAATATAATCAAATAGGAGACGTTACTGTTGAAGCACACCTCATACATACACGTTGAATCAGCTGTACAACTTTCTCTTCAAAGGCATAATTTGCTTAGGCGATCGACACCATCAGTAAGAACATCTATTGTATAATGCACCAAGATCTACCTGACTTCCTAGTAATCGAGGTGCTGAGACTGTGCCTTGTCAACTTAATCAGTGTATATTGATTTTATATTGCTTTTGCCACAGTGCATTTGGTGTGTTGATTTTATGGCCACCAGACACTCACTCAGCCTCTCTCTCACTCCCCCTCCACAGAAAGCCAGAGAGAGAGGGGAAAGCCCATGGGAATATTACCTCAGAAGTAAAACATATTTCACTTAGGGAAGATAAATTTCATTTATTCTTCCCATTCCCTGCTCAGCAGGTCTTCCTCACCCCTCTGTTTCTGACTCCTTCATCTGTTGCAGAGTAGCTCCTCTGCGCTTTCCCTTCCTCCTCACACCTCTCCCCGATCCAGCATACGCTCTTCAGGAGCTGCAGGGTGAGCGTTGCTGGGGGCACGTAGCACCTTCTCCATGACCTTCTTACAAGGTGTTCCCACTCTTTTGTGGGATCTTTCTTCTGAGCTCCACTCCCTCTGAGCTGCCTGCTCATTGGCTAATGGGTCCTGTGGGGCAGTAGGAGTGAGTAGCAGTGGACTGGAACTAGTTGTGTCTAGCACCCCAGTTTCATACCACACATCAGCATTATGGCAGGCCTTTCCACAACTGGACACCTGCACTCAGGGCAATACTCTTGTGATCTGAAAGGTCAAAAGAAGGTTTCAGAAAGCTGAGTTGGGATTGTGTAAACGTACAACACGTGTATTGATTCAAATTACATTGATGTTTATTAGGAGTACAATGTTAGTTCGATTGTTCAGGAGGTGTAGACTCTATAATAATTGATTCTTACAAAATCAGAATCATTTTAAACAGCCTAAATTTTCAAAGCACTCATTGAACTGTACATAAGCTTTATTTGAGAAGCCCCTTATGCAAAAAGCCACTTTTTCTAGTGGATGAGCACACACACTTTCTCTCAAAACAGTTTAATAAAAGGTTTATCTTAGTGAAAGTTAAAAGATTTTCAATGAAGTTGTTTTGGAGGTTATTCTTCTTACCAGACAGTGGCATGAAGATGTTGATTGGCTTTTTACTGTGTAGCTTACAGTGCAGATGCTAGGTGGGAGCCTGCTCAGTATCTTTCTTGGTAATTTATGTAATGTAATTTATATTTGCATCAAAAGACAATTTTTCATTTTTTGTATCATCAGTAGCACTGGAACTTAGCTTTACCTTTTGGGCTTTTGATGACCTAGAGTATCAAGATATCTTTCCTTCAAGTATTTCTGATGTACAGTAAAATCAAATATTTTCCTTTTAGCTGTTTTAAAAGAGTTTGGCAGCATTGAATGTTTTTTGGTACTCAATCCAGTTCTTTGATCTTCCTCCAACATGACCTAATTCTGTTTAGAAGTTGTTGTGTTTAAGTGGAAAGAACGGACTTGTGGATAAGACAAAGCAGTACTCCCCTAGCATCTGATTCACCAACTGCTCTTGCATGCATGCAGTTTCTCCAAAGGCGATAAAGGATTACATATTTTCTATGGATATTTTCTATGAGAATTCTTTTTTTGCCTGTGAATATACAAAATCTGAACATCCATGCTGCTTGTGATTTCATGCTCCTTCTGAAAATTCTTGCTTTTTTCCAGACAAGAAAACGTATATTTGTGTGATCCATGTTTTACTATTTTTAGATAAAGTGATGACCGTTAGTCTTCTCAGTAAGACTGACATTCACTACCTAATTTTTCCATAAGAGCGCAATCCTTATTCTTGAGATGTAGTTAATATAGCGAGGCTAGAAATGATGGAAGCCACACTACAAGCAGGCAAGCAACAACTGAATCTAATGTAGAAGTTTAGGACCATATGAAAAGACAGCTACATTAGCGAACTGGACTGCCTGCATGAGTATACTCCCTGGGATTCAACAAAATCTAAATTTTCACTTTATTTCTTTGATTACCATTCACTCACTACTTCAAAATCTCAATTTTAATTCTATACCAATTTTCATTTTTCATTGCCTTTTTCAAAATGTTTAGTACTGTATGTACTTTATACTATATATACTTATAATGGTTTAATCCCTCTGTAACAGATACATTTTGGTTAGAATTCACAATGTTTTTTGAAGATCTGTGCAGGTCATTCGACAAATTCAAGGGAAACTTACAGCACTTTACTTGTTATTGGAACAGATGGATGTGTTTCGCCCATTCATCTTCTTCCATGTCCTTCTAAATTATTTGTCAATTTATCAGACAAACAAGATGGTGAGACTAATTTTTTATGTCATTTAAAGCTTGGCCCTGCCTTACTACTAGGTGCTCAATCACTGTTTCAAGCCCTGACTTAGCATTTCCACCACAGTGGTCATGCCTGTTCATGTGGCCAAAATCTCTCATACACTTGGATCTGAACATTATTTTAAAGGCAGAAAAATTATCCCGGTCATTAATAACGAAAAACTTCTGCCAAAGCCTTTGTGTGATCTGCACTGTATGCCATTGTAGAAGTTCAGTTCTGCAACAAACTGAGAGCAACAGACTAATGTTCATCAAATCCAGACTACGTGGTGTCTTTTTTCTGTCTGCCTTCCTTTTCCAAGACTCACAAACTGCATTTCAGGTATTGCTGTCAAGAGCGTCAAAAGTTATGCTTTTAAGAAAAGTTATCCGCTCATGGGTAACGTATTCTGCCATGTATTCATTATAAAAAGAAGTTAAAAAAAAAAAAAGGATGTTGCAGATAAGAAGCAGAGTAGCAAGACCCCAGGCTGCAGTGAATGAAAACTTGCTAAACAGAGCAGTCATGGAGACAGAAAGAAGGAACAAAAACCTGCTTATCCTTGGAAGGCCTCAGCTATGCAGGGATCTCCAGATGAGATACCCTCACCTCCACTGCCAACACTTAAATGAGGTCTGGGAAGAGGAAGATCCTGTCAATACCCATACTGGTCATTCATGTGCACTGCATACACTTGAGCTCCCCTGGCTTGGCCCTGCCTTACTACTAGGTGCTCAATCACTGTTTCAAGCCCTGACTTAGCATTTCCACCACAGTGGTCATGCCTGTTCATGTGGCCAAAATCTCTCATACACTTGGATCTGAACATTATTTTAAAGGCAGAAAATTTGTCCCAGTCTTTAATAACGAAAAACTTCTGCCAAAGCCTTTGTGTGATCTGCACTGTATGCCATTGTAGAAGTTCAGTTCTGCAACAAACTGAGAGCAACAGACTAATGTTCATCAAATCCAGACTACGTGGTGTCTTTTTTCTGTCTGCCTTCCTTTTCCAAGACTCACAAACTGCATTTCAGGTATTGCTGTCAAGAGCGTCAAAAGTTATGCTTTTAAGAAAAGTTACCTGCTCATGGGTAAGGTATTCTGCCATGTATTCATTATAAAAAGAAGTTAAAAAAAAAAAAAAGGATGTTGCAGATAAGAAGCATTAAGAATGACTTTACCACGTAATTGCAGCTTCTCTAGTCTAACCTTTCTTCAAAAAGGCTGGAGAAAGCAATATTTCTCAAAACAAGAGAAATTTCTTTACTCCTTTTTATTACTTTCTCAGAAAACTGTAACATTCTTACTACTATGGTAATATTGTAGGCTAGGGGCTTCTACAATCAACAGATGCACAAAGGTTAGGCTTCATAAGATAACCATGATGAAAAGATATATACATTTAAAAAGAAAAAAAAAAAAAAGGAAAAAAAAAAAAAAAGGAAATGCTAACTGGACTCACAGGCTCACAGTAAACACCCCAGAGAGCAACCTCCAGAAAGAGATCCCTCCTCAGTGGGAGTCAGCCCTTAAATGGGATCTCCACCCCTTCCTGGTAGCACTGGCAAATTGCTTTCACCTGTGCTCCCATGGCTGACTTATTGCTTGCCTCAGGTGGTCAATAAGAGGTCCAGGCTGTGATCAACAGTTCCCATACAACCATCACATTACTTGAGAGAGAAAACTCTCAGCTTCAAAATACTATTTTTTAACATAGACACCACCACTAGCTATGCATTTTTGATGTGATTTAGCAATGAACATGAGCCTGCATGCTGCATTTGTAAAAATCTGCACCAGCAGAGGTAAACTACTGCTGTTGTCACCACTGCTGAAGTCCAACATCTACCAGCTCCCTGAGCTCATGTCCATTGTCTGGACTCCATCCAGCAAGTGTCGGTGAATGTTGGTGGGTGCAATTTTTTCCATACGGACTTTACCAATGCAGAGCAGAGGGGCAGGATCATCTACCTTGACCTGCTGACAACACTTTTCGGGAAGAGAGGATAAAGTTAAGGAAGGAAGCAAGTCATTAATCTGAGCAAAAGTGGAAAAAAAAAAAAAAAAAAAATCAGGGGAGCAGAAAAATGAATAGATAGGGCAGGCACAAATCAATAGCAGGACTGTCATTGAACTCAACAGGAGGCAAGTTTTGTTCCCTAAAGAAGGACAATTTTTGCAATGACCCTCATTGTCCACTTTGCATCATATCTCTTTGAAATTCTAGGCCCCTTTCTTCCATCTTGAATGCAGGATTGCATATCTGCAATACTGTGAAACAAGAACATTCTGCCTCTAAAACAGTTTTGCTCACACTTCCGCCTGCTCACCCTGCCACATCATCTGCCTCCTGGAGCAGCCCAGCCTGGCCAAGGGATGGATGAGACTGATCAATTTCCTCAAATTATGAGCCACACTGATATTACTGATAAATACAGACGTTCAGATAATAGATGCAAAATATATTATATTGCATAAACATCATCTTTAAATGACATAAAAAATTAGTCTCACCATCTTGTTTGTCTGATAAATTGACAAATAATTTAGAAGGACATGGAAGAAGATGAATGGGCGAAACACATCCATCTGTTCCAATAACAAGTAAAGTGCTGTAAGTTTCCCTTGAATTTGTCGAATGACCTGCACAGATCTTCAAAAAACATTGTGAATTCTAACCAAAATGTATCTGTTACAGAGGGATTAAACCATTATAAGTATATATAGTATAAAGTACATACAGTACTAAACATTTTGAAAAAGGCAATGAAAAATGAAAATTGGTATAGAATTAAAATTGAGATTTTGAAGTAGTGAGTGAATGGTAATCAAAGAAATAAAGTGAAAATTTAGATTTTGTTGAATCCCAGGGAGTATACTCATGCAGGCAGTCCAGTTCGCTAATGTAGCTGTCTTTTCATATGGTCCTAAACTTCTACATTAGATTCAGTTGTTGCTTGCCTGCTTGTAGTCGTAACTCCAGAGAGATTTCCCTTTGGAATATTAAAAATTGAGTTCTCCTGAATCAGCTTCCACAAAACAAATGTTCCTCACACAAACTTCCTCACGCAGGGCTACTTTGTAAGAAGAAAAAGATTAAATACAAGGCAAAATATCTCCTGGCTCACTTAAATACTGTCCTTGCCCTGTACGTTTTAGCAAGTCACTTAAATTACTGGTTGTAACACAATGAAAAGCACGACAGTGATAGCAGAGTAGCAAGACCAAAGAATTTGCTCCAAAGCAAGACCAAAAATTTTCTTCCGGTGACAGGCTTTTCTCAGTTCTGTTGCTTTATTTTTCAGTGCTGCTCTGCAAACCTTGCTGTGACTCTGGGCTAGGCCTGGCCACTCATCAAGGTAGAGCTGCTGCCATGATAGATACAGCTGTAGGGGGTGCAAGTTGAGTTGGGATACACGTAGCATGTGCGTTACAGGTTGTGTATGCCTGAGTATCTAGTTCACACTAAAATGTCTTGGCTGTATGCATGTGGTGGCTGGAATCCCTTTGCATTGTAGAAGCAAAGTTCAGAGCCCGAAAGTAAGGGAACGCAAAATGATGAAAAAAAGAAGAAATGATCTATGGAAAATTAATTGTGATAGATGTTCTTTGATCCTGGAAAATCATAACAATAGTTTTGGGGGGGGGGGAAGGAAAAAAAAGCAGGTAACTGTCAAAATGTTAGCTAAGTACACTAAACACTAATACACTTGTATATACGTATGCATATATACAGGTATGTTATGTACCTTCTCAACAGTGTTCCACTACAAGTATATCATCTGTTGTCACACCACCAGCATCGGCCTCTGATATTGTGGACGAATATAATCAAATAGGAGATGTTACTGTTGAAGCACACCTCATACATACACATTGAATCAGCTGTACAACTTTCTCTTCAAAGGCCTAATTTGCTTAGGCAATCGACACCATCAGTAAGAACATCTATTGTATAATGCACCAAGATTTACCTGACTTCCTAGTAATCAAGGTGCTGAGACTGTACCTTGTCAACTTAATCAGTGTATATTGATTTTATATTGCTTTTGCCACAGTGCATTTGGTGTGTTGATTTTATGGCCACCAGACACTCACTCAGCCTCTCTCTCACTCCCCCTCCACAGAAAGCCAGAGAGAGAGGGGAAAGCCCATGGGAAGAAAGTGGCTTCTTATTCCACATTTATGCACACTTAGTAGATAAGATGAAATCCTCAAGAAGTACCAAAATGGTAACTTTTGTATTATAGACTATTCTGTTCTGCCAAGAGGCCCTCAGCAAAAGAACAACTTAAGGGGCCTCTGACAGGAGGTCAAACTGTCCCTCTTTTGGATTAGGAGGAATGCAAGTGATGCTCCCCTACATTTTTTCTTCCAACTTACCTCTATCCCAGGACAGCAGGGGTCCAGGAATAATGGCCTAGTGCAGAATGAGCAAATGTGAGAATTAGCAATATGCGCTTAGCTAGCAACAGTTCATCTTTAGGCAAACATGGCTAGGCTAGGCTACAATTCCAATTGTATTGTGCTATATTGCATTCTCTCACACTGTGCTATAATATCTAGTAAATTAATTTTCTCCCTTAGCTCGTTGCCGCTGTTTTGTGTTCAGAACCATCACAGGGGGTGGGTCCATGGGTCCCCCTGTGCCATTTAGTCAAGGATCCAGGTCGAACCGGGCCAGAGCTGTGACCATGCTGTATCTGAATAACCGTGTAAAAGGCACTAAGTGCACTGAGCAGGACTTCTGCTCCTCCGTACGTTTTTGTTGAGTTTGTAATATAGAGTTGGTTGTATTGAAACGGAGCTTAATTGTAACTTTCCTAAAATCAGAATGCTGTAATGTCATAATTCCAAAGATGCTCGCTGTATGTTTCCCATTTGCAAGTATTTATAGCTGACCTACTGTTACTGAATCCTCGCTAATTTTATATTTACTTTTATTCTTTAAAAGATACAGCTGTTAAGTGAGAAGATGAAAAGTTCATTGTACTCTGCAGAGCAGAAAGACAATTTTCTTTGTACGACTGGCAGAACAGCCCCATGGCAGGATTTGTAGGGTGAGTTAAAACCTTGTTCTGGACTAACTTCTCACATAGAGAAGACACGAAAGCTGCTTGCAGTTCCAAAATGGGGGACGTATGGCAGAATAATTAATATTGACCTTCAAAGGTAAATACAGGACAAAGGATGTTGTACCAAAGGCCAGGACATGCCCCAGCATAAGTGGAGGTGTTTGACTCAAGACAAAAACGCAGCCTGTATCCTCCCACTGAAGGCAGACCCACCACTCCTCATACCTTTTAAACATCTGTACTACTCCCCTTGAGGCTGTGAAGTCCACAGGACCACTGGTAGGAGCATCAACACTTCAGCGTGCTTCAGTGTCTACGAGGGTATGTCATGACACCAGGTGGTGGAGTGCTGAAATTCTGGGAACCAGGGAACCCAAACCCAAACTGAAGAAGAGAAGCCTCCAGAAGGAACATCAAGTACTGTTCCAACAGAACCATAAGAAGACTGTCAACAATCACCTTGCAACAATCACCTGTCAATCACACCATTGATAGGTACTGTACCTGCATCGCGATGCACGTTGTACTTCATGTTTCCAAAACAGCAGGAGTTGAGCCCTGACCTCCTCACTCTTTGGTTCAGGCAGTGACCTGGCAACTCTGCTGCACTCCATCCCTTCACAGCCTGAACCAATGATTGAACATTAGTGGAGAGGTCAAGGCTCTCCCAGGGAGCTCAGGTGCAAGCAATGATTGGAAAAGGTGCTTTTATTTAAGTGTTAGCAGCAGAGGGAGCAGTATCTCTCTGAGTTTGCTCTTCTTTTGAGTTGTTACTAGTTTCTGGAAGGGGTGAGCTAATTTTTCTTTGTTACCTGCTGCTATGGTTCTTGTAGGTTATGTATGGTTACCTGTTAGGTATGGTCATATGGCCTTGTATGGTTACCTGCTATGGCGCTTATCTCCCGTTAGAAAGCACTGTCATTACCTTCTTTTGCCATGTGACTTTGTTGAAAATATTTTCTTCCGGTGACAGGCTTTTCTCAGTTCTGTTGCTTTATTTTTCAGTGCTGCTCTGCAAACCTTGCTGTGACTCTGGGCTAGGCCTGGCCACTCATCAGGGTAGAGCTGCTGCCATGATAGATACAGCTGTAGGGGGTGCAAGTTGAGTTGGGATACACGTAGCATGTGCGTTACAGGTTGTGTATGCCTGAGTATCTAGTTCACACTAAAATGTCTTGGCTGTATGCATGTGGTGGCTGGAATCCCTTTGCATTGTAGAAGCAAGGTTCAGAGCCCGAAAGTAAGGGAACGCAAAATGATGAAAAAAAGAAGAAATGATCTATGGAAAATTAATTGTGATAGATGTTCTTTGATCCTGGAAAATCATAACAATAGTTTTGGGGGGGGGAAAGGAAAAAAAAGCAGGTAACTGTCAAAATGTTAGCTAAGTACACTAAACACTAACACACCTGTATATACGTATGTATATATACAGGTATGTAATATACCTGTAGTGGAACACTGTTGAGAAGGTACATCCTCTATTGTCACACCACCAGCATCGGCCTCTGATATTGTGGACGAATATAATCAAATAGGAGACGTTACTGTTGAAGCACACCTCATACATACACGTTGAATCAGCTGTACAACTTTCTCTTCAAAGGCATAATTTGCTTAGGCGATCGACACCATCAGTAAGAACATCTATTGTATAATGCACCAAGATCTACCTGACTTCCTAGTAATCGAGGTGCTGAGACTGTGCCTTGTCAACTTAATCAGTGTATATTGATTTTATATTGCTTTTGCCACAGTGCATTTGGTGTGTTGATTTTATGGCCACCAGACACTCACTCAGCCTCTCTCTCACTCCCCCTCCACAGAAAGCCAGAGAGAGAGGGGAAAGCCCATGGGAATATTACCTCAGAAGTAAAACATATTTCACTTAGGGAAGATAAATTTCATTTATTCTTCCCATTCCCTGCTCAGCAGGTCTTCCTCACCCCTCCGTTTCTGACTCCTTCATCTGTTGCAGAGTAGCTCCTCTGCGCTTTCCCTTCCTCCTCACACCTCTCCCCGATCCAGCATACGCTCTTCAGGAGCTGCAGGGTGAGCGTTGCTGGGGGCACGTAGCACCTTCTCCATGACCTTCTTACAAGGTGTTCCCACTCTTTTGTGGGATCTTTCTTCTGAGCTCCACTCCCTCTGAGCTGCCTGCTCATTGGCTAATGGGTCCTGTGGGGCAGTAGGAGTGAGTAGCAGTGGACTGGAACTAGTTGTGTCTAGCACCCCAGTTTCATACCACACATCAGCATTATGGCAGGCCTTTCCACAACTGGACACCTGCACTCAGGGCAATACTCTTGTGATCTGAAAGGTCAAAAGAAGGTTTCAGAAAGCTGAGTTGGGATTGTGTAAACGTACAACACGTGTATTGATTCAAATTACATTGATGTTTATTAGGAGTACAATGTTAGTTCGATTGTTCAGGAGGTGTAGACTCTATAATAATTGATTCTTACAAAATCAGAATCATTTTAAACAGCCTAAATTTTCAAAGCACTCATTGAACTGTACATAAGCTTTATTTGAGAAGCCCCTTATGCAAAAAGCCACTTTTTCTAGTGGATGAGCACACACACTTTCTCTCAAAACAGTTTAATAAAAGGTTTATCTTAGTGAAAGTTAAAAGATTTTCAATGAAGTTGTTTTGGAGGTTATTCTTCTTACCAGACAGTGGCATGAAGATGTTGATTGGCTTTTTACTGTGTAGCTTACAGTGCAGATGCTAGGTGGGAGCCTGCTCAGTATCTTTCTTGGTAATTTATGTAATGTAATTTATATTTGCATCAAAAGACAATTTTTCATTTTTTGTATCATCAGTAGCACTGGAACTTAGCTTTACCTTTTGGGCTTTTGATGACCTAGAGTATCAAGATATCTTTCCTTCAAGTATTTCTGATGTACAGTAAAATCAAATATTTTCCTTTTAGCTGTTTTAAAAGAGTTTGGCAGCATTGAATGTTTTTTGGTACTCAATCCAGTTCTTTGATCTTCCTCCAACATGACCTAATTCTGTTTAGAAGTTGTTGTGTTTAAGTGGAAAGAACGGACTTGTGGATAAGACAAAGCAGTACTCCCCTAGCATCTGATTCACCAACTGCTCTTGCATGCATGCAGTTTCTCCAAAGGCGATAAAGGATTACATATTTTCTATGGATATTTTCTATGAGAATTCTTTTTTTGCCTGTGAATATACAAAATCTGAACATCCATGCTGCTTGTGATTTCATGCTCCTTCTGAAAATTCTTGCTTTTTTCCAGACAAGAAAACGTATATTTGTGTGATCCATGTTTTACTATTTTTAGATAAAGTGATGACCGTTAGTCTTCTCAGTAAGACTGACATTCACTACCTAATTTTTCCATAAGAGCGCAATCCTTATTCTTGAGATGTAGTTAATATAGCGAGGCTAGAAATGATGGAAGCCACACCGAGCTTGGTCACTACTTTAAAGGTATCATTTTAAATCGTGTCTATTGAAAGTGAAAATGCCTAGTCATTTTTGTAAGCTGGTTGAGCTTATTTTGATAGCATACGTTTAAAGCGTTGATCTGAATGATCTTTTGTAAAATCTGGTGATATTCAGAAGGCAGACACCTTTGAAGTCTATAGAATAATATCACTTAGTTATACCAGTTATTAATCCACGTTTGCTCATGTTACTCATCCTTTTATCTGAAGATTGGGTTTCATTATATTATTGAAGTTAAGGGAAATAAAGCAAAATTGATTTTCAAATGGATTCTAAGATTTCATTTCTGTTTTTAATCCCTCTGTAGAGGAAGACAGCATGTCAAGTGATGCAATTTTACACAGTAGATTGAGGCCATGATCTTGGCTTTATAAACAAATACAGCAACAGTGGTAGTGAGAATCCTTGATTTTATTTTCATGCAGCTTGAATGGTCTTCTCTTACTTTTCTTTACTTATTATTACTATTTATTTGTATCATTTTTATTTATTTATTTGTTTATTTATGCAAGTTCTGAAAATAATCAACTGGTTTTCCTTGGCCAAAACAAAACACCATGAGGTTTCCATCAGGTGGCCATGGCCTCTTAATTGTTTGTTACTGCTAGTGGCTTCTGCTCTACTAATCAGTTTGTAGATGAACTGTTGAAGAATAATGAGGTTTCCTTAGTTGAGTGAAGTATCAGAATATCAGTGAAAAGGTGTCTGTAGTAAATATTTTTCATATTTGCATTAAAGATCATAATAAAAAACAGATTTCTGAGATGGACATATACTGAAGTCACTTGGAAGCAGACACACAAACAGAACAACCAAGCTAAAACAACCAACTCAGCCCTCCCAAGCCCCCCTGTCCTCCCTACCCCCAACAACAAACAAACAAACAAACAAACAAACAAAAACTTAAGCAACAGCAATACAGATAGACAAACAAAAATTAAAAAAAAAAAAAAGAAAGAAAGAAAGAAAAAAGAAACGAAGAACAAGAAAAGGGAAACACACAATGGAAACTATGAAAAAGACAATGAGAGATACAGAGTGATGGGGAAGAAAATTGTCAGCAATACCTGTAGACAGTATCTTCTAGAACTAACAATGCAAAGGCAGGTATATATATGCAATAATAACACCAAGAACAAGATCACTACTGCATTCTAATTCATAAGTCATTCTCTTCTATGAGGCAGTTCTTTTGCTTAGTACACAATCCTGGAATGCAATGAAATAGCAAGTATCAACTAGTAACAGTGTTACACTATCTCCAGCTCTAAAATTAGACTCCTTATCTGGTTTGGACTAACGGGCTTTTGTGTGCTCCCCTCAGAGAAAGGGAAGAGTGCTTTGAGCATTAGCATTTGAAAAGTGTCTGTTTCCCTGGGGAGATAAGGAGTCACTTGAGCTTTTGAATACCTGCACCTCCTCCTCCCTTAGTGTAGGTCTCTCATTGTATTGAAAAAATGAGCGACAGCATTGCCACCATGAAAAGTGAAGATGTATTATTTGATCTTTTAGAAAAACATGGTGCTCGACCCTCTTTATCAGGTATGGATTGGGCACGACAGAACTGGTATAACTTGCAGAGTGTTTCGGACCGTATTAGTGTTCTGCAAAACAATGCTCGTACCCGAGCTGGAAAAGGAAAGTCGTTTATTTGTGCCGTACCAGAGAGAGAGGGGAAAGCCCATGGGAAGAAAGTGGCTTCTTATTCCACATTTATGCACACTTAGTAGATAAGATGAAATCCTCAAGAAGTACCAAAATGGTAACTTTTGTATTATAGACTATTCTGTTCTGCCAAGAGGCCCTCAGCAAAAGAACAACTTAAGGGGCCTCTGACAGGAGGTCAAACTGTCCCTCTTTTGGATTAGGAGGAATGCAAGTGATGCTCCCCTACATTTTTTCTTCCAACTTACCTCTATCCCAGGACAGCAGGGGTCCACTTCCCCATCACTCTGTATCTCTCATTGTCTTTTTCATAGTTTCCATTGTGTGTTTCCCTTTTCTTGTTCTTCGTTTCTTTTTTCTTTCTTTCTTTTTTTTTTTTTAAATTTTTGTTTGTCTATCTGTATTGCTGTTGCTTAAGTTTTTGTTTGTTTGTTTGTTTGTTTGTTTGTTTGTTTTTGGGGGTAGGGAGGACAGGGGGGCTTGGGAGGGCTGAGTTGGTTGTTTTAGCTTGGTTGTTCTGTTTGTGTGTCTGCTTCCAAGTGACTTCAGTATATGTCCATCTCAGAAATCTGTTTGTATTATGATCTTTAATGCAAATATGAAAAATATTTACTACAGACACCTTTTCACTGATGTTCTGATACTTCACTCAACTAAGGAAACCTCATTATTCTTCAACAGTTCATCTACAAACTGATTAGTAGAGCAGAAGCCACTAGCAGTAACAAACAATTAAGAGGCCATGGCCACCTGATGGAAACCTCATGGTGTTTTGTTTTGGCCAAGGAAAACCAGTTGATTATTTTCAGAACTTGCATAAATAAACAAATAAATAAATAAAAATGATACAAATAAATAGTAATAATAAGTAAAGAAAAGTAAGAGAAGACCATTCAAGCTGCATGAAAATAAAATCAAGGATTCTCACTACCACTGTTGCTGTATTTGTTTATAAAGCCAAGATCATGGCCTCAACCTACTGTGTAAAATTGCATCACTTGACATGCTGTCTTCCTCTACAGAGGGATTAAAAACAGAAATGAAATCTTAGAATCCATTTGAAAATCAATTTTGCTTTATTTCCCTTAACTTCAATAATATAATGAAACCCAATCTTCAGATAAAAGGATGAGTAACATGAGCAAACGTGGATTAATAACTGGTATAACTAAGTGATATTATTCTATAGACTTCAAAGGTGTCTGCCTTCTGAATATCACCAGATTTTACAAAAGATCATTCAGATCAACGCTTTAAACGTATGCTATCAAAATAAGCTCAACCAGCTTACAAAAATGACTAGGCATTTTCACTTTCAATAGACACGATTTAAAATGATACCTTTAAAGTAGTGACCAAGCTCGGTGTGGCTTCCATCATTTCTAGCCTCGCTATATTAACTACATCTCAAGAATAAGGATTGCGCTCTTATGGAAAAATTAGGTAGTGAATGTCAGTCTTACTGAGAAGACTAACGGTCATCACTTTATCTAAAAATAGTAAAACATGGATCACACAAATATACGTTTTCTTGTCTGGAAAAAAGCAAGAATTTTCAGAAGGAGCATGAAATCACAAGCAGCATGGATGTTCAGATTTTGTATATTCACAGGCAAAAAAAGAATTCTCATAGAAAATATCCATAGAAAATATGTAATCCTTTATCGCCTTTGGAGAAACTGCATGCATGCAAGAGCAGTTGGTGAATCAGATGCTAGGGGAGTACTGCTTTGTCTTATCCACAAGTCCGTTCTTTCCACTTAAACACAACAACTTCTAAACAGAATTAGGTCATGTTGGAGGAAGATCAAAGAACTGGATTGAGTACCAAAAAACATTCAATGCTGCCAAACTCTTTTAAAACAGCTAAAAGGAAAATATTTGATTTTACTGTACATCAGAAATACTTGAAGGAAAGATATCTTGATACTCTAGGTCATCAAAAGCCCAAAAGGTAAAGCTAAGTTCCAGTGCTACTGATGATACAAAAAATGAAAAATTGTCTTTTGATGCAAATATAAATTACATTACATAAATTACCAAGAAAGATACTGAGCAGGCTCCCACCTAGCATCTGCACTGTAAGCTACACAGTAAAAAGCCAATCAACATCTTCATGCCACTGTCTGGTAAGAAGAATAACCTCCAAAACAACTTCATTGAAAATCTTTTAACTTTCACTAAGATAAACCTTTTATTAAACTGTTTTGAGAGAAAGTGTGTGTGCTCATCCACTAGAAAAAGTGGCTTTTTGCATAAGGGGCTTCTCAAATAAAGCTTATGTACAGTTCAATGAGTGCTTTGAAAATTTAGGCTGTTTAAAATGATTCTGATTTTGTAAGAATCAATTATTATAGAGTCTACACCTCCTGAACAATCGAACTAACATTGTACTCCTAATAAACATCAATGTAATTTGAATCAATACACGTGTTGTACGTTTACACAATCCCAACTCAGCTTTCTGAAACCTTCTTTTGACCTTTCAGATCACAAGAGTATTGCCCTGAGTGCAGGTGTCCAGTTGTGGAAAGGCCTGCCATAATGCTGATGTGTGGTATGAAACTGGGGTGCTAGACACAACTAGTTCCAGTCCACTGCTACTCACTCCTACTGCCCCACAGGACCCATTAGCCAATGAGCAGGCAGCTCAGAGGGAGTGGAGCTCAGAAGAAAGATCCCACAAAAGAGTGGGAACACCTTGTAAGAAGGTCATGGAGAAGGTGCTACGTGCCCCCAGCAACGCTCACCCTGCAGCTCCTGAAGAGCGTATGCTGGATCGGGGAGAGGTGTGAGGAGGAAGGGAAAGCGCAGAGGAGCTACTCTGCAACAGATGAAGGAGTCAGAAACAGAGGGGTGAGGAAGACCTGCTGAGCAGGGAATGGGAAGAATAAATGAAATTTATCTTCCCTAAGTGAAGTATGTTTTACTTCTGAGGTAATATTCCCATGGGCTTTCCCCTCTCTCTCTGGCTTTCTGTGGAGGGGGAGTGAGAGAGAGGCTGAGTGAGTGTCTGGTGGCCATAAAATCAACACACCAAATGCACTGTGGCAAAAGCAATATAAAATCAATATACACTGATTAAGTTGACAAGGCACAGTCTCAGCACCTCGATTACTAGGAAGTCAGGTAGATCTTGGTGCATTATACAATAGATGTTCTTACTGATGGTGTCGATCGCCTAAGCAAATTATGCCTTTGAAGAGAAAGTTGTACAGCTGATTCAACGTGTATGTATGAGGTGTGCTTCAACAGTAACGTCTCCTATTTGATTATATTCGTCCACAATATCAGAGGCCGATGCTGGTGGTGTGACAATAGAGGATGTACCTTCTCAACAGTGTTCCACTACAGGTATATTACATACCTGTATATATACATACGTATATACAGGTGTGTTAGTGTTTAGTGTACTTAGCTAACATTTTGACAGTTACCTGCTTTTTTTTCCTTTCCCCCCCCCAAAACTATTGTTATGATTTTCCAGGATCAAAGAACATCTATCACAATTAATTTTCCATAGATCATTTCTTCTTTTTTTCATCATTTTGCGTTCCCTTACTTTCGGGCTCTGAACCTTGCTTCTACAATGCAAAGGGATTCCAGCCACCACATGCATACAGCCAAGACATTTTAGTGTGAACTAGATACTCAGGCATACACAACCTGTAACGCACATGCTACGTGTATCCCAACTCAACTTGCACCCCCTACAGCTGTATCTATCATGGCAGCAGCTCTACCCTGATGAGTGGCCAGGCCTAGCCCAGAGTCACAGCAAGGTTTGCAGAGCAGCACTGAAAAATAAAGCAACAGAACTGAGAAAAGCCTGTCACCGGAAGAAAATATTTTCAACAAAGTCACATGGCAAAAGAAGGTAATGACAGTGCTTTCTAACGGGAGATAAGCGCCATAGCAGGTAACCGTACAAGGCCATATGACCATACCTAACAGGTAACCATACATAACCTACAAGAACCATAGCAGCAGGTAACAAAGAAAAATTAGCTCACCCCTTCCAGAAACTAGTAACAACTCAAAAGAAGAGCAAACTCAGAGAGATACTGCTCCCTCTGCTGCTAACACTTAAATAAAAGCACCTTTTCCAATCATTGCTTGCACCTGAGCTCCCTGGGAGAGCCTTGACCTCTCCACTAATGTTCAATCATTGGTTCAGGCTGTGAAGGGATGGAGTGCAGCAGAGTTGCCAGGTCACCGCCTGAACCAAAGAGTGAGTAGGTCAGGGCTCAACTCCTGCTGTTTTGGAAACATGAAGTACAACGTGCATCGCGATGCAGGTACAGTACCTATCAATGATGTGATTGACAGGTGATTGTTGCAAGGTGATTGTTGACAGTCTTCTTATGGTTCTGTTGGAACAGTACTTGATGTTCCTTCTGGAGGCTTCTCTTCTTCAGTTTGGGTTTGGGTTCCCTGGTTCCCAGAATTTCAGCACTCCACCACCTGGTGTCATGACATACCCTCGTAGACACTGAAGCACGCTGAAGTGTTGATGCTCCTACCAGTGGTCCTGTGGACTTCACAGCCTCAAGGGGAGTAGTACAGATGTTTAAAAGGTATGAGGAGTGGTGGGTCTGCCTTCAGTGGGAGGATACAGGCTGCGTTTTTGTCTTGAGTCAAACACCTCCACTTATGCTGGGGCATGTCCTGGCCTTTGGTACAACATCCTTTGTCCTGTATTTACCTTTGAAGGTCAATATTAATTATTCTGCCATACGTCCCCCATTTTGGAACTGCAAGCAGCTTTCGTGTCTTCTCTATGTGAGAAGTTAGTCCAGAACAAGGTTTTAACTCACCCTACAAATCCTGCCATGGGGCTGTTCTGCCAGTCGTACAAAGAAAATTGTCTTTCTGCTCTGCAGAGTACAATGAACTTTTCATCTTCTCACTTAACAGCTGTATCTTTTAAAGAATAAAAGTAAATATAAAATTAGCGAGGATTCAATAACAGTAGGTCAGCTATAAATACTTGCAAATGGGAAACATACAGCGAGCATCTTTGGAATTATGACATTACAGCATTCTGATTTTAGGAAAGTTACAATTAAGCTCCGTTTCAATACAACCAACTCTATATTACAAACTCAACAAAAACGTACGGAGGAGCAGAAGTCCTGCTCAGTGCACTTAGTGCCTTTTACACGGTTATTCAGATACAGCATGGTCACAGCTCTGGCCCGGTTCGACCTGGATCCTTGACTAAATGGCACAGGGGGACCCATGGACCCACCCCCTGTGATGGTTCTGAACACAAAACAGCGGCAACGAGCTAAGGGAGAAAATTAATTTACTAGATATTATAGCACAGTGTGAGAGAATGCAATATAGCACAATACAATTGGAATTGTAGCCTAGCCTAGCCATGTTTGCCTAAAGATGAACTGTTGCTAGCTAAGCGCATATTGCTAATTCTCACATTTGCTCATTCTGCACTAGGCCATTATTCCTGGACCCCTGCTGTCCTGGGATAGAGGTAAGTTGGAAGAAAAAATGTAGGGGAGCATCACTTGCATTCCTCCTAATCCAAAAGAGGGACAGTTTGACCTCCTGTCAGAGGCCCCTTAAGTTGTTCTTTTGCTGAGGGCCTCTTGGCAGAACAGAATAGTCTATAATACAAAAGTTACCATTTTGGTACTTCTTGAGGATTTCATCTTATCTACTAAGTGTGCATAAATGTGGAATAAGAAGCCACTTTCTTCCCATGGGCTTTCCCCTCTCTCTCTGGTACGGCACAAATAAACGACTTTCCTTTTCCAGCTCGGGTACGAGCATTGTTTTGCAGAACACTAATACGGTCCGAAACACTCTGCAAGTTATACCAGTTCTGTCGTGCCCAATCCATACCTGATAAAGAGGGTCGAGCACCATGTTTTTCTAAAAGATCAAATAATACATCTTCACTTTTCATGGTGGCAATGCTGTCGCTCATTTTTTCAATACAATGAGAGACCTACACTAAGGGAGGAGGAGGTGCAGGTATTCAAAAGCTCAAGTGACTCCTTATCTCCCCAGGGAAACAGACACTTTTCAAATGCTAATGCTCAAAGCACTCTTCCCTTTCTCTGAGGGGAGCACACAAAAGCCCGTTAGTCCAAACCAGATAAGGAGTCTAATTTTAGAGCTGGAGATAGTGTAACACTGTTACTAGTTGATACTTGCTATTTCATTGCATTCCAGGATTGTGTACTAAGCAAAAGAACTGCCTCATAGAAGAGAATGACTTATGAATTAGAATGCAGTAGTGATCTTGTTCTTGGTGTTATTATTGCATATATATACCTGCCTTTGCATTGTTAGTTCTAGAAGATACTGTCTACAGGTATTGCTGACAATTTTCTTCCCCATCACTCTGTATCTCTCATTGTCTTTTTCATAGTTTCCATTGTGTGTTTCCCTTTTCTTGTTCTTCGTTTCTTTTTTCTTTCTTTCTTTCTTTTTTTTTTTTTTAATTTTTGTTTGTCTATCTGTATTGCTGTTGCTTAAGTTTTTGTTTGTTTGTTTGTTTGTTTGTTTGTTGTTGGGGGTAGGGAGGACAGGGGGGCTTGGGAGGGCTGAGTTGGTTGTTTTAGCTTGGTTGTTCTGTTTGTGTGTCTGCTTCCAAGTGACTTCAGTATATGTCCATCTCAGAAATCTGTTTTTTATTATGATCTTTAATGCAAATATGAAAAATATTTACTACAGACACCTTTTCACTGATATTCTGATACTTCACTCAACTAAGGAAACCTCATTATTCTTCAACAGTTCATCTACAAACTGATTAGTAGAGCAGAAGCCACTAGCAGTAACAAACAATTAAGAGGCCATGGCCACCTGATGGAAACCTCATGGTGTTTTGTTTTGGCCAAGGAAAACCAGTTGATTATTTTCAGAACTTGCATAAATAAACAAATAAATAAATAAAAATGATACAAATAAATAGTAATAATAAGTAAAGAAAAGTAAGAGAAGACCATTCAAGCTGCATGAAAATAAAATCAAGGATTCTCACTACCACTGTTGCTGTATTTGTTTATAAAGCCAAGATCATGGCCTCAATCTACTGTGTAAAATTGCATCACTTGACATGCTGTCTTCCTCTACAGAGGGATTAAAAACAGAAATGAAATCTTAGAATCCATTTGAAAATCAATTTTGCTTTATTTCCCTTAACTTCAATAATATAATGAAACCCAATCTTCAGATAAAAGGATGAGTAACATGAGCAAACGTGGATTAATAACTGGTATAACTAAGTGATATTATTCTATAGACTTCAAAGGTGTCTGCCTTCTGAATATCACCAGATTTTACAAAAGATCATTCAGATCAACGCTTTAAACGTATGCTATCAAAATAAGCTCAACCAGCTTACAAAAATGACTAGGCATTTTCACTTTCAATAGACACGATTTAAAATGATACCTTTAAAGTAGTGACCAAGCTCGGTGTGGCTTCCATCATTTCTAGCCTCGCTATATTAACTACATCTCAAGAATAAGGATTGCGCTCTTATGGAAAAATTAGGTAGTGAATGTCAGTCTTACTGAGAAGACTAACGGTCATCACTTTATCTAAAAATAGTAAAACATGGATCACACAAATATACGTTTTCTTGTCTGGAAAAAAGCAAGAATTTTCAGAAGGAGCATGAAATCACAAGCAGCATGGATGTTCAGATTTTGTATATTCACAGGCAAAAAAAGAATTCTCATAGAAAATATCCATAGAAAATATGTAATCCTTTATCGCCTTTGGAGAAACTGCATGCATGCAAGAGCAGTTGGTGAATCAGATGCTAGGGGAGTACTGCTTTGTCTTATCCACAAGTCCGTTCTTTCCACTTAAACACAACAACTTCTAAACAGAATTAGGTCATGTTGGAGGAAGATCAAAGAACTGGATTGAGTACCAAAAAACATTCAATGCTGCCAAACTCTTTTAAAACAGCTAAAAGGAAAATATTTGATTTTACTGTACATCAGAAATACTTGAAGGAAAGATATCTTGATACTCTAGGTCATCAAAAGCCCAAAAGGTAAAGCTAAGTTCCAGTGCTACTGATGATACAAAAAATGAAAAATTGTCTTTTGATGCAAATATAAATTACATTACATAAATTACCAAGAAAGATACTGAGCAGGCTCCCACCTAGCATCTGCACTGTAAGCTACACAGTAAAAAGCCAATCAACATCTTCATGCCACTGTCTGGTAAGAAGAATAACCTCCAAAACAACTTCATTGAAAATCTTTTAACTTTCACTAAGATAAACCTTTTATTAAACTGTTTTGAGAGAAAGTGTGTGTGCTCATCCACTAGAAAAAGTGGCTTTTTGCATAAGGGGCTTCTCAAATAAAGCTTATGTACAGTTCAATGAGTGCTTTGAAAATTTAGGCTGTTTAAAATGATTCTGATTTTGTAAGAATCAATTATTATAGAGTCTACACCTCCTGAACAATCGAACTAACATTGTACTCCTAATAAACATCAATGTAATTTGAATCAATACACGTGTTGTACGTTTACACAATCCCAACTCAGCTTTCTGAAACCTTCTTTTGACCTTTCAGATCACAAGAGTATTGCCCTGAGTGCAGGTGTCCAGTTGTGGAAAGGCCTGCCATAATGCTGATGTGTGGTATGAAACTGGGGTGCTAGACACAACTAGTTCCAGTCCACTGCTACTCACTCCTACTGCCCCACAGGACCCATTAGCCAATGAGCAGGCAGCTCAGAGGGAGTGGAGCTCAGAAGAAAGATCCCACAAAAGAGTGGGAACACCTTGTAAGAAGGTCATGGAGAAGGTGCTACGTGCCCCCAGCAACGCTCACCCTGCAGCTCCTGAAGAGCGTATGCTGGATCGGGGAGAGGTGTGAGGAGGAAGGGAAAGCGCAGAGGAGCTACTCTGCAACAGATGAAGGAGTCAGAAACGGAGGGGTGAGGAAGACCTGCTGAGCAGGGAATGGGAAGAATAAATGAAATTTATCTTCCCTAAGTGAAATATGTTTTACTTCTGAGGTAATATTCCCATGGGCTTTCCCCTCTCTCTCTGGCTTTCTGTGGAGGGGGAGTGAGAGAGAGGCTGAGTGAGTGTCTGGTGGCCATAAAATCAACACACCAAATGCACTGTGGCAAAAGCAATATAAAATCAATATACACTGATTAAGTTGACAAGGCACAGTCTCAGCACCTCGATTACTAGGAAGTCAGGTAGATCTTGGTGCATTATACAATAGATGTTCTTACTGATGGTGTCGATCGCCTAAGCAAATTATGCCTTTGAAGAGAAAGTTGTACAGCTGATTCAACGTGTATGTATGAGGTGTGCTTCAACAGTAACGTCTCCTATTTGATTATATTCGTCCACAATATCAGAGGCCGATGCTGGTGGTGTGACAATAGAGGATGTACCTTCTCAACAGTGTTCCACTACAGGTATATTACATACCTGTATATATACATACGTATATACAGGTGTGTTAGTGTTTAGTGTACTTAGCTAACATTTTGACAGTTACCTGCTTTTTTTTCCTTTCCCCCCCCCAAAACTATTGTTATGATTTTCCAGGATCAAAGAACATCTATCACAATTAATTTTCCATAGATCATTTCTTCTTTTTTTCATCATTTTGCGTTCCCTTACTTTCGGGCTCTGAACCTTGCTTCTACAATGCAAAGGGATTCCAGCCACCACATGCATACAGCCAAGACATTTTAGTGTGAACTAGATACTCAGGCATACACAACCTGTAATGCACATGCTACGTGTATCCCAACTCAACTTGCACCCCCTACAGCTGTATCTATCATGGCAGCAGCTCTACCCTGATGAGTGGCCAGGCCTAGCCCAGAGTCACAGCAAGGTTTGCAGAGCAGCACTGAAAAATAAAGCAACAGAACTGAGAAAAGCCTGTCACCGGAAGAAAATATTTTCAACAAAGTCACATGGCAAAAGAAGGTAATGACAGTGCTTTCTAACGGGAGATAAGCGCCATAGCAGGTAACCATACAAGGCCATATGACCATACCTAACAGGTAACCATACATAACCTACAAGAACCATAGCAGCAGGTAACAAAGAAAAATTAGCTCACCCCTTCCAGAAACTAGTAACAACTCAAAAGAAGAGCAAACTCAGAGAGATACTGCTCCCTCTGCTGCTAACACTTAAATAAAAGCACCTTTTCCAATCATTGCTTGCACCTGAGCTCCCTGGGAGAGCCTTGACCTCTCCACTAATGTTCAATCATTGGTTCAGGCTGTGAAGGGATGGAGTGCAGCAGAGTTGCCAGGTCACTGCCTGAACCAAAGAGTGAGTAGGTCAGGGCTCAACTCCTGCTGTTTTGGAAACATGAAGTACAACGTGCATCGCGATGCAGGTACAGTACCTATCAATGATGTGATTGACAGGTGATTGTTGCAAGGTGATTGTTGACAGTCTTCTTATGGTTCTGTTGGAACAGTACTTGATGTTCCTTCTGGAGGCTTCTCTTCTTCAGTTTGGGTTTGGGTTCCCTGGTTCCCAGAATTTCAGCACTCCACCACCTGGTGTCATGACATACCCTCGTAGACACTGAAGCACGCTGAAGTGTTGATGCTCCTACCAGTGGTCCTGTGGACTTCACAGCCTCAAGGGGAGTAGTACAGATGTTTAAAAGGTATGAGGAGTGGTGGGTCTGCCTTCAGTGGGAGGATACAGGCTGCGTTTTTGTCTTGAGTCAAACACCTCCACTTATGCTGGGGCATGTCCTGGCCTTTGGTACAACATCCTTTGTCCTGTATTTACCTTTGAAGGTCAATATTAATTATTCTGCCATACGTCCCCCATTTTGGAACTGCAAGCAGCTTTCGTGTCTTCTCTATGTGAGAAGTTAGTCCAGAACAAGGTTTTAACTCACCCTACAAATCCTGCCATGGGGCTGTTCTGCCAGTCGTACAAAGAAAATTGTCTTTCTGCTCTGCAGAGTACAATGAACTTTTCATCTTCTCACTTAACAGCTGTATCTTTTAAAGAATAAAAGTAAATATAAAATTAGCGAGGATTCAGTAACAGTAGGTCAGCTATAAATACTTGCAAATGGGAAACATACAGCGAGCATCTTTGGAATTATGACATTACAGCATTCTGATTTTAGGAAAGTTACAATTAAGCTCCGTTTCAATACAACCAACTCTATATTACAAACTCAACAAAAACGTACGGAGGAGCAGAAGTCCTGCTCAGTGCACTTAGTGCCTTTTACACGGTTATTCAGATACAGCATGGTCACAGCTCTGGCCCGGTTCGACCTGGATCCTTGACTAAATGGCACAGGGGGACCCATGGACCCACCCCCTGTGATGGTTCTGAACACAAAACAGCGGCAACGAGCTAAGGGAGAAAATTAATTTACTAGATATTATAGCACAGTGTGAGAGAATGCAATATAGCACAATACAATTGGAATTGTAGCCTAGCCTAGCCATGTTTGCCTAAAGATGAACTGTTGCTAGCTAAGCGCATATTGCTAATTCTCACATTTGCTCATTCTGCACTAGGCCATTATTCCTGGACCCCTGCTGTCCTGGGATAGAGGTAAGTTGGAAGAAAAAATGTAGGGGAGCATCACTTGCATTCCTCCTAATCCAAAAGAGGGACAGTTTGACCTCCTGTCAGAGGCCCCTTAAGTTGTTCTTTTGCTGAGGGCCTCTTGGCAGAACAGAATAGTCTATAATACAAAAGTTACCATTTTGGTACTTCTTGAGGATTTCATCTTATCTACTAAGTGTGCATAAATGTGGAATAAGAAGCCACTTTCTTCCCATGGGCTTTCCCCTCTCTCTCTGGCTTTCTGTGGAGGGGGAGTGAGAGAGAGGCTGAGTGAGTGTCTGGTGGCCATAAAATCAACACACCAAATGCACTGTGGCAAAAGCAATATAAAATCAATATACACTGATTAAGTTGACAAGGTACAGTCTCAGCACCTTGATTACTAGGAAGTCAGGTAAATCTTGGTGCATTATACAATAGATGTTCTTACTGATGGTGTCGATTGCCTAAGCAAATTAGGCCTTTGAAGAGAAAGTTGTACAGCTGATTCAATGTGTATGTATGAGGTGTGCTTCAACAGTAACATCTCCTATTTGATTATATTCGTCCACAATATCAGAGGCCGATGCTGGTGGTGTGACAACAGATGATATACTTGTAGTGGAACACTGTTGAGAAGGTACATAACATACCTGTATATATGCATACGTATATACAAGTGTATTAGTGTTTAGTGTACTTAGCTAACATTTTGACAGTTACCTGCTTTTTTTTCCTTCCCCCCCCCCCCCAAAACTATTGTTATGATTTTCCAGGATCAAAGAACATCTATCACAATTAATTTTCCATAGATCATTTCTTCTTTTTTTCATCATTTTGCGTTCCCTTA
This sequence comes from Lagopus muta, assembly GCF_023343835.1. Taxonomy (NCBI): domain Eukaryota; kingdom Metazoa; phylum Chordata; class Aves; order Galliformes; family Phasianidae; genus Lagopus; species Lagopus muta. The sequence goes on along the minus strand of NC_064433.1, from coordinate 74,722,177 downwards.
CTTTCGGGCTCTGAACCTTGCTTCTACAATGCAAAGGGATTCCAGCCACCACATGCATACAGCCAAGACATTTTAGTGTGAACTAGATACTCAGGCATACACAACCTGTAACGCACATGCTACGTGTATCCCAACTCAACTTGCACCCCCTACAGCTGTATCTATCATGGCAGCAGCTCTACCTTGATGAGTGGCCAGGCCTAGCCCAGAGTCACAGCAAGGTTTGCAGAGCAGCACTGAAAAATAAAGCAACAGAACTGAGAAAAGCCTGTCACCGGAAGAAAATTTTTGGTCTTGCTTTGGAGCAAATTCTTTGGTCTTGCTACTCTGCTATCACTGTCGTGCTTTTCATTGTGTTACAACCAGTAATTTAAGTGACTTGCTAAAACGTACAGGGCAAGGACAGTATTTAAGTGAGCCAGGAGATATTTTGCCTTGTATTTAATCTTTTTCTTCTTACAAAGTAGCCCTGCGTGAGGAAGTTTGTGTGAGGAACATTTGTTTTGTGGAAGCTGATTCAGGAGAACTCAATTTTTAATATTCCAAAGGGAAATCTCTCTGGAGTTACGACTACAAGCAGGCAAGCAACAACTGAATCTAATGTAGAAGTTTAGGACCATATGAAAAGACAGCTACATTAGCGAACTGGACTGCCTGCATGAGTATACTCCCTGGGATTCAACAAAATCTAAATTTTCACTTTATTTCTTTGATTACCATTCACTCACTACTTCAAAATCTCAATTTTAATTCTATACCAATTTTCATTTTTCATTGCCTTTTTCAAAATGTTTAGTACTGTATGTACTTTATACTATATATACTTATAATGGTTTAATCCCTCTGTAACAGATACATTTTGGTTAGAATTCACAATGTTTTTTGAAGATCTGTGCAGGTCATTCGACAAATTCAAGGGAAACTTACAGCACTTTACTTGTTATTGGAACAGATGGATGTGTTTCGCCCATTCATCTTCTTCCATGTCCTTCTAAATTATTTGTCAATTTATCAGACAAACAAGATGGTGAGACTAATTTTTTATGTCATTTAAAGATGATGTTTATGCAATATAATATATTTTGCATCTATTATCTGAACGTCTGTATTTATCAGTAATATCAGTGTGGCTCATAATTTGAGGAAATTGATCAGTCTCATCCATCCCTTGGCCAGGCTGGGCTGCTCCAGGAGGCAGATGATGTGGCAGGGTGAGCAGGCGGAAGTGTGAGCAAAACTGTTTTAGAGGCAGAATGTTCTTGTTTCACAGTATTGCAGATATGCAATCCTGCATTCAAGATGGAAGAAAGGGGCCTAGAATTTCAAAGAGATATGATGCAAAGTGGACAATGAGGGTCATTGCAAAAATTGTCCTTCTTTAGGGAACAAAACTTGCCTCCTGTTGAGTTCAATGACAGTCCTGCTATTGATTTGTGCCTGCCCTATCTATTCATTTTTCTGCTCCCCTGATTTTTTTTTTTTTTTTTTTTCCACTTTTGCTCAGATTAATGACTTGCTTCCTTCCTTAACTTTATCCTCTCTTCCCGAAAAGTGTTGTCAGCAGGTCAAGGTAGATGATCCTGCCCCTCTGCTCTGCATTGGTAAAGTCCGTATGGAAAAAATTGCACCCACCAACATTCACCGACACTTGCTGGATGGAGTCCAGACAATGGACATGAGCTCAGGGAGCTGGTAGATGTTGGACTTCAGCAGTGGTGACAACAGCAGTAGTTTACCTCTGCTGGTGCAGATTTTTACAAATGCAGCATGCAGGCTCATGTTCATTGCTAAATCACATCAAAAATGCATAGCTAGTGGTGGTGTCTATGTTAAAAAATAGTATTTTGAAGCTGAGAGTTTTCTCTCTCAAGTAATGTGATGGTTGTATGGGAACTGTTGATCACAGCCTGGACCTCTTATTGACCACCTGAGGCAAGCAATAAGTCAGCCATGGGAGCACCAGGTGAAAGCAATTTGCCAGTGCTACCAGGAAGGGGTGGAGATCCCATTTAAGGGCTGACTCCCACTGAGGAGGGATCTCTTTCTGGAGGTTGCTCTCTGGGGTGTTTACTGTGAGCCTGTGAGTCCAGTTAGCATTTCCTTTTTTTTTTTTTTTTCCTTTTTTTTTTTTTTCTTTTTAAATGTATATATCTTTTCATCATGGTTATCTTATGAAGCCTAACCTTTGTGCATCTGTTGATTGTAGAAGCCCCTAGCCTACAATATTACCATAGTAGTAAGAATGTTACAGTTTTCTGAGAAAGTAATAAAAAGGAGTAAAGAAATTTCTCTTGTTTTGAGAAATATTGCTTTCTCCAGCCTTTTTGAAGAAAGGTTAGACTAGAGAAGCTGCAATTACGTGGTAAAGTCATTCTAATGCTTCTTATCTGCAACATCCTTTTTTTTTTTTTTAACTTCTTTTTATAATGAATACATGGCAGAATACCTTACCCATGAGCAGGTAACTTTTCTTAAAAGCATAACTTTTGACGCTCTTGACAGCAATACCTGAAATGCAGTTTGTGAGTCTTGGAAAAGGAAGGCAGACAGAAAAAAGACACCACGTAGTCTGGATTTGATGAACATTAGTCTGTTGCTCTCAGTTTGTTGCAGAACTGAACTTCTACAATGGCATACAGTGCAGATCACACAAAGGCTTTGGCAGAAGTTTTTCGTTATTAAAGACTGGGACAAATTTTCTGCCTTTAAAATAATGTTCAGATCCAAGTGTATGAGAGATTTTGGCCACATGAACAGGCATGACCACTGTGGTGGAAATGCTAAGTCAGGGCTTGAAACAGTGATTGAGCACCTAGTAGTAAGGCAGGGCCAAGCCAGGGGAGCTCAAGTGTATGCAGTGCACATGAATGACCAGTATGGGTATTGACAGGATCTTCCTCTTCCCAGACCTCATTTAAGTGTTGGCAGTGGAGGTGAGGGTATCTCATCTGGAGATCCCTGCATAGCTGAGGCCTTCCAAGGATAAGCAGGTTTTTGTTCCTTCTTTCTGTCTCCATGACTGCTCTGTTTAGCAAGTTTTCATTCACTGCAGCCTGGGGTCTTGCTACTCTGCTTCTTATCTGCAACATCCTTTTTTTTTTTTTTAACTTCTTTTTATAATGAATACATGGCAGAATACGTTACCCATGAGCGGATAACTTTTCTTAAAAGCATAACTTTTGACGCTCTTGACAGCAATACCTGAAATGCAGTTTGTGAGTCTTGGAAAAGGAAGGCAGACAGAAAAAAGACACCACGTAGTCTGGATTTGATGAACATTAGTCTGTTGCTCTGTTTGTTGCAGAACTGAACTTCTACAATGGCATACAGTGCAGATCACACAAAGGCTTTGGCAGAAGTTTTTCGTTATTAATGACCGGGATAATTTTTCTGCCTTTAAAATAATGTTCAGATCCAAGTGTATGAGAGATTTTGGCCACATGAACAGGCATGACCACTGTGGTGGAAATGCTAAGTCAGGGCTTGAAACAGTGATTGAGCACCTAGTAGTAAGGCAGGGCCAAGCTTTAAATGACATAAAAAATTAGTCTCACCATCTTGTTTGTCTGATAAATTGACAAATAATTTAGAAGGACATGGAAGAAGATGAATGGGCGAAACACATCCATCTGTTCCAATAACAAGTAAAGTGCTGTAAGTTTCCCTTGAATTTGTCGAATGACCTGCACAGATCTTCAAAAAACATTGTGAATTCTAACCAAAATGTATCTGTTACAGAGGGATTAAACCATTATAAGTATATATAGTATAAAGTACATACAGTACTAAACATTTTGAAAAAGGCAATGAAAAATGAAAATTGGTATAGAATTAAAATTGAGATTTTGAAGTAGTGAGTGAATGGTAATCAAAGAAATAAAGTGAAAATTTAGATTTTGTTGAATCCCAGGGAGTATACTCATGCAGGCAGTCCAGTTCGCTAATGTAGCTGTCTTTTCATATGGTCCTAAACTTCTACATTAGATTCAGTTGTTGCTTGCCTGCTTGTAGTCGTAACTCCAGAGAGATTTCCCTTTGGAATATTAAAAATTGAGTTCTCCTGAATCAGCTTCCACAAAACAAATGTTCCTCACACAAACTTCCTCACGCAGGGCTACTTTGTAAGAAGAAAAAGATTAAATACAAGGCAAAATATCTCCTGGCTCACTTAAATACTGTCCTTGCCCTGTACGTTTTAGCAAGTCACTTAAATTACTGGTTGTAACACAATGAAAAGCACGACAGTGATAGCAGAGTAGCAAGACCAAAGAATTTGCTCCAAAGCAAGACCAAAAATTTTCTTCCGGTGACAGGCTTTTCTCAGTTCTGTTGCTTTATTTTTCAGTGCTGCTCTGCAAACCTTGCTGTGACTCTGGGCTAGGCCTGGCCACTCATCAAGGTAGAGCTGCTGCCATGATAGATACAGCTGTAGGGGGTGCAAGTTGAGTTGGGATACACGTAGCATGTGCGTTACAGGTTGTGTATGCCTGAGTATCTAGTTCACACTAAAATGTCTTGGCTGTATGCATGTGGTGGCTGGAATCCCTTTGCATTGTAGAAGCAAAGTTCAGAGCCCGAAAGTAAGGGAACGCAAAATGATGAAAAAAAGAAGAAATGATCTATGGAAAATTAATTGTGATAGATGTTCTTTGATCCTGGAAAATCATAACAATAGTTTTGGGGGGGGGGGAAGGAAAAAAAAAGCAGGTAACTGTCAAAATGTTAGCTAAGTACACTAAACACTAATACACTTGTATATACGTATGCATATATACAGGTATGTTATGTACCTTCTCAACAGTGTTCCACTACAAGTATATCATCTGTTGTCACACCACCAGCATCGGCCTCTGATATTGTGGACGAATATAATCAAATAGGAGATGTTACTGTTGAAGCACACCTCATACATACACATTGAATCAGCTGTACAACTTTCTCTTCAAAGGCCTAATTTGCTTAGGCAATCGACACCATCAGTAAGAACATCTATTGTATAATGCACCAAGATCTACCTGACTTCCTAGTAATCGAGGTGCTGAGACTGTGCCTTGTCAACTTAATCAGTGTATATTGATTTTATATTGCTTTTGCCACAGTGCATTTGGGTGTGTTGATTTTATGGCCACCAGACACTCACTCAGCCTCTCTCTCACTCCCCCTCCACAGAAAGCCAGAGAGAGAGGGGAAAGCCCATGGGAATATTACCTCAGAAGTAAAACATATTTCACTTAGGGAAGATAAATTTCATTTATTCTTCCCATTCCCTGCTCAGCAGGTCTTCCTCACCCCTCTGTTTCTGACTCCTTCATCTGTTGCAGAGTAGCTCCTCTGCGCTTTCCCTTCCTCCTCACACCTCTCCCCGATCCAGCATACGCTCTTCAGGAGCTGCAGGGTGAGCGTTGCTGGGGGCACGTAGCACCTTCTCCATGACCTTCTTACAAGGTGTTCCCACTCTTTTGTGGGATCTTTCTTCTGAGCTCCACTCCCTCTGAGCTGCCTGCTCATTGGCTAATGGGTCCTGTGGGGCAGTAGGAGTGAGTAGCAGTGGACTGGAACTAGTTGTGTCTAGCACCCCAGTTTCATACCACACATCAGCATTATGGCAGGCCTTTCCACAACTGGACACCTGCACTCAGGGCAATACTCTTGTGATCTGAAAGGTCAAAAGAAGGTTTCAGAAAGCTGAGTTGGGATTGTGTAAACGTACAACACGTGTATTGATTCAAATTACATTGATGTTTATTAGGAGTACAATGTTAGTTCGATTGTTCAGGAGGTGTAGACTCTATAATAATTGATTCTTACAAAATCAGAATCATTTTAAACAGCCTAAATTTTCAAAGCACTCATTGAACTGTACATAAGCTTTATTTGAGAAGCCCCTTATGCAAAAAGCCACTTTTTCTAGTGGATGAGCACACACACTTTCTCTCAAAACAGTTTAATAAAAGGTTTATCTTAGTGAAAGTTAAAAGATTTTCAATGAAGTTGTTTTGGAGGTTATTCTTCTTACCAGACAGTGGCATGAAGATGTTGATTGGCTTTTTACTGTGTAGCTTACAGTGCAGATGCTAGGTGGGAGCCTGCTCAGTATCTTTCTTGGTAATTTATGTAATGTAATTTATATTTGCATCAAAAGACAATTTTTCATTTTTTGTATCATCAGTAGCACTGGAACTTAGCTTTACCTTTTGGGCTTTTGATGACCTAGAGTATCAAGATATCTTTCCTTCAAGTATTTCTGATGTACAGTAAAATCAAATATTTTCCTTTTAGCTGTTTTAAAAGAGTTTGGCAGCATTGAATGTTTTTTGGTACTCAATCCAGTTCTTTGATCTTCCTCCAACATGACCTAATTCTGTTTAGAAGTTGTTGTGTTTAAGTGGAAAGAACGGACTTGTGGATAAGACAAAGCAGTACTCCCCTAGCATCTGATTCACCAACTGCTCTTGCATGCATGCAGTTTCTCCAAAGGCGATAAAGGATTACATATTTTCTATGGATATTTTCTATGAGAATTCTTTTTTTGCCTGTGAATATACAAAATCTGAACATCCATGCTGCTTGTGATTTCATGCTCCTTCTGAAAATTCTTGCTTTTTTCCAGACAAGAAAACGTATATTTGTGTGATCCATGTTTTACTATTTTTAGATAAAGTGATGACCGTTAGTCTTCTCAGTAAGACTGACATTCACTACCTAATTTTTCCATAAGAGCGCAATCCTTATTCTTGAGATGTAGTTAATATAGCGAGGCTAGAAATGATGGAAGCCACACTACAAGCAGGCAAGCAACAACTGAATCTAATGTAGAAGTTTAGGACCATATGAAAAGACAGCTACATTAGCGAACTGGACTGCCTGCATGAGTATACTCCCTGGGATTCAACAAAATCTAAATTTTCACTTTATTTCTTTGATTACCATTCACTCACTACTTCAAAATCTCAATTTTAATTCTATACCAATTTTCATTTTTCATTGCCTTTTTCAAAATGTTTAGTACTGTATGTACTTTATACTATATATACTTATAATGGTTTAATCCCTCTGTAACAGATACATTTTGGTTAGAATTCACAATGTTTTTTGAAGATCTGTGCAGGTCATTCGACAAATTCAAGGGAAACTTACAGCACTTTACTTGTTATTGGAACAGATGGATGTGTTTCGCCCATTCATCTTCTTCCATGTCCTTCTAAATTATTTGTCAATTTATCAGACAAACAAGATGGTGAGACTAATTTTTTATGTCATTTAAAGCTTGGCCCTGCCTTACTACTAGGTGCTCAATCACTGTTTCAAGCCCTGACTTAGCATTTCCACCACAGTGGTCATGCCTGTTCATGTGGCCAAAATCTCTCATACACTTGGATCTGAACATTATTTTAAAGGCAGAAAAATTATCCCGGTCATTAATAACGAAATCTTCTGCCAAAGCCTTTGTGTGATCTGCACTGTATGCCATTGTAGAAGTTCAGTTCTGCAACAAACTGAGAGCAACAGACTAATGTTCATCAAATCCAGACTACGTGGTGTCTTTTTTCTGTCTGCCTTCCTTTTCCAAGACTCACAAACTGCATTTCAGGTATTGCTGTCAAGAGCGTCAAAAGTTATGCTTTTAAGAAAAGTTATCCGCTCATGGGTAACGTATTCTGCCATGTATTCATTATAAAAAGAAGTTAAAAAAAAAAAAAGGATGTTGCAGATAAGAAGCAGAGTAGCAAGACCCCAGGCTGCAGTGAATGAAAACTTGCTAAACAGAGCAGTCATGGAGACAGAAAGAAGGAACAAAAACCTGCTTATCCTTGGAAGGCCTCAGCTATGCAGGGATCTCCAGATGAGATACCCTCACCTCCACTGCCAACACTTAAATGAGGTCTGGGAAGAGGAAGATCCTGTCAATACCCATACTGGTCATTCATGTGCACTGCATACACTTGAGCTCCCCTGGCTTGGCCCTGCCTTACTACTAGGTGCTCAATCACTGTTTCAAGCCCTGACTTAGCATTTCCACCACAGTGGTCATGCCTGTTCATGTGGCCAAAATCTCTCATACACTTGGATCTGAACATTATTTTAAAGGCAGAAAATTTGTCCCAGTCTTTAATAACGAAAAACTTCTGCCAAAGCCTTTGTGTGATCTGCACTGTATGCCATTGTAGAAGTTCAGTTCTGCAACAAACTGAGAGCAACAGACTAATGTTCATCAAATCCAGACTACGTGGTGTCTTTTTTCTGTCTGCCTTCCTTTTCCAAGACTCACAAACTGCATTTCAGGTATTGCTGTCAAGAGCGTCAAAAGTTATGCTTTTAAGAAAAGTTACCTGCTCATGGGTAAGGTATTCTGCCATGTATTCATTATAAAAAGAAGTTAAAAAAAAAAAAAAGGATGTTGCAGATAAGAAGCATTAAGAATGACTTTACCACGTAATTGCAGCTTCTCTAGTCTAACCTTTCTTCAAAAAGGCTGGAGAAAGCAATATTTCTCAAAACAAGAGAAATTTCTTTACTCCTTTTTATTACTTTCTCAGAAAACTGTAACATTCTTACTACTATGGTAATATTGTAGGCTAGGGGCTTCTACAATCAACAGATGCACAAAGGTTAGGCTTCATAAGATAACCATGATGAAAAGATATATACATTTAAAAAGAAAAAAAAAAAAAAGGAAAAAAAAAAAAAAAGGAAATGCTAACTGGACTCACAGGCTCACAGTAAACACCCCAGAGAGCAACCTCCAGAAAGAGATCCCCTCCTCAGTGGGAGTCAGCCCTTAAATGGGATCTCCACCCCTTCCTGGTAGCACTGGCAAATTGCTTTCACCTGTGCTCCCATGGCTGACTTATTGCTTGCCTCAGGTGGTCAATAAGAGGTCCAGGCTGTGATCAACAGTTCCCATACAACCATCACATTACTTGAGAGAGAAAACTCTCAGCTTCAAAATACTATTTTTTAACATAGACACCACCACTAGCTATGCATTTTTGATGTGATTTAGCAATGAACATGAGCCTGCATGCTGCATTTGTAAAAATCTGCACCAGCAGAGGTAAACTACTGCTGTTGTCACCACTGCTGAAGTCCAACATCTACCAGCTCCCTGAGCTCATGTCCATTGTCTGGACTCCATCCAGCAAGTGTCGGTGAATGTTGGTGGGTGCAATTTTTTCCATACGGACTTTACCAATGCAGAGCAGAGGGGCAGGATCATCTACCTTGACCTGCTGACAACACTTTTCGGGAAGAGAGGATAAAGTTAAGGAAGGAAGCAAGTCATTAATCTGAGCAAAAGTGGAAAAAAAAAAAAAAAAAAATCAGGGGAGCAGAAAAATGAATAGATAGGGCAGGCACAAATCAATAGCAGGACTGTCATTGAACTCAACAGGAGGCAAGTTTTGTTCCCTAAAGAAGGACAATTTTTGCAATGACCCTCATTGTCCACTTTGCATCATATCTCTTTGAAATTCTAGGCCCCTTTCTTCCATCTTGAATGCAGGATTGCATATCTGCAATACTGTGAAACAAGAACATTCTGCCTCTAAAACAGTTTTGCTCACACTTCCGCCTGCTCACCCTGCCACATCATCTGCCTCCTGGAGCAGCCCAGCCTGGCCAAGGGATGGATGAGACTGATCAATTTCCTCAAATTATGAGCCACACTGATATTACTGATAAATACAGACGTTCAGATAATAGATGCAAAATATATTATATTGCATAAACATCATCTTTAAATGACATAAAAAATTAGTCTCACCATCTTGTTTGTCTGATAAATTGACAAATAATTTAGAAGGACATGGAAGAAGATGAATGGGCGAAACACATCCATCTGTTCCAATAACAAGTAAAGTGCTGTAAGTTTCCCTTGAATTTGTCGAATGACCTGCACAGATCTTCAAAAAACATTGTGAATTCTAACCAAAATGTATCTGTTACAGAGGGATTAAACCATTATAAGTATATATAGTATAAAGTACATACAGTACTAAACATTTTGAAAAAGGCAATGAAAAATGAAAATTGGTATAGAATTAAAATTGAGATTTTGAAGTAGTGAGTGAATGGTAATCAAAGAAATAAAGTGAAAATTTAGATTTTGTTGAATCCCAGGGAGTATACTCATGCAGGCAGTCCAGTTCGCTAATGTAGCTGTCTTTTCATATGGTCCTAAACTTCTACATTAGATTCAGTTGTTGCTTGCCTGCTTGTAGTCGTAACTCCAGAGAGATTTCCCTTTGGAATATTAAAAATTGAGTTCTCCTGAATCAGCTTCCACAAAACAAATGTTCCTCACACAAACTTCCTCACGCAGGGCTACTTTGTAAGAAGAAAAAGATTAAATACAAGGCAAAATATCTCCTGGCTCACTTAAATACTGTCCTTGCCCTGTACGTTTTAGCAAGTCACTTAAATTACTGGTTGTAACACAATGAAAAGCACGACAGTGATAGCAGAGTAGCAAGACCAAAGAATTTGCTCCAAAGCAAGACCAAAAATTTTCTTCCGGTGACAGGCTTTTCTCAGTTCTGTTGCTTTATTTTTCAGTGCTGCTCTGCAAACCTTGCTGTGACTCTGGGCTAGGCCTGGCCACTCATCAAGGTAGAGCTGCTGCCATGATAGATACAGCTGTAGGGGGTGCAAGTTGAGTTGGGATACACGTAGCATGTGCGTTACAGGTTGTGTATGCCTGAGTATCTAGTTCACACTAAAATGTCTTGGCTGTATGCATGTGGTGGCTGGAATCCCTTTGCATTGTAGAAGCAAAGTTCAGAGCCCGAAAGTAAGGGAACGCAAAATGATGAAAAAAAGAAGAAATGATCTATGGAAAATTAATTGTGATAGATGTTCTTTGATCCTGGAAAATCATAACAATAGTTTTGGGGGGGGGGAAGGAAAAAAAAGCAGGTAACTGTCAAAATGTTAGCTAAGTACACTAAACACTAATACACTTGTATATACGTATGCATATATACAGGTATGTTATGTACCTTCTCAACAGTGTTCCACTACAAGTATATCATCTGTTGTCACACCACCAGCATCGGCCTCTGATATTGTGGACGAATATAATCAAATAGGAGATGTTACTGTTGAAGCACACCTCATACATACACATTGAATCAGCTGTACAACTTTCTCTTCAAAGGCCTAATTTGCTTAGGCAATCGACACCATCAGTAAGAACATCTATTGTATAATGCACCAAGATTTACCTGACTTCCTAGTAATCAAGGTGCTGAGACTGTACCTTGTCAACTTAATCAGTGTATATTGATTTTATATTGCTTTTGCCACAGTGCATTTGGTGTGTTGATTTTATGGCCACCAGACACTCACTCAGCCTCTCTCTCACTCCCCCTCCACAGAAAGCCAGAGAGAGAGGGGAAAGCCCATGGGAAGAAAGTGGCTTCTTATTCCACATTTATGCACACTTAGTAGATAAGATGAAATCCTCAAGAAGTACCAAAATGGTAACTTTTGTATTATAGACTATTCTGTTCTGCCAAGAGGCCCTCAGCAAAAGAACAACTTAAGGGGCCTCTGACAGGAGGTCAAACTGTCCCTCTTTTGGATTAGGAGGAATGCAAGTGATGCTCCCCTACATTTTTTCTTCCAACTTACCTCTATCCCAGGACAGCAGGGGTCCAGGAATAATGGCCTAGTGCAGAATGAGCAAATGTGAGAATTAGCAATATGCGCTTAGCTAGCAACAGTTCATCTTTAGGCAAACATGGCTAGGCTAGGCTACAATTCCAATTGTATTGTGCTATATTGCATTCTCTCACACTGTGCTATAATATCTAGTAAATTAATTTTCTCCCTTAGCTCGTTGCCGCTGTTTTGTGTTCAGAACCATCACAGGGGGTGGGTCCATGGGTCCCCCTGTGCCATTTAGTCAAGGATCCAGGTCGAACCGGGCCAGAGCTGTGACCATGCTGTATCTGAATAACCGTGTAAAAGGCACTAAGTGCACTGAGCAGGACTTCTGCTCCTCCGTACGTTTTTGTTGAGTTTGTAATATAGAGTTGGTTGTATTGAAACGGAGCTTAATTGTAACTTTCCTAAAATCAGAATGCTGTAATGTCATAATTCCAAAGATGCTCGCTGTATGTTTCCCATTTGCAAGTATTTATAGCTGACCTACTGTTACTGAATCCTCGCTAATTTTATATTTACTTTTATTCTTTAAAAGATACAGCTGTTAAGTGAGAAGATGAAAAGTTCATTGTACTCTGCAGAGCAGAAAGACAATTTTCTTTGTACGACTGGCAGAACAGCCCCATGGCAGGATTTGTAGGGTGAGTTAAAACCTTGTTCTGGACTAACTTCTCACATAGAGAAGACACGAAAGCTGCTTGCAGTTCCAAAATGGGGGACGTATGGCAGAATAATTAATATTGACCTTCAAAGGTAAATACAGGACAAAGGATGTTGTACCAAAGGCCAGGACATGCCCCAGCATAAGTGGAGGTGTTTGACTCAAGACAAAAACGCAGCCTGTATCCTCCCACTGAAGGCAGACCCACCACTCCTCATACCTTTTAAACATCTGTACTACTCCCCTTGAGGCTGTGAAGTCCACAGGACCACTGGTAGGAGCATCAACACTTCAGCGTGCTTCAGTGTCTACGAGGGTATGTCATGACACCAGGTGGTGGAGTGCTGAAATTCTGGGAACCAGGGAACCCAAACCCAAACTGAAGAAGAGAAGCCTCCAGAAGGAACATCAAGTACTGTTCCAACAGAACCATAAGAAGACTGTCAACAATCACCTTGCAACAATCACCTGTCAATCACACCATTGATAGGTACTGTACCTGCATCGCGATGCACGTTGTACTTCATGTTTCCAAAACAGCAGGAGTTGAGCCCTGACCTCCTCACTCTTTGGTTCAGGCAGTGACCTGGCAACTCTGCTGCACTCCATCCCTTCACAGCCTGAACCAATGATTGAACATTAGTGGAGAGGTCAAGGCTCTCCCAGGGAGCTCAGGTGCAAGCAATGATTGGAAAAGGTGCTTTTATTTAAGTGTTAGCAGCAGAGGGAGCAGTATCTCTCTGAGTTTGCTCTTCTTTTGAGTTGTTACTAGTTTCTGGAAGGGGTGAGCTAATTTTTCTTTGTTACCTGCTGCTATGGTTCTTGTAGGTTATGTATGGTTACCTGTTAGGTATGGTCATATGGCCTTGTATGGTTACCTGCTATGGCGCTTATCTCCCGTTAGAAAGCACTGTCATTACCTTCTTTTGCCATGTGACTTTGTTGAAAATATTTTCTTCCGGTGACAGGCTTTTCTCAGTTCTGTTGCTTTATTTTTCAGTGCTGCTCTGCAAACCTTGCTGTGACTCTGGGCTAGGCCTGGCCACTCATCAGGGTAGAGCTGCTGCCATGATAGATACAGCTGTAGGGGGTGCAAGTTGAGTTGGGATACACGTAGCATGTGCGTTACAGGTTGTGTATGCCTGAGTATCTAGTTCACACTAAAATGTCTTGGCTGTATGCATGTGGTGGCTGGAATCCCTTTGCATTGTAGAAGCAAGGTTCAGAGCCCGAAAGTAAGGGAACGCAAAATGATGAAAAAAAGAAGAAATGATCTATGGAAAATTAATTGTGATAGATGTTCTTTGATCCTGGAAAATCATAACAATAGTTTTGGGGGGGGGAAAGGAAAAAAAAGCAGGTAACTGTCAAAATGTTAGCTAAGTACACTAAACACTAACACACCTGTATATACGTATGTATATATACAGGTATGTAATATACCTGTAGTGGAACACTGTTGAGAAGGTACATCCTCTATTGTCACACCACCAGCATCGGCCTCTGATATTGTGGACGAATATAATCAAATAGGAGACGTTACTGTTGAAGCACACCTCATACATACACGTTGAATCAGCTGTACAACTTTCTCTTCAAAGGCATAATTTGCTTAGGCGATCGACACCATCAGTAAGAACATCTATTGTATAATGCACCAAGATCTACCTGACTTCCTAGTAATCGAGGTGCTGAGACTGTGCCTTGTCAACTTAATCAGTGTATATTGATTTTATATTGCTTTTGCCACAGTGCATTTGGTGTGTTGATTTTATGGCCACCAGACACTCACTCAGCCTCTCTCTCACTCCCCCTCCACAGAAAGCCAGAGAGAGAGGGGAAAGCCCATGGGAATATTACCTCAGAAGTAAAACATATTTCACTTAGGGAAGATAAATTTCATTTATTCTTCCCATTCCCTGCTCAGCAGGTCTTCCTCACCCCTCCGTTTCTGACTCCTTCATCTGTTGCAGAGTAGCTCCTCTGCGCTTTCCCTTCCTCCTCACACCTCTCCCCGATCCAGCATACGCTCTTCAGGAGCTGCAGGGTGAGCGTTGCTGGGGGCACGTAGCACCTTCTCCATGACCTTCTTACAAGGTGTTCCCACTCTTTTGTGGGATCTTTCTTCTGAGCTCCACTCCCTCTGAGCTGCCTGCTCATTGGCTAATGGGTCCTGTGGGGCAGTAGGAGTGAGTAGCAGTGGACTGGAACTAGTTGTGTCTAGCACCCCAGTTTCATACCACACATCAGCATTATGGCAGGCCTTTCCACAACTGGACACCTGCACTCAGGGCAATACTCTTGTGATCTGAAAGGTCAAAAGAAGGTTTCAGAAAGCTGAGTTGGGATTGTGTAAACGTACAACACGTGTATTGATTCAAATTACATTGATGTTTATTAGGAGTACAATGTTAGTTCGATTGTTCAGGAGGTGTAGACTCTATAATAATTGATTCTTACAAAATCAGAATCATTTTAAACAGCCTAAATTTTCAAAGCACTCATTGAACTGTACATAAGCTTTATTTGAGAAGCCCCTTATGCAAAAAGCCACTTTTTCTAGTGGATGAGCACACACACTTTCTCTCAAAACAGTTTAATAAAAGGTTTATCTTAGTGAAAGTTAAAAGATTTTCAATGAAGTTGTTTTGGAGGTTATTCTTCTTACCAGACAGTGGCATGAAGATGTTGATTGGCTTTTTACTGTGTAGCTTACAGTGCAGATGCTAGGTGGGAGCCTGCTCAGTATCTTTCTTGGTAATTTATGTAATGTAATTTATATTTGCATCAAAAGACAATTTTTCATTTTTTGTATCATCAGTAGCACTGGAACTTAGCTTTACCTTTTGGGCTTTTGATGACCTAGAGTATCAAGATATCTTTCCTTCAAGTATTTCTGATGTACAGTAAAATCAAATATTTTCCTTTTAGCTGTTTTAAAAGAGTTTGGCAGCATTGAATGTTTTTTGGTACTCAATCCAGTTCTTTGATCTTCCTCCAACATGACCTAATTCTGTTTAGAAGTTGTTGTGTTTAAGTGGAAAGAACGGACTTGTGGATAAGACAAAGCAGTACTCCCCTAGCATCTGATTCACCAACTGCTCTTGCATGCATGCAGTTTCTCCAAAGGCGATAAAGGATTACATATTTTCTATGGATATTTTCTATGAGAATTCTTTTTTTGCCTGTGAATATACAAAATCTGAACATCCATGCTGCTTGTGATTTCATGCTCCTTCTGAAAATTCTTGCTTTTTTCCAGACAAGAAAACGTATATTTGTGTGATCCATGTTTTACTATTTTTAGATAAAGTGATGACCGTTAGTCTTCTCAGTAAGACTGACATTCACTACCTAATTTTTCCATAAGAGCGCAATCCTTATTCTTGAGATGTAGTTAATATAGCGAGGCTAGAAATGATGGAAGCCACACCGAGCTTGGTCACTACTTTAAAGGTATCATTTTAAATCGTGTCTATTGAAAGTGAAAATGCCTAGTCATTTTTGTAAGCTGGTTGAGCTTATTTTGATAGCATACGTTTAAAGCGTTGATCTGAATGATCTTTTGTAAAATCTGGTGATATTCAGAAGGCAGACACCTTTGAAGTCTATAGAATAATATCACTTAGTTATACCAGTTATTAATCCACGTTTGCTCATGTTACTCATCCTTTTATCTGAAGATTGGGTTTCATTATATTATTGAAGTTAAGGGAAATAAAGCAAAATTGATTTTCAAATGGATTCTAAGATTTCATTTCTGTTTTTAATCCCTCTGTAGAGGAAGACAGCATGTCAAGTGATGCAATTTTACACAGTAGATTGAGGCCATGATCTTGGCTTTATAAACAAATACAGCAACAGTGGTAGTGAGAATCCTTGATTTTATTTTCATGCAGCTTGAATGGTCTTCTCTTACTTTTCTTTACTTATTATTACTATTTATTTGTATCATTTTTATTTATTTATTTGTTTATTTATGCAAGTTCTGAAAATAATCAACTGGTTTTCCTTGGCCAAAACAAAACACCATGAGGTTTCCATCAGGTGGCCATGGCCTCTTAATTGTTTGTTACTGCTAGTGGCTTCTGCTCTACTAATCAGTTTGTAGATGAACTGTTGAAGAATAATGAGGTTTCCTTAGTTGAGTGAAGTATCAGAATATCAGTGAAAAGGTGTCTGTAGTAAATATTTTTCATATTTGCATTAAAGATCATAATAAAAAACAGATTTCTGAGATGGACATATACTGAAGTCACTTGGAAGCAGACACACAAACAGAACAACCAAGCTAAAACAACCAACTCAGCCCTCCCAAGCCCCCCTGTCCTCCCTACCCCCAACAACAAACAAACAAACAAACAAACAAACAAAAACTTAAGCAACAGCAATACAGATAGACAAACAAAAATTAAAAAAAAAAAAAAGAAAGAAAGAAAGAAAAAAGAAACGAAGAACAAGAAAAGGGAAACACACAATGGAAACTATGAAAAAGACAATGAGAGATACAGAGTGATGGGGAAGAAAATTGTCAGCAATACCTGTAGACAGTATCTTCTAGAACTAACAATGCAAAGGCAGGTATATATATGCAATAATAACACCAAGAACAAGATCACTACTGCATTCTAATTCATAAGTCATTCTCTTCTATGAGGCAGTTCTTTTGCTTAGTACACAATCCTGGAATGCAATGAAATAGCAAGTATCAACTAGTAACAGTGTTACACTATCTCCAGCTCTAAAATTAGACTCCTTATCTGGTTTGGACTAACGGGCTTTTGTGTGCTCCCCTCAGAGAAAGGGAAGAGTGCTTTGAGCATTAGCATTTGAAAAGTGTCTGTTTCCCTGGGGAGATAAGGAGTCACTTGAGCTTTTGAATACCTGCACCTCCTCCTCCCTTAGTGTAGGTCTCTCATTGTATTGAAAAAATGAGCGACAGCATTGCCACCATGAAAAGTGAAGATGTATTATTTGATCTTTTAGAAAAACATGGTGCTCGACCCTCTTTATCAGGTATGGATTGGGCACGACAGAACTGGTATAACTTGCAGAGTGTTTCGGACCGTATTAGTGTTCTGCAAAACAATGCTCGTACCCGAGCTGGAAAAGGAAAGTCGTTTATTTGTGCCGTACCAGAGAGAGAGGGGAAAGCCCATGGGAAGAAAGTGGCTTCTTATTCCACATTTATGCACACTTAGTAGATAAGATGAAATCCTCAAGAAGTACCAAAATGGTAACTTTTGTATTATAGACTATTCTGTTCTGCCAAGAGGCCCTCAGCAAAAGAACAACTTAAGGGGCCTCTGACAGGAGGTCAAACTGTCCCTCTTTTGGATTAGGAGGAATGCAAGTGATGCTCCCCTACATTTTTTCTTCCAACTTACCTCTATCCCAGGACAGCAGGGGTCCACTTCCCCATCACTCTGTATCTCTCATTGTCTTTTTCATAGTTTCCATTGTGTGTTTCCCTTTTCTTGTTCTTCGTTTCTTTTTTCTTTCTTTCTTTTTTTTTTTTTAAATTTTTGTTTGTCTATCTGTATTGCTGTTGCTTAAGTTTTTGTTTGTTTGTTTGTTTGTTTGTTTGTTTGTTGTTGGGGGTAGGGAGGACAGGGGGGCTTGGGAGGGCTGAGTTGGTTGTTTTAGCTTGGTTGTTCTGTTTGTGTGTCTGCTTCCAAGTGACTTCAGTATATGTCCATCTCAGAAATCTGTTTGTATTATGATCTTTAATGCAAATATGAAAAATATTTACTACAGACACCTTTTCACTGATGTTCTGATACTTCACTCAACTAAGGAAACCTCATTATTCTTCAACAGTTCATCTACAAACTGATTAGTAGAGCAGAAGCCACTAGCAGTAACAAACAATTAAGAGGCCATGGCCACCTGATGGAAACCTCATGGTGTTTTGTTTTGGCCAAGGAAAACCAGTTGATTATTTTCAGAACTTGCATAAATAAACAAATAAATAAATAAAAATGATACAAATAAATAGTAATAATAAGTAAAGAAAAGTAAGAGAAGACCATTCAAGCTGCATGAAAATAAAATCAAGGATTCTCACTACCACTGTTGCTGTATTTGTTTATAAAGCCAAGATCATGGCCTCAACCTACTGTGTAAAATTGCATCACTTGACATGCTGTCTTCCTCTACAGAGGGATTAAAAACAGAAATGAAATCTTAGAATCCATTTGAAAATCAATTTTGCTTTATTTCCCTTAACTTCAATAATATAATGAAACCCAATCTTCAGATAAAAGGATGAGTAACATGAGCAAACGTGGATTAATAACTGGTATAACTAAGTGATATTATTCTATAGACTTCAAAGGTGTCTGCCTTCTGAATATCACCAGATTTTACAAAAGATCATTCAGATCAACGCTTTAAACGTATGCTATCAAAATAAGCTCAACCAGCTTACAAAAATGACTAGGCATTTTCACTTTCAATAGACACGATTTAAAATGATACCTTTAAAGTAGTGACCAAGCTCGGTGTGGCTTCCATCATTTCTAGCCTCGCTATATTAACTACATCTCAAGAATAAGGATTGCGCTCTTATGGAAAAATTAGGTAGTGAATGTCAGTCTTACTGAGAAGACTAACGGTCATCACTTTATCTAAAAATAGTAAAACATGGATCACACAAATATACGTTTTCTTGTCTGGAAAAAAGCAAGAATTTTCAGAAGGAGCATGAAATCACAAGCAGCATGGATGTTCAGATTTTGTATATTCACAGGCAAAAAAAGAATTCTCATAGAAAATATCCATAGAAAATATGTAATCCTTTATCGCCTTTGGAGAAACTGCATGCATGCAAGAGCAGTTGGTGAATCAGATGCTAGGGGAGTACTGCTTTGTCTTATCCACAAGTCCGTTCTTTCCACTTAAACACAACAACTTCTAAACAGAATTAGGTCATGTTGGAGGAAGATCAAAGAACTGGATTGAGTACCAAAAAACATTCAATGCTGCCAAACTCTTTTAAAACAGCTAAAAGGAAAATATTTGATTTTACTGTACATCAGAAATACTTGAAGGAAAGATATCTTGATACTCTAGGTCATCAAAAGCCCAAAAGGTAAAGCTAAGTTCCAGTGCTACTGATGATACAAAAAATGAAAAATTGTCTTTTGATGCAAATATAAATTACATTACATAAATTACCAAGAAAGATACTGAGCAGGCTCCCACCTAGCATCTGCACTGTAAGCTACACAGTAAAAAGCCAATCAACATCTTCATGCCACTGTCTGGTAAGAAGAATAACCTCCAAAACAACTTCATTGAAAATCTTTTAACTTTCACTAAGATAAACCTTTTATTAAACTGTTTTGAGAGAAAGTGTGTGTGCTCATCCACTAGAAAAAGTGGCTTTTTGCATAAGGGGCTTCTCAAATAAAGCTTATGTACAGTTCAATGAGTGCTTTGAAAATTTAGGCTGTTTAAAATGATTCTGATTTTGTAAGAATCAATTATTATAGAGTCTACACCTCCTGAACAATCGAACTAACATTGTACTCCTAATAAACATCAATGTAATTTGAATCAATACACGTGTTGTACGTTTACACAATCCCAACTCAGCTTTCTGAAACCTTCTTTTGACCTTTCAGATCACAAGAGTATTGCCCTGAGTGCAGGTGTCCAGTTGTGGAAAGGCCTGCCATAATGCTGATGTGTGGTATGAAACTGGGGTGCTAGACACAACTAGTTCCAGTCCACTGCTACTCACTCCTACTGCCCCACAGGACCCATTAGCCAATGAGCAGGCAGCTCAGAGGGAGTGGAGCTCAGAAGAAAGATCCCACAAAGAGTGGGGAACACCTTGTAAGAAGGTCATGGAGAAGGTGCTACGTGCCCCCAGCAACGCTCACCCTGCAGCTCCTGAAGAGCGTATGCTGGATCGGGGAGAGGTGTGAGGAGGAAGGGAAAGCGCAGAGGAGCTACTCTGCAACAGATGAAGGAGTCAGAAACGGAGGGGTGAGGAAGACCTGCTGAGCAGGGAATGGGAAGAATAAATGAAATTTATCTTCCCTAAGTGAAATATGTTTTACTTCTGAGGTAATATTCCCATGGGGCTTTCCCCTCTCTCTCTGGCTTTCTGTGGAGGGGGAGTGAGAGAGAGGCTGAGTGAGTGTCTGGTGGCCATAAAATCAACACACCAAATGCACTGTGGCAAAAGCAATATAAAATCAATATACACTGATTAAGTTGACAAGGCACAGTCTCAGCACCTCGATTACTAGGAAGTCAGGTAGATCTTGGTGCATTATACAATAGATGTTCTTACTGATGGTGTCGATCGCCTAAGCAAATTATGCCTTTGAAGAGAAAGTTGTACAGCTGATTCAACGTGTATGTATGAGGTGTGCTTCAACAGTAACGTCTCCTATTTGATTATATTCGTCCACAATATCAGAGGCCGATGCTGGTGGTGTGACAATAGAGGATGTACCTTCTCAACAGTGTTCCACTACAGGTATATTACATACCTGTATATATACATACGTATATACAGGTGTGTTAGTGTTTAGTGTACTTAGCTAACATTTTGACAGTTACCTGCTTTTTTTTCCTTTCCCCCCCCCAAAACTATTGTTATGATTTTCCAGGATCAAAGAACATCTATCACAATTAATTTTCCATAGATCATTTCTTCTTTTTTTCATCATTTTGCGTTCCCTTACTTTCGGGCTCTGAACCTTGCTTCTACAATGCAAAGGGATTCCAGCCACCACATGCATACAGCCAAGACATTTTAGTGTGAACTAGATACTCAGGCATACACAACCTGTAACGCACATGCTACGTGTATCCCAACTCAACTTGCACCCCCTACAGCTGTATCTATCATGGCAGCAGCTCTACCCTGATGAGTGGCCAGGCCTAGCCCAGAGTCACAGCAAGGTTTGCAGAGCAGCACTGAAAAATAAAGCAACAGAACTGAGAAAAGCCTGTCACCGGAAGAAAATATTTTCAACAAAGTCACATGGCAAAAGAAGGTAATGACAGTGCTTTCTAACGGGAGATAAGCGCCATAGCAGGTAACCATACAAGGCCATATGACCATACCTAACAGGTAACCATACATAACCTACAAGAACCATAGCAGCAGGTAACAAAGAAAAATTAGCTCACCCCTTCCAGAAACTAGTAACAACTCAAAAGAAGAGCAAACTCAGAGAGATACTGCTCCCTCTGCTGCTAACACTTAAATAAAAGCACCTTTTCCAATCATTGCTTGCACCTGAGCTCCCTGGGAGAGCCTTGACCTCTCCACTAATGTTCAATCATTGGTTCAGGCTGTGAAGGGATGGAGTGCAGCAGAGTTGCCAGGTCACTGCCTGAACCAAAGAGTGAGGAGGTCAGGGCTCAACTCCTGCTGTTTTGGAAACATGAAGTACAACGTGCATCGCGATGCAGGTACAGTACCTATCAATGGTGTGATTGACAGGTGATTGTTGCAAGGTGATTGTTGACAGTCTTCTTATGGTTCTGTTGGAACAGTACTTGATGTTCCTTCTGGAGGCTTCTCTTCTTCAGTTTGGGTTTGGGTTCCCTGGTTCCCAGAATTTCAGCACTCCACCACCTGGTGTCATGACATACCCTCGTAGACACTGAAGCACGCTGAAGTGTTGATGCTCCTACCAGTGGTCCTGTGGACTTCACAGCCTCAAGGGGAGTAGTACAGATGTTTAAAAGGTATGAGGAGTGGTGGGTCTGCCTTCAGTGGGAGGATACAGGCTGCGTTTTTGTCTTGAGTCAAACACCTCCACTTATGCTGGGGCATGTCCTGGCCTTTGGTACAACATCCTTTGTCCTGTATTTACCTTTGAAGGTCAATATTAATTATTCTGCCATACGTCCCCCATTTTGGAACTGCAAGCAGCTTTCGTGTCTTCTCTATGTGAGAAGTTAGTCCAGAACAAGGTTTTAACTCACCCTACAAATCCTGCCATGGGGCTGTTCTGCCAGTCGTACAAAGAAAATTGTCTTTCTGCTCTGCAGAGTACAATGAACTTTTCATCTTCTCACTTAACAGCTGTATCTTTTAAAGAATAAAAGTAAATATAAAATTAGCGAGGATTCAGTAACAGTAGGTCAGCTATAAATACTTGCAAATGGGAAACATACAGCGAGCATCTTTGGAATTATGACATTACAGCATTCTGATTTTAGGAAAGTTACAATTAAGCTCCGTTTCAATACAACCAACTCTATATTACAAACTCAACAAAAACGTACGGAGGAGCAGAAGTCCTGCTCAGTGCACTTAGTGCCTTTTACACGGTTATTCAGATACAGCATGGTCACAGCTCTGGCCCGGTTCGACCTGGATCCTTGACTAAATGGCACAGGGGGACCCATGGACCCACCCCCTGTGATGGTTCTGAACACAAAACAGCGGCAACGAGCTAAGGGAGAAAATTAATTTACTAGATATTATAGCACAGTGTGAGAGAATGCAATATAGCACAATACAATTGGAATTGTAGCCTAGCCTAGCCATGTTTGCCTAAAGATGAACTGTTGCTAGCTAAGCGCATATTGCTAATTCTCACATTTGCTCATTCTGCACTAGGCCATTATTCCTGGACCCCTGCTGTCCTGGGATAGAGGTAAGTTGGAAGAAAAAATGTAGGGGAGCATCACTTGCATTCCTCCTAATCCAAAAGAGGGACAGTTTGACCTCCTGTCAGAGGCCCCTTAAGTTGTTCTTTTGCTGAGGGCCTCTTGGCAGAACAGAATAGTCTATAATACAAAAGTTACCATTTTGGTACTTCTTGAGGATTTCATCTTATCTACTAAGTGTGCATAAATGTGGAATAAGAAGCCACTTTCTTCCCATGGGCTTTCCCCTCTCTCTCTGGCTTTCTGTGGAGGGGGAGTGAGAGAGAGGCTGAGTGAGTGTCTGGTGGCCATAAAATCAACACACCAAATGCACTGTGGCAAAAGCAATATAAAATCAATATACACTGATTAAGTTGACAAGGTACAGTCTCAGCACCTTGATTACTAGGAAGTCAGGTAAATCTTGGTGCATTATACAATAGATGTTCTTACTGATGGTGTCGATTGCCTAAGCAAATTAGGCCTTTGAAGAGAAAGTTGTACAGCTGATTCAATGTGTATGTATGAGGTGTGCTTCAACAGTAACATCTCCTATTTGATTATATTCGTCCACAATATCAGAGGCCGATGCTGGTGGTGTGACAACAGATGATATACTTGTAGTGGAACACTGTTGAGAAGGTACATAACATACCTGTATATATGCATACGTATATACAAGTGTATTAGTGTTTAGTGTACTTAGCTAACATTTTGACAGTTACCTGCTTTTTTTTCCTTCCCCCCCCCCCAAAACTATTGTTATGATTTTCCAGGATCAAAGAACATCTATCACAATTAATTTTCCATAGATCATTTCTTCTTTTTTTCATCATTTTGCGTTCCCTTACTTTCGGGCTCTGAACTTTGCTTCTACAATGCAAAGGGATTCCAGCCACCACATGCATACAGCCAAGACATTTTAGTGTGAACTAGATACTCAGGCATACACAACCTGTAACGCACATGCTACGTGTATCCCAACTCAACTTGCACCCCCTACAGCTGTATCTATCATGGCAGCAGCTCTACCTTGATGAGTGGCCAGGCCTAGCCCAGAGTCACAGCAAGGTTTGCAGAGCAGCACTGAAAAATAAAGCAACAGAACTGAGAAAAGCCTGTCACCGGAAGAAAATTTTTGGTCTTGCTTTGGAGCAAATTCTTTGGTCTTGCTACTCTGCTATCACTGTCGTGCTTTTCATTGTGTTACAACCAGTAATTTAAGTGACTTGCTAAAACGTACAGGGCAAGGACAGTATTTAAGTGAGCCAGGAGATATTTTGCCTTGTATTTAATCTTTTTCTTCTTACAAAGTAGCCCTGCGTGAGGAAGTTTGTGTGAGGAACATTTGTTTTGTGGAAGCTGATTCAGGAGAACTCAATTTTTAATATTCCAAAGGGAAATCTCTCTGGAGTTACGACTACAAGCAGGCAAGCAACAACTGAATCTAATGTAGAAGTTTAGGACCATATGAAAAGACAGCTACATTAGCGAACTGGACTGCCTGCATGAGTATACTCCCTGGGATTCAACAAAATCTAAATTTTCACTTTATTTCTTTGATTACCATTCACTCACTACTTCAAAATCTCAATTTTAATTCTATACCAATTTTCATTTTTCATTGCCTTTTTCAAAATGTTTAGTACTGTATGTACTTTATACTATATATACTTATAATGGTTTAATCCCTCTGTAACAGATACATTTTGGTTAGAATTCACAATGTTTTTTGAAGATCTGTGCAGGTCATTCGACAAATTCAAGGGAAACTTACAGCACTTTACTTGTTATTGGAACAGATGGATGTGTTTCGCCCATTCATCTTCTTCCATGTCCTTCTAAATTATTTGTCAATTTATCAGACAAACAAGATGGTGAGACTAATTTTTTATGTCATTTAAAGATGATGTTTATGCAATATAATATATTTTGCATCTATTATCTGAACGTCTGTATTTATCAGTAATATCAGTGTGGCTCATAATTTGAGGAAATTGATCAGTCTCATCCATCCCTTGGCCAGGCTGGGCTGCTCCAGGAGGCAGATGATGTGGCAGGGTGAGCAGGCGGAAGTGTGAGCAAAACTGTTTTAGAGGCAGAATGTTCTTGTTTCACAGTATTGCAGATATGCAATCCTGCATTCAAGATGGAAGAAAGGGGCCTAGAATTTCAAAGAGATATGATGCAAAGTGGACAATGAGGGTCATTGCAAAAATTGTCCTTCTTTAGGGAACAAAACTTGCCTCCTGTTGAGTTCAATGACAGTCCTGCTATTGATTTGTGCCTGCCCTATCTATTCATTTTTCTGCTCCCCTGATTTTTTTTTTTTTTTTTTTTCCACTTTTGCTCAGATTAATGACTTGCTTCCTTCCTTAACTTTATCCTCTCTTCCCGAAAAGTGTTGTCAGCAGGTCAAGGTAGATGATCCTGCCCCTCTGCTCTGCATTGGTAAAGTCCGTATGGAAAAAATTGCACCCACCAACATTCACCGACACTTGCTGGATGGAGTCCAGACAATGGACATGAGCTCAGGGAGCTGGTAGATGTTGGACTTCAGCAGTGGTGACAACAGCAGTAGTTTACCTCTGCTGGTGCAGATTTTTACAAATGCAGCATGCAGGCTCATGTTCATTGCTAAATCACATCAAAAATGCATAGCTAGTGGTGGTGTCTATGTTAAAAAATAGTATTTTGAAGCTGAGAGTTTTCTCTCTCAAGTAATGTGATGGTTGTATGGGAACTGTTGATCACAGCCTGGACCTCTTATTGACCACCTGAGGCAAGCAATAAGTCAGCCATGGGAGCACAGGTGAAAGCAATTTGCCAGTGCTACCAGGAAGGGGTGGAGATCCCATTTAAGGGCTGACTCCCACTGAGGAGGGATCTCTTTCTGGAGGTTGCTCTCTGGGGTGTTTACTGTGAGCCTGTGAGTCCAGTTAGCATTTCCTTTTTTTTTTTTTTTCCTTTTTTTTTTTTTTCTTTTTAAATGTATATATCTTTTCATCATGGTTATCTTATGAAGCCTAACCTTTGTGCATCTGTTGATTGTAGAAGCCCCTAGCCTACAATATTACCATAGTAGTAAGAATGTTACAGTTTTCTGAGAAAGTAATAAAAAGGAGTAAAGAAATTTCTCTTGTTTTGAGAAATATTGCTTTCTCCAGCCTTTTTGAAGAAAGGTTAGACTAGAGAAGCTGCAATTACGTGGTAAAGTCATTCTTAATGCTTCTTATCTGCAACATCCTTTTTTTTTTTTTTAACTTCTTTTTATAATGAATACATGGCAGAATACCTTACCCATGAGCAGGTAACTTTTCTTAAAAGCATAACTTTTGACGCTCTTGACAGCAATACCTGAAATGCAGTTTGTGAGTCTTGGAAAAGGAAGGCAGACAGAAAAAAGACACCACGTAGTCTGGATTTGATGAACATTAGTCTGTTGCTCTCAGTTTGTTGCAGAACTGAACTTCTACAATGGCATACAGTGCAGATCACACAAAGGCTTTGGCAGAAGTTTTTCGTTATTAAAGACTGGGACAAATTTTCTGCCTTTAAAATAATGTTCAGATCCAAGTGTATGAGAGATTTTGGCCACATGAACAGGCATGACCACTGTGGTGGAAATGCTAAGTCAGGGCTTGAAACAGTGATTGAGCACCTAGTAGTAAGGCAGGGCCAAGCCAGGGGAGCTCAAGTGTATGCAGTGCACATGAATGACCAGTATGGGTATTGACAGGATCTTCCTCTTCCCAGACCTCATTTAAGTGTTGGCAGTGGAGGTGAGGGTATCTCATCTGGAGATCCCTGCATAGCTGAGGCCTTCCAAGGATAAGCAGGTTTTTGTTCCTTCTTTCTGTCTCCATGACTGCTCTGTTTAGCAAGTTTTCATTCACTGCAGCCTGGGGTCTTGCTACTCTGCTTCTTATCTGCAACATCCTTTTTTTTTTTTTAACTTCTTTTTATAATGAATACATGGCAGAATACGTTACCCATGAGCGGATAACTTTTCTTAAAAGCATAACTTTTGACGCTCTTGACAGCAATACCTGAAATGCAGTTTGTGAGTCTTGGAAAAGGAAGGCAGACAGAAAAAAGACACCACGTAGTCTGGATTTGATGAACATTAGTCTGTTGCTCTCAGTTTGTTGCAGAACTGAACTTCTACAATGGCATACAGTGCAGATCACACAAAGGCTTTGGCAGAAGTTTTTCGTTATTAATGACCGGGATAATTTTTCTGCCTTTAAAATAATGTTCAGATCCAAGTGTATGAGAGATTTTGGCCACATGAACAGGCATGACCACTGTGGTGGAAATGCTAAGTCAGGGCTTGAAACAGTGATTGAGCACCTAGTAGTAAGGCAGGGCCAAGCTTTAAATGACATAAAAAATTAGTCTCACCATCTTGTTTGTCTGATAAATTGACAAATAATTTAGAAGGACATGGAAGAAGATGAATGGGCGAAACACATCCATCTGTTCCAATAACAAGTAAAGTGCTGTAAGTTTCCCTTGAATTTGTCGAATGACCTGCACAGATCTTCAAAAAACATTGTGAATTCTAACCAAAATGTATCTGTTACAGAGGGATTAAACCATTATAAGTATATATAGTATAAAGTACATACAGTACTAAACATTTTGAAAAAGGCAATGAAAAATGAAAATTGGTATAGAATTAAAATTGAGATTTTGAAGTAGTGAGTGAATGGTAATCAAAGAAATAAAGTGAAAATTTAGATTTTGTTGAATCCCAGGGAGTATACTCATGCAGGCAGTCCAGTTCGCTAATGTAGCTGTCTTTTCATATGGTCCTAAACTTCTACATTAGATTCAGTTGTTGCTTGCCTGCTTGTAGTGTGGCTTCCATCATTTCTAGCCTCGCTATATTAACTACATCTCAAGAATAAGGATTGCGCTCTTATGGAAAAATTAGGTAGTGAATGTCAGTCTTACTGAGAAGACTAACGGTCATCACTTTATCTAAAAATAGTAAAACATGGATCACACAAATATACGTTTTCTTGTCTGGAAAAAAGCAAGAATTTTCAGAAGGAGCATGAAATCACAAGCAGCATGGATGTTCAGATTTTGTATATTCACAGGCAAAAAAAGAATTCTCATAGAAAATATCCATAGAAAATATGTAATCCTTTATCGCCTTTGGAGAAACTGCATGCATGCAAGAGCAGTTGGTGAATCAGATGCTAGGGGAGTACTGCTTTGTCTTATCCACAAGTCCGTTCTTTCCACTTAAACACAACAACTTCTAAACAGAATTAGGTCATGTTGGAGGAAGATCA
Source organism: Lagopus muta (assembly GCF_023343835.1). Taxonomy (NCBI): domain Eukaryota; kingdom Metazoa; phylum Chordata; class Aves; order Galliformes; family Phasianidae; genus Lagopus; species Lagopus muta. The sequence continues at coordinate 74,693,917 of NC_064433.1, read as the reverse complement.
AAGAACTGGATTGAGTACCAAAAAACATTCAATGCTGCCAAACTCTTTTAAAACAGCTAAAAGGAAAATATTTGATTTTACTGTACATCAGAAATACTTGAAGGAAAGATATCTTGATACTCTAGGTCATCAAAAGCCCAAAAGGTAAAGCTAAGTTCCAGTGCTACTGATGATACAAAAAATGAAAAATTGTCTTTTGATGCAAATATAAATTACATTACATAAATTACCAAGAAAGATACTGAGCAGGCTCCCACCTAGCATCTGCACTGTAAGCTACACAGTAAAAAGCCAATCAACATCTTCATGCCACTGTCTGGTAAGAAGAATAACCTCCAAAACAACTTCATTGAAAATCTTTTAACTTTCACTAAGATAAACCTTTTATTAAACTGTTTTGAGAGAAAGTGTGTGTGCTCATCCACTAGAAAAAGTGGCTTTTTGCATAAGGGGCTTCTCAAATAAAGCTTATGTACAGTTCAATGAGTGCTTTGAAAATTTAGGCTGTTTAAAATGATTCTGATTTTGTAAGAATCAATTATTATAGAGTCTACACCTCCTGAACAATCGAACTAACATTGTACTCCTAATAAACATCAATGTAATTTGAATCAATACACGTGTTGTACGTTTACACAATCCCAACTCAGCTTTCTGAAACCTTCTTTTGACCTTTCAGATCACAAGAGTATTGCCCTGAGTGCAGGTGTCCAGTTGTGGAAAGGCCTGCCATAATGCTGATGTGTGGTATGAAACTGGGGTGCTAGACACAACTAGTTCCAGTCCACTGCTACTCACTCCTACTGCCCCACAGGACCCATTAGCCAATGAGCAGGCAGCTCAGAGGGAGTGGAGCTCAGAAGAAAGATCCCACAAAAGAGTGGGAACACCTTGTAAGAAGGTCATGGAGAAGGTGCTACGTGCCCCCAGCAACGCTCACCCTGCAGCTCCTGAAGAGCGTATGCTGGATCGGGGAGAGGTGTGAGGAGGAAGGGAAAGCGCAGAGGAGCTACTCTGCAACAGATGAAGGAGTCAGAAACAGAGGGGTGAGGAAGACCTGCTGAGCAGGGAATGGGAAGAATAAATGAAATTTATCTTCCCTAAGTGAAATATGTTTTACTTCTGAGGTAATATTCCCATGGGCTTTCCCCTCTCTCTCTGGCTTTCTGTGGAGGGGGAGTGAGAGAGAGGCTGAGTGAGTGTCTGGTGGCCATAAAATCAACACACCAAATGCACTGTGGCAAAAGCAATATAAAATCAATATACACTGATTAAGTTGACAAGGCACAGTCTCAGCACCTCGATTACTAGGAAGTCAGGTAGATCTTGGTGCATTATACAATAGATGTTCTTACTGATGGTGTCGATTGCCTAAGCAAATTAGGCCTTTGAAGAGAAAGTTGTACAGCTGATTCAATGTGTATGTATGAGGTGTGCTTCAACAGTAACATCTCCTATTTGATTATATTCGTCCACAATATCAGAGGCCGATGCTGGTGGTGTGACAACAGATGATATACTTGTAGTGGAACACTGTTGAGAAGGTACATAACATACCTGTATATATGCATACGTATATACAAGTGTATTAGTGTTTAGTGTACTTAGCTAACATTTTGACAGTTACCTGCTTTTTTTTCCTTCCCCCCCCCCCAAAACTATTGTTATGATTTTCCAGGATCAAAGAACATCTATCACAATTAATTTTCCATAGATCATTTCTTCTTTTTTTCATCATTTTGCGTTCCCTTACTTTCGGGCTCTGAACTTTGCTTCTACAATGCAAAGGGATTCCAGCCACCACATGCATACAGCCAAGACATTTTAGTGTGAACTAGATACTCAGGCATACACAACCTGTAACGCACATGCTACGTGTATCCCAACTCAACTTGCACCCCCTACAGCTGTATCTATCATGGCAGCAGCTCTACCTTGATGAGTGGCCAGGCCTAGCCCAGAGTCACAGCAAGGTTTGCAGAGCAGCACTGAAAAATAAAGCAACAGAACTGAGAAAAGCCTGTCACCGGAAGAAAATTTTTGGTCTTGCTTTGGAGCAAATTCTTTGGTCTTGCTACTCTGCTATCACTGTCGTGCTTTTCATTGTGTTACAACCAGTAATTTAAGTGACTTGCTAAAACGTACAGGGCAAGGACAGTATTTAAATGAGCCAGGAGATATTTTGCCTTGTATTTAATCTTTTTCTTCTTACAAAGTAGCCCTGCGTGAGGAAGTTTGTGTGAGGAACATTTGTTTTGTGGAAGCTGATTCAGGAGAACTCAATTTTTAATATTCCAAAGGGAAATCTCTCTGGAGTTACGACTACAAGCAGGCAAGCAACAACTGAATCTAATGTAGAAGTTTAGGACCATATGAAAAGACAGCTACATTAGCGAACTGGACTGCCTGCATGAGTATACTCCCTGGGATTCAACAAAATCTAAATTTTCACTTTATTTCTTTGATTACCATTCACTCACTACTTCAAAATCTCAATTTTAATTCTATACCAATTTTCATTTTTCATTGCCTTTTTCAAAATGTTTAGTACTGTATGTACTTTATACTATATATACTTATAATGGTTTAATCCCTCTGTAACAGATACATTTTGGTTAGAATTCACAATGTTTTTTGAAGATCTGTGCAGGTCATTCGACAAATTCAAGGGAAACTTACAGCACTTTACTTGTTATTGGAACAGATGGATGTGTTTCGCCCATTCATCTTCTTCCATGTCCTTCTAAATTATTTGTCAATTTATCAGACAAACAAGATGGTGAGACTAATTTTTTATGTCATTTAAAGCTTGGCCCTGCCTTACTACTAGGTGCTCAATCACTGTTTCAAGCCCTGACTTAGCATTTCCACCACAGTGGTCATGCCTGTTCATGTGGCCAAAATCTCTCATACACTTGGATCTGAACATTATTTTAAAGGCAGAAAAATTATCCCGGTCATTAATAACGAAAAACTTCTGCCAAAGCCTTTGTGTGATCTGCACTGTATGCCATTGTAGAAGTTCAGTTCTGCAACAAACTGAGAGCAACAGACTAATGTTCATCAAATCCAGACTACGTGGTGTCTTTTTTCTGTCTGCCTTCCTTTTCCAAGACTCACAAACTGCATTTCAGGTATTGCTGTCAAGAGCGTCAAAAGTTATGCTTTTAAGAAAAGTTATCCGCTCATGGGTAACGTATTCTGCCATGTATTCATTATAAAAAGAAGTTAAAAAAAAAAAAAGGATGTTGCAGATAAGAAGCAGAGTAGCAAGACCCCAGGCTGCAGTGAATGAAAACTTGCTAAACAGAGCAGTCATGGAGACAGAAAGAAGGAACAAAAACCTGCTTATCCTTGGAAGGCCTCAGCTATGCAGGGATCTCCAGATGAGATACCCTCACCTCCACTGCCAACACTTAAATGAGGTCTGGGAAGAGGAAGATCCTGTCAATACCCATACTGGTCATTCATGTGCACTGCATACACTTGAGCTCCCCTGGCTTGGCCCTGCCTTACTACTAGGTGCTCAATCACTGTTTCAAGCCCTGACTTAGCATTTCCACCACAGTGGTCATGCCTGTTCATGTGGCCAAAATCTCTCATACACTTGGATCTGAACATTATTTTAAAGGCAGAAAATTTGTCCCAGTCTTTAATAACGAAAAACTTCTGCCAAAGCCTTTGTGTGATCTGCACTGTATGCCATTGTAGAAGTTCAGTTCTGCAACAAACTGAGAGCAACAGACTAATGTTCATCAAATCCAGACTACGTGGTGTCTTTTTTCTGTCTGCCTTCCTTTTCCAAGACTCACAAACTGCATTTCAGGTATTGCTGTCAAGAGCGTCAAAAGTTATGCTTTTAAGAAAAGTTACCTGCTCATGGGTAAGGTATTCTGCCATGTATTCATTATAAAAAGAAGTTAAAAAAAAAAAAAAGGATGTTGCAGATAAGAAGCATTAAGAATGACTTTACCACGTAATTGCAGCTTCTCTAGTCTAACCTTTCTTCAAAAAGGCTGGAGAAAGCAATATTTCTCAAAACAAGAGAAATTTCTTTACTCCTTTTTATTACTTTCTCAGAAAACTGTAACATTCTTACTACTATGGTAATATTGTAGGCTAGGGGCTTCTACAATCAACAGATGCACAAAGGTTAGGCTTCATAAGATAACCATGATGAAAAGATATATACATTTAAAAAGAAAAAAAAAAAAAAGGAAAAAAAAAAAAAAAAGGAAATGCTAACTGGACTCACAGGCTCACAGTAAACACCCCAGAGAGCAACCTCCAGAAAGAGATCCCTCCTCAGTGGGAGTCAGCCCTTAAATGGGATCTCCACCCCTTCCTGGTAGCACTGGCAAATTGCTTTCACCTGTGCTCCCATGGCTGACTTATTGCTTGCCTCAGGTGGTCAATAAGAGGTCCAGGCTGTGATCAACAGTTCCCATACAACCATCACATTACTTGAGAGAGAAAACTCTCAGCTTCAAAATACTATTTTTTAACATAGACACCACCACTAGCTATGCATTTTTGATGTGATTTAGCAATGAACATGAGCCTGCATGCTGCATTTGTAAAAATCTGCACCAGCAGAGGTAAACTACTGCTGTTGTCACCACTGCTGAAGTCCAACATCTACCAGCTCCCTGAGCTCATGTCCATTGTCTGGACTCCATCCAGCAAGTGTCGGTGAATGTTGGTGGGTGCAATTTTTTCCATACGGACTTTACCAATGCAGAGCAGAGGGGCAGGATCATCTACCTTGACCTGCTGACAACACTTTTCGGGAAGAGAGGATAAAGTTAAGGAAGGAAGCAAGTCATTAATCTGAGCAAAAGTGGAAAAAAAAAAAAAAAAAAAATCAGGGGAGCAGAAAAATGAATAGATAGGGCAGGCACAAATCAATAGCAGGACTGTCATTGAACTCAACAGGAGGCAAGTTTTGTTCCCTAAAGAAGGACAATTTTTGCAATGACCCTCATTGTCCACTTTGCATCATATCTCTTTGAAATTCTAGGCCCCTTTCTTCCATCTTGAATGCAGGATTGCATATCTGCAATACTGTGAAACAAGAACATTCTGCCTCTAAAACAGTTTTGCTCACACTTCCGCCTGCTCACCCTGCCACATCATCTGCCTCCTGGAGCAGCCCAGCCTGGCCAAGGGATGGATGAGACTGATCAATTTCCTCAAATTATGAGCCACACTGATATTACTGATAAATACAGACGTTCAGATAATAGATGCAAAATATATTATATTGCATAAACATCATCTTTAAATGACATAAAAAATTAGTCTCACCATCTTGTTTGTCTGATAAATTGACAAATAATTTAGAAGGACATGGAAGAAGATGAATGGGCGAAACACATCCATCTGTTCCAATAACAAGTAAAGTGCTGTAAGTTTCCCTTGAATTTGTCGAATGACCTGCACAGATCTTCAAAAAACATTGTGAATTCTAACCAAAATGTATCTGTTACAGAGGGATTAAACCATTATAAGTATATATAGTATAAAGTACATACAGTACTAAACATTTTGAAAAAGGCAATGAAAAATGAAAATTGGTATAGAATTAAAATTGAGATTTTGAAGTAGTGAGTGAATGGTAATCAAAGAAATAAAGTGAAAATTTAGATTTTGTTGAATCCCAGGGAGTATACTCATGCAGGCAGTCCAGTTCGCTAATGTAGCTGTCTTTTCATATGGTCCTAAACTTCTACATTAGATTCAGTTGTTGCTTGCCTGCTTGTAGTCGTAACTCCAGAGAGATTTCCCTTTGGAATATTAAAAATTGAGTTCTCCTGAATCAGCTTCCACAAAACAAATGTTCCTCACACAAACTTCCTCACGCAGGGCTACTTTGTAAGAAGAAAAAGATTAAATACAAGGCAAAATATCTCCTGGCTCACTTAAATACTGTCCTTGCCCTGTACGTTTTAGCAAGTCACTTAAATTACTGGTTGTAACACAATGAAAAGCACGACAGTGATAGCAGAGTAGCAAGACCAAAGAATTTGCTCCAAAGCAAGACCAAAAATTTTCTTCCGGTGACAGGCTTTTCTCAGTTCTGTTGCTTTATTTTTCAGTGCTGCTCTGCAAACCTTGCTGTGACTCTGGGCTAGGCCTGGCCACTCATCAAGGTAGAGCTGCTGCCATGATAGATACAGCTGTAGGGGGTGCAAGTTGAGTTGGGATACACGTAGCATGTGCGTTACAGGTTGTGTATGCCTGAGTATCTAGTTCACACTAAAATGTCTTGGCTGTATGCATGTGGTGGCTGGAATCCCTTTGCATTGTAGAAGCAAGGTTCAGAGCCCGAAAGTAAGGGAACGCAAAATGATGAAAAAAAGAAGAAATGATCTATGGAAAATTAATTGTGATAGATGTTCTTTGATCCTGGAAAATCATAACAATAGTTTTGGGGGGGGGGGGAAGGAAAAAAAAAGCAGGTAACTGTCAAAATGTTAGCTAAGTACACTAAACACTAATACACTTGTATATACGTATGCATATATACAGGTATGTTATGTACCTTCTCAACAGTGTTCCACTACAAGTATATCATCTGTTGTCACACCACCAGCATCGGCCTCTGATATTGTGGACGAATATAATCAAATAGGAGATGTTACTGTTGAAGCACACCTCATACATACACATTGAATCAGCTGTACAACTTTCTCTTCAAAGGCCTAATTTGCTTAGGCAATCGACACCATCAGTAAGAACATCTATTGTATAATGCACCAAGATTTACCTGACTTCCTAGTAATCAAGGTGCTGAGACTGTACCTTGTCAACTTAATCAGTGTATATTGATTTTATATTGCTTTTGCCACAGTGCATTTGGTGTGTTGATTTTATGGCCACCAGACACTCACTCAGCCTCTCTCTCACTCCCCCTCCACAGAAAGCCAGAGAGAGAGGGGAAAGCCCATGGGAAGAAAGTGGCTTCTTATTCCACATTTATGCACACTTAGTAGATAAGATGAAATCCTCAAGAAGTACCAAAATGGTAACTTTTGTATTATAGACTATTCTGTTCTGCCAAGAGGCCCTCAGCAAAAGAACAACTTAAGGGGCCTCTGACAGGAGGTCAAACTGTCCCTCTTTTGGATTAGGAGGAATGCAAGTGATGCTCCCCTACATTTTTTCTTCCAACTTACCTCTATCCCAGGACAGCAGGGGTCCAGGAATAATGGCCTAGTGCAGAATGAGCAAATGTGAGAATTAGCAATATGCGCTTAGCTAGCAACAGTTCATCTTTAGGCAAACATGGCTAGGCTAGGCTACAATTCCAATTGTATTGTGCTATATTGCATTCTCTCACACTGTGCTATAATATCTAGTAAATTAATTTTCTCCCTTAGCTCGTTGCCGCTGTTTTGTGTTCAGAACCATCACAGGGGGTGGGTCCATGGGTCCCCCTGTGCCATTTAGTCAAGGATCCAGGTCGAACCGGGCCAGAGCTGTGACCATGCTGTATCTGAATAACCGTGTAAAAGGCACTAAGTGCACTGAGCAGGACTTCTGCTCCTCCGTACGTTTTTGTTGAGTTTGTAATATAGAGTTGGTTGTATTGAAACGGAGCTTAATTGTAACTTTCCTAAAATCAGAATGCTGTAATGTCATAATTCCAAAGATGCTCGCTGTATGTTTCCCATTTGCAAGTATTTATAGCTGACCTACTGTTACTGAATCCTCGCTAATTTTATATTTACTTTTATTCTTTAAAAGATACAGCTGTTAAGTGAGAAGATGAAAAGTTCATTGTACTCTGCAGAGCAGAAAGACAATTTTCTTTGTACGACTGGCAGAACAGCCCCATGGCAGGATTTGTAGGGTGAGTTAAAACCTTGTTCTGGACTAACTTCTCACATAGAGAAGACACGAAAGCTGCTTGCAGTTCCAAAATGGGGGACGTATGGCAGAATAATTAATATTGACCTTCAAAGGTAAATACAGGACAAAGGATGTTGTACCAAAGGCCAGGACATGCCCCAGCATAAGTGGAGGTGTTTGACTCAAGACAAAAACGCAGCCTGTATCCTCCCACTGAAGGCAGACCCACCACTCCTCATACCTTTTAAACATCTGTACTACTCCCCTTGAGGCTGTGAAGTCCACAGGACCACTGGTAGGAGCATCAACACTTCAGCGTGCTTCAGTGTCTACGAGGGTATGTCATGACACCAGGTGGTGGAGTGCTGAAATTCTGGGAACCAGGGAACCCAAACCCAAACTGAAGAAGAGAAGCCTCCAGAAGGAACATCAAGTACTGTTCCAACAGAACCATAAGAAGACTGTCAACAATCACCTTGCAACAATCACCTGTCAATCACATCATTGATAGGTACTGTACCTGCATCGCGATGCACGTTGTACTTCATGTTTCCAAAACAGCAGGAGTTGAGCCCTGACCTACTCACTCTTTGGTTCAGGCAGTGACCTGGCAACTCTGCTGCACTCCATCCCTTCACAGCCTGAACCAATGATTGAACATTAGTGGAGAGGTCAAGGCTCTCCCAGGGAGCTCAGGTGCAAGCAATGATTGGAAAAGGTGCTTTTATTTAAGTGTTAGCAGCAGAGGGAGCAGTATCTCTCTGAGTTTGCTCTTCTTTTGAGTTGTTACTAGTTTCTGGAAGGGGTGAGCTAATTTTTCTTTGTTACCTGCTGCTATGGTTCTTGTAGGTTATGTATGGTTACCTGTTAGGTATGGTCATATGGCCTTGTATGGTTACCTGCTATGGCGCTTATCTCCCGTTAGAAAGCACTGTCATTACCTTCTTTTGCCATGTGACTTTGTTGAAAATATTTTCTTCCGGTGACAGGCTTTTCTCAGTTCTGTTGCTTTATTTTTCAGTGCTGCTCTGCAAACCTTGCTGTGACTCTGGGCTAGGCCTGGCCACTCATCAGGGTAGAGCTGCTGCCATGATAGATACAGCTGTAGGGGGTGCAAGTTGAGTTGGGATACACGTAGCATGTGCGTTACAGGTTGTGTATGCCTGAGTATCTAGTTCACACTAAAATGTCTTGGCTGTATGCATGTGGTGGCTGGAATCCCTTTGCATTGTAGAAGCAAGGTTCAGAGCCCGAAAGTAAGGGAACGCAAAATGATGAAAAAAAGAAGAAATGATCTATGGAAAATTAATTGTGATAGATGTTCTTTGATCCTGGAAAATCATAACAATAGTTTTGGGGGGGGGGAAAGGAAAAAAAAGCAGGTAACTGTCAAAATGTTAGCTAAGTACACTAAACACTAACACACCTGTATATACGTATGTATATATACAGGTATGTAATATACCTGTAGTGGAACACTGTTGAGAAGGTACATCCTCTATTGTCACACCACCAGCATCGGCCTCTGATATTGTGGACGAATATAATCAAATAGGAGACGTTACTGTTGAAGCACACCTCATACATACACGTTGAATCAGCTGTACAACTTTCTCTTCAAAGGCATAATTTGCTTAGGCGATCGACACCATCAGTAAGAACATCTATTGTATAATGCACCAAGATCTACCTGACTTCCTAGTAATCGAGGTGCTGAGACTGTGCCTTGTCAACTTAATCAGTGTATATTGATTTTATATTGCTTTTGCCACAGTGCATTTGGTGTGTTGATTTTATGGCCACCAGACACTCACTCAGCCTCTCTCTCACTCCCCCTCCACAGAAAGCCAGAGAGAGAGGGGAAAGCCCATGGGAATATTACCTCAGAAGTAAAACATATTTCACTTAGGGAAGATAAATTTCATTTATTCTTCCCATTCCCTGCTCAGCAGGTCTTCCTCACCCCTCCGTTTCTGACTCCTTCATCTGTTGCAGAGTAGCTCCTCTGCGCTTTCCCTTCCTCCTCACACCTCTCCCCGATCCAGCATACGCTCTTCAGGAGCTGCAGGGTGAGCGTTGCTGGGGGCACGTAGCACCTTCTCCATGACCTTCTTACAAGGTGTTCCCACTCTTTTGTGGGATCTTTCTTCTGAGCTCCACTCCCTCTGAGCTGCCTGCTCATTGGCTAATGGGTCCTGTGGGGCAGTAGGAGTGAGTAGCAGTGGACTGGAACTAGTTGTGTCTAGCACCCCAGTTTCATACCACACATCAGCATTATGGCAGGCCTTTCCACAACTGGACACCTGCACTCAGGGCAATACTCTTGTGATCTGAAAGGTCAAAAGAAGGTTTCAGAAAGCTGAGTTGGGATTGTGTAAACGTACAACACGTGTATTGATTCAAATTACATTGATGTTTATTAGGAGTACAATGTTAGTTCGATTGTTCAGGAGGTGTAGACTCTATAATAATTGATTCTTACAAAATCAGAATCATTTTAAACAGCCTAAATTTTCAAAGCACTCATTGAACTGTACATAAGCTTTATTTGAGAAGCCCCTTATGCAAAAAGCCACTTTTTCTAGTGGATGAGCACACACACTTTCTCTCAAAACAGTTTAATAAAAGGTTTATCTTAGTGAAAGTTAAAAGATTTTCAATGAAGTTGTTTTGGAGGTTATTCTTCTTACCAGACAGTGGCATGAAGATGTTGATTGGCTTTTTACTGTGTAGCTTACAGTGCAGATGCTAGGTGGGAGCCTGCTCAGTATCTTTCTTGGTAATTTATGTAATGTAATTTATATTTGCATCAAAAGACAATTTTTCATTTTTTGTATCATCAGTAGCACTGGAACTTAGCTTTACCTTTTGGGCTTTTGATGACCTAGAGTATCAAGATATCTTTCCTTCAAGTATTTCTGATGTACAGTAAAATCAAATATTTTCCTTTTAGCTGTTTTAAAAGAGTTTGGCAGCATTGAATGTTTTTTGGTACTCAATCCAGTTCTTTGATCTTCCTCCAACATGACCTAATTCTGTTTAGAAGTTGTTGTGTTTAAGTGGAAAGAACGGACTTGTGGATAAGACAAAGCAGTACTCCCCTAGCATCTGATTCACCAACTGCTCTTGCATGCATGCAGTTTCTCCAAAGGCGATAAAGGATTACATATTTTCTATGGATATTTTCTATGAGAATTCTTTTTTTGCCTGTGAATATACAAAATCTGAACATCCATGCTGCTTGTGATTTCATGCTCCTTCTGAAAATTCTTGCTTTTTTCCAGACAAGAAAACGTATATTTGTGTGATCCATGTTTTACTATTTTTAGATAAAGTGATGACCGTTAGTCTTCTCAGTAAGACTGACATTCACTACCTAATTTTTCCATAAGAGCGCAATCCTTATTCTTGAGATGTAGTTAATATAGCGAGGCTAGAAATGATGGAAGCCACACCGAGCTTGGTCACTACTTTAAAGGTATCATTTTAAATCGTGTCTATTGAAAGTGAAAATGCCTAGTCATTTTTGTAAGCTGGTTGAGCTTATTTTGATAGCATACGTTTAAAGCGTTGATCTGAATGATCTTTTGTAAAATCTGGTGATATTCAGAAGGCAGACACCTTTGAAGTCTATAGAATAATATCACTTAGTTATACCAGTTATTAATCCACGTTTGCTCATGTTACTCATCCTTTTATCTGAAGATTGGGTTTCATTATATTATTGAAGTTAAGGGAAATAAAGCAAAATTGATTTTCAAATGGATTCTAAGATTTCATTTCTGTTTTTAATCCCTCTGTAGAGGAAGACAGCATGTCAAGTGATGCAATTTTACACAGTAGATTGAGGCCATGATCTTGGCTTTATAAACAAATACAGCAACAGTGGTAGTGAGAATCCTTGATTTTATTTTCATGCAGCTTGAATGGTCTTCTCTTACTTTTCTTTACTTATTATTACTATTTATTTGTATCATTTTTATTTATTTATTTGTTTATTTATGCAAGTTCTGAAAATAATCAACTGGTTTTCCTTGGCCAAAACAAAACACCATGAGGTTTCCATCAGGTGGCCATGGCCTCTTAATTGTTTGTTACTGCTAGTGGCTTCTGCTCTACTAATCAGTTTGTAGATGAACTGTTGAAGAATAATGAGGTTTCCTTAGTTGAGTGAAGTATCAGAATATCAGTGAAAAGGTGTCTGTAGTAAATATTTTTCATATTTGCATTAAAGATCATAATAAAAAACAGATTTCTGAGATGGACATATACTGAAGTCACTTGGAAGCAGACACACAAACAGAACAACCAAGCTAAAACAACCAACTCAGCCCTCCCAAGCCCCCCTGTCCTCCCTACCCCCAACAACAAACAAACAAACAAACAAACAAACAAACAAAAACTTAAGCAACAGCAATACAGATAGACAAACAAAAATTAAAAAAAAAAAAAAGAAAGAAAGAAAGAAAAAAGAAACGAAGAACAAGAAAAGGGAAACACACAATGGAAACTATGAAAAAGACAATGAGAGATACAGAGTGATGGGGAAGAAAATTGTCAGCAATACCTGTAGACAGTATCTTCTAGAACTAACAATGCAAAGGCAGGTATATATATGCAATAATAACACCAAGAACAAGATCACTACTGCATTCTAATTCATAAGTCATTCTCTTCTATGAGGCAGTTCTTTTGCTTAGTACACAATCCTGGAATGCAATGAAATAGCAAGTATCAACTAGTAACAGTGTTACACTATCTCCAGCTCTAAAATTAGACTCCTTATCTGGTTTGGACTAACGGGCTTTTGTGTGCTCCCCTCAGAGAAAGGGAAGAGTGCTTTGAGCATTAGCATTTGAAAAGTGTCTGTTTCCCTGGGGAGATAAGGAGTCACTTGAGCTTTTGAATACCTGCACCTCCTCCTCCCTTAGTGTAGGTCTCTCATTGTATTGAAAAAATGAGCGACAGCATTGCCACCATGAAAAGTGAAGATGTATTATTTGATCTTTTAGAAAAACATGGTGCTCGACCCTCTTTATCAGGTATGGATTGGGCACGACAGAACTGGTATAACTTGCAGAGTGTTTCGGACCGTATTAGTGTTCTGCAAAACAATGCTCGTACCCGAGCTGGAAAAGGAAAGTCGTTTATTTGTGCCGTACCAGAGAGAGAGGGGAAAGCCCATGGGAAGAAAGTGGCTTCTTATTCCACATTTATGCACACTTAGTAGATAAGATGAAATCCTCAAGAAGTACCAAAATGGTAACTTTTGTATTATAGACTATTCTGTTCTGCCAAGAGGCCCTCAGCAAAAGAACAACTTAAGGGGCCTCTGACAGGAGGTCAAACTGTCCCTCTTTTGGATTAGGAGGAATGCAAGTGATGCTCCCCTACATTTTTTCTTCCAACTTACCTCTATCCCAGGACAGCAGGGGTCCAGGAATAATGGCCTAGTGCAGAATGAGCAAATGTGAGAATTAGCAATATGCGCTTAGCTAGCAACAGTTCATCTTTAGGCAAACATGGCTAGGCTAGGCTACAATTCCAATTGTATTGTGCTATATTGCATTCTCTCACACTGTGCTATAATATCTAGTAAATTAATTTTCTCCCTTAGCTCGTTGCCGCTGTTTTGTGTTCAGAACCATCACAGGGGGTGGGTCCATGGGTCCCCCTGTGCCATTTAGTCAAGGATCCAGGTCGAACCGGGCCAGAGCTGTGACCATGCTGTATCTGAATAACCGTGTAAAAGGCACTAAGTGCACTGAGCAGGACTTCTGCTCCTCCGTACGTTTTTGTTGAGTTTGTAATATAGAGTTGGTTGTATTGAAACGGAGCTTAATTGTAACTTTCCTAAAATCAGAATGCTGTAATGTCATAATTCCAAAGATGCTCGCTGTATGTTTCCCATTTGCAAGTATTTATAGCTGACCTACTGTTACTGAATCCTCGCTAATTTTATATTTACTTTTATTCTTTAAAAGATACAGCTGTTAAGTGAGAAGATGAAAAGTTCATTGTACTCTGCAGAGCAGAAAGACAATTTTCTTTGTACGACTGGCAGAACAGCCCCATGGCAGGATTTGTAGGGTGAGTTAAAACCTTGTTCTGGACTAACTTCTCACATAGAGAAGACACGAAAGCTGCTTGCAGTTCCAAAATGGGGGACGTATGGCAGAATAATTAATATTGACCTTCAAAGGTAAATACAGGACAAAGGATGTTGTACCAAAGGCCAGGACATGCCCCAGCATAAGTGGAGGTGTTTGACTCAAGACAAAAACGCAGCCTGTATCCTCCCACTGAAGGCAGACCCACCACTCCTCATACCTTTTAAACATCTGTACTACTCCCCTTGAGGCTGTGAAGTCCACAGGACCACTGGTAGGAGCATCAACACTTCAGCGTGCTTCAGTGTCTACGAGGGTATGTCATGACACCAGGTGGTGGAGTGCTGAAATTCTGGGAACCAGGGAACCCAAACCCAAACTGAAGAAGAGAAGCCTCCAGAAGGAACATCAAGTACTGTTCCAACAGAACCATAAGAAGACTGTCAACAATCACCTTGCAACAATCACCTGTCAATCACATCATTGATAGGTACTGTACCTGCATCGCGATGCACGTTGTACTTCATGTTTCCAAAACAGCAGGAGTTGAGCCCTGACCTACTCACTCTTTGGTTCAGGCGGTGACCTGGCAACTCTGCTGCACTCCATCCCTTCACAGCCTGAACCAATGATTGAACATTAGTGGAGAGGTCAAGGCTCTCCCAGGGAGCTCAGGTGCAAGCAATGATTGGAAAAGGTGCTTTTATTTAAGTGTTAGCAGCAGAGGGAGCAGTATCTCTCTGAGTTTGCTCTTCTTTTGAGTTGTTACTAGTTTCTGGAAGGGGTGAGCTAATTTTTCTTTGTTACCTGCTGCTATGGTTCTTGTAGGTTATGTATGGTTACCTGTTAGGTATGGTCATATGGCCTTGTACGGTTACCTGCTATGGCGCTTATCTCCCGTTAGAAAGCACTGTCATTACCTTCTTTTGCCATGTGACTTTGTTGAAAATATTTTCTTCCGGTGACAGGCTTTTCTCAGTTCTGTTGCTTTATTTTTCAGTGCTGCTCTGCAAACCTTGCTGTGACTCTGGGCTAGGCCTGGCCACTCATCAGGGTAGAGCTGCTGCCATGATAGATACAGCTGTAGGGGGTGCAAGTTGAGTTGGGATACACGTAGCATGTGCGTTACAGGTTGTGTATGCCTGAGTATCTAGTTCACACTAAAATGTCTTGGCTGTATGCATGTGGTGGCTGGAATCCCTTTGCATTGTAGAAGCAAGGTTCAGAGCCCGAAAGTAAGGGAACGCAAAATGATGAAAAAAAGAAGAAATGATCTATGGAAAATTAATTGTGATAGATGTTCTTTGATCCTGGAAAATCATAACAATAGTTTTGGGGGGGGGAAAGGAAAAAAAAGCAGGTAACTGTCAAAATGTTAGCTAAGTACACTAAACACTAACACACCTGTATATACGTATGTATATATACAGGTATGTAATATACCTGTAGTGGAACACTGTTGAGAAGGTACATCCTCTATTGTCACACCACCAGCATCGGCCTCTGATATTGTGGACGAATATAATCAAATAGGAGACGTTACTGTTGAAGCACACCTCATACATACACGTTGAATCAGCTGTACAACTTTCTCTTCAAAGGCATAATTTGCTTAGGCGATCGACACCATCAGTAAGAACATCTATTGTATAATGCACCAAGATCTACCTGACTTCCTAGTAATCGAGGTGCTGAGACTGTGCCTTGTCAACTTAATCAGTGTATATTGATTTTATATTGCTTTTGCCACAGTGCATTTGGTGTGTTGATTTTATGGCCACCAGACACTCACTCAGCCTCTCTCTCACTCCCCCTCCACAGAAAGCCAGAGAGAGAGGGGAAAGCCCATGGGAATATTACCTCAGAAGTAAAACATATTTCACTTAGGGAAGATAAATTTCATTTATTCTTCCCATTCCCTGCTCAGCAGGTCTTCCTCACCCCTCTGTTTCTGACTCCTTCATCTGTTGCAGAGTAGCTCCTCTGCGCTTTCCCTTCCTCCTCACACCTCTCCCCGATCCAGCATACGCTCTTCAGGAGCTGCAGGGTGAGCGTTGCTGGGGGCACGTAGCACCTTCTCCATGACCTTCTTACAAGGTGTTCCCACTCTTTTGTGGGATCTTTCTTCTGAGCTCCACTCCCTCTGAGCTGCCTGCTCATTGGCTAATGGGTCCTGTGGGGCAGTAGGAGTGAGTAGCAGTGGACTGGAACTAGTTGTGTCTAGCACCCCAGTTTCATACCACACATCAGCATTATGGCAGGCCTTTCCACAACTGGACACCTGCACTCAGGGCAATACTCTTGTGATCTGAAAGGTCAAAAGAAGGTTTCAGAAAGCTGAGTTGGGATTGTGTAAACGTACAACACGTGTATTGATTCAAATTACATTGATGTTTATTAGGAGTACAATGTTAGTTCGATTGTTCAGGAGGTGTAGACTCTATAATAATTGATTCTTACAAAATCAGAATCATTTTAAACAGCCTAAATTTTCAAAGCACTCATTGAACTGTACATAAGCTTTATTTGAGAAGCCCCTTATGCAAAAAGCCACTTTTTCTAGTGGATGAGCACACACACTTTCTCTCAAAACAGTTTAATAAAAGGTTTATCTTAGTGAAAGTTAAAAGATTTTCAATGAAGTTGTTTTGGAGGTTATTCTTCTTACCAGACAGTGGCATGAAGATGTTGATTGGCTTTTTACTGTGTAGCTTACAGTGCAGATGCTAGGTGGGAGCCTGCTCAGTATCTTTCTTGGTAATTTATGTAATGTAATTTATATTTGCATCAAAAGACAATTTTTCATTTTTTGTATCATCAGTAGCACTGGAACTTAGCTTTACCTTTTGGGCTTTTGATGACCTAGAGTATCAAGATATCTTTCCTTCAAGTATTTCTGATGTACAGTAAAATCAAATATTTTCCTTTTAGCTGTTTTAAAAGAGTTTGGCAGCATTGAATGTTTTTTGGTACTCAATCCAGTTCTTTGATCTTCCTCCAACATGACCTAATTCTGTTTAGAAGTTGTTGTGTTTAAGTGGAAAGAACGGACTTGTGGATAAGACAAAGCAGTACTCCCCTAGCATCTGATTCACCAACTGCTCTTGCATGCATGCAGTTTCTCCAAAGGCGATAAAGGATTACATATTTTCTATGGATATTTTCTATGAGAATTCTTTTTTTGCCTGTGAATATACAAAATCTGAACATCCATGCTGCTTGTGATTTCATGCTCCTTCTGAAAATTCTTGCTTTTTTCCAGACAAGAAAACGTATATTTGTGTGATCCATGTTTTACTATTTTTAGATAAAGTGATGACCGTTAGTCTTCTCAGTAAGACTGACATTCACTACCTAATTTTTCCATAAGAGCGCAATCCTTATTCTTGAGATGTAGTTAATATAGCGAGGCTAGAAATGATGGAAGCCACACCGAGCTTGGTCACTACTTTAAAGGTATC
The DNA here is from genome assembly GCF_023343835.1 of Lagopus muta. NCBI lineage: Eukaryota > Metazoa > Chordata > Aves > Galliformes > Phasianidae > Lagopus > Lagopus muta. Next base: position 74,676,492 of record NC_064433.1, on the reverse strand, counting down.
ATTTTAAATCGTGTCTATTGAAAGTGAAAATGCCTAGTCATTTTTGTAAGCTGGTTGAGCTTATTTTGATAGCATACGTTTAAAGCGTTGATCTGAATGATCTTTTGTAAAATCTGGTGATATTCAGAAGGCAGACACCTTTGAAGTCTATAGAATAATATCACTTAGTTATACCAGTTATTAATCCACGTTTGCTCATGTTACTCATCCTTTTATCTGAAGATTGGGTTTCATTATATTATTGAAGTTAAGGGAAATAAAGCAAAATTGATTTTCAAATGGATTCTAAGATTTCATTTCTGTTTTTAATCCCTCTGTAGAGGAAGACAGCATGTCAAGTGATGCAATTTTACACAGTAGGTTGAGGCCATGATCTTGGCTTTATAAACAAATACAGCAACAGTGGTAGTGAGAATCCTTGATTTTATTTTCATGCAGCTTGAATGGTCTTCTCTTACTTTTCTTTACTTATTATTACTATTTATTTGTATCATTTTTATTTATTTATTTGTTTATTTATGCAAGTTCTGAAAATAATCAACTGGTTTTCCTTGGCCAAAACAAAACACCATGAGGTTTCCATCAGGTGGCCATGGCCTCTTAATTGTTTGTTACTGCTAGTGGCTTCTGCTCTACTAATCAGTTTGTAGATGAACTGTTGAAGAATAATGAGGTTTCCTTAGTTGAGTGAAGTATCAGAACATCAGTGAAAAGGTGTCTGTAGTAAATATTTTTCATATTTGCATTAAAGATCATAATACAAACAGATTTCTGAGATGGACATATACTGAAGTCACTTGGAAGCAGACACACAAACAGAACAACCAAGCTAAAACAACCAACTCAGCCCTCCCAAGCCCCCCTGTCCTCCCTACCCCCAACAACAAACAAACAAACAAACAAACAAACAAACAAAAACTTAAGCAACAGCAATACAGATAGACAAACAAAAATTTAAAAAAAAAAAAAGAAAGAAAGAAAAAAGAAACGAAGAACAAGAAAAGGGAAACACACAATGGAAACTATGAAAAAGACAATGAGAGATACAGAGTGATGGGGAAGTGGACCCCTGCTGTCCTGGGATAGAGGTAAGTTGGAAGAAAAAATGTAGGGGAGCATCACTTGCATTCCTCCTAATCCAAAAGAGGGACAGTTTGACCTCCTGTCAGAGGCCCCTTAAGTTGTTCTTTTGCTGAGGGCCTCTTGGCAGAACAGAATAGTCTATAATACAAAAGTTACCATTTTGGTACTTCTTGAGGATTTCATCTTATCTACTAAGTGTGCATAAATGTGGAATAAGAAGCCACTTTCTTCCCATGGGCTTTCCCCTCTCTCTCTGGTACGGCACAAATAAACGACTTTCCTTTTCCAGCTCGGGTACGAGCATTGTTTTGCAGAACACTAATACGGTCCGAAACACTCTGCAAGTTATACCAGTTCTGTCGTGCCCAATCCATACCTGATAAAGAGGGTCGAGCACCATGTTTTTCTAAAAGATCAAATAATACATCTTCACTTTTCATGGTGGCAATGCTGTCGCTCATTTTTTCAATACAATGAGAGACCTACACTAAGGGAGGAGGAGGTGCAGGTATTCAAAAGCTCAAGTGACTCCTTATCTCCCCAGGGAAACAGACACTTTTCAAATGCTAATGCTCAAAGCACTCTTCCCTTTCTCTGAGGGGAGCACACAAAAGCCCGTTAGTCCAAACCAGATAAGGAGTCTAATTTTAGAGCTGGAGATAGTGTAACACTGTTACTAGTTGATACTTGCTATTTCATTGCATTCCAGGATTGTGTACTAAGCAAAAGAACTGCCTCATAGAAGAGAATGACTTATGAATTAGAATGCAGTAGTGATCTTGTTCTTGGTGTTATTATTGCATATATATACCTGCCTTTGCATTGTTAGTTCTAGAAGATACTGTCTACAGGTATTGCTGACAATTTTCTTCCCCATCACTCTGTATCTCTCATTGTCTTTTTCATAGTTTCCATTGTGTGTTTCCCTTTTCTTGTTCTTCGTTTCTTTTTTCTTTCTTTCTTTCTTTTTTTTTTTTTTAATTTTTGTTTGTCTATCTGTATTGCTGTTGCTTAAGTTTTTGTTTGTTTGTTTGTTTGTTTGTTTGTTGTTGGGGGTAGGGAGGACAGGGGGGCTTGGGAGGGCTGAGTTGGTTGTTTTAGCTTGGTTGTTCTGTTTGTGTGTCTGCTTCCAAGTGACTTCAGTATATGTCCATCTCAGAAATCTGTTTTTTATTATGATCTTTAATGCAAATATGAAAAATATTTACTACAGACACCTTTTCACTGATATTCTGATACTTCACTCAACTAAGGAAACCTCATTATTCTTCAACAGTTCATCTACAAACTGATTAGTAGAGCAGAAGCCACTAGCAGTAACAAACAATTAAGAGGCCATGGCCACCTGATGGAAACCTCATGGTGTTTTGTTTTGGCCAAGGAAAACCAGTTGATTATTTTCAGAACTTGCATAAATAAACAAATAAATAAATAAAAATGATACAAATAAATAGTAATAATAAGTAAAGAAAAGTAAGAGAAGACCATTCAAGCTGCATGAAAATAAAATCAAGGATTCTCACTACCACTGTTGCTGTATTTGTTTATAAAGCCAAGATCATGGCCTCAATCTACTGTGTAAAATTGCATCACTTGACATGCTGTCTTCCTCTACAGAGGGATTAAAAACAGAAATGAAATCTTAGAATCCATTTGAAAATCAATTTTGCTTTATTTCCCTTAACTTCAATAATATAATGAAACCCAATCTTCAGATAAAAGGATGAGTAACATGAGCAAACGTGGATTAATAACTGGTATAACTAAGTGATATTATTCTATAGACTTCAAAGGTGTCTGCCTTCTGAATATCACCAGATTTTACAAAAGATCATTCAGATCAACGCTTTAAACGTATGCTATCAAAATAAGCTCAACCAGCTTACAAAAATGACTAGGCATTTTCACTTTCAATAGACACGATTTAAAATGATACCTTTAAAGTAGTGACCAAGCTCGGTGTGGCTTCCATCATTTCTAGCCTCGCTATATTAACTACATCTCAAGAATAAGGATTGCGCTCTTATGGAAAAATTAGGTAGTGAATGTCAGTCTTACTGAGAAGACTAACGGTCATCACTTTATCTAAAAATAGTAAAACATGGATCACACAAATATACGTTTTCTTGTCTGGAAAAAAGCAAGAATTTTCAGAAGGAGCATGAAATCACAAGCAGCATGGATGTTCAGATTTTGTATATTCACAGGCAAAAAAAGAATTCTCATAGAAAATATCCATAGAAAATATGTAATCCTTTATCGCCTTTGGAGAAACTGCATGCATGCAAGAGCAGTTGGTGAATCAGATGCTAGGGGAGTACTGCTTTGTCTTATCCACAAGTCCGTTCTTTCCACTTAAACACAACAACTTCTAAACAGAATTAGGTCATGTTGGAGGAAGATCAAAGAACTGGATTGAGTACCAAAAAACATTCAATGCTGCCAAACTCTTTTAAAACAGCTAAAAGGAAAATATTTGATTTTACTGTACATCAGAAATACTTGAAGGAAAGATATCTTGATACTCTAGGTCATCAAAAGCCCAAAAGGTAAAGCTAAGTTCCAGTGCTACTGATGATACAAAAAATGAAAAATTGTCTTTTGATGCAAATATAAATTACATTACATAAATTACCAAGAAAGATACTGAGCAGGCTCCCACCTAGCATCTGCACTGTAAGCTACACAGTAAAAAGCCAATCAACATCTTCATGCCACTGTCTGGTAAGAAGAATAACCTCCAAAACAACTTCATTGAAAATCTTTTAACTTTCACTAAGATAAACCTTTTATTAAACTGTTTTGAGAGAAAGTGTGTGTGCTCATCCACTAGAAAAAGTGGCTTTTTGCATAAGGGGCTTCTCAAATAAAGCTTATGTACAGTTCAATGAGTGCTTTGAAAATTTAGGCTGTTTAAAATGATTCTGATTTTGTAAGAATCAATTATTATAGAGTCTACACCTCCTGAACAATCGAACTAACATTGTACTCCTAATAAACATCAATGTAATTTGAATCAATACACGTGTTGTACGTTTACACAATCCCAACTCAGCTTTCTGAAACCTTCTTTTGACCTTTCAGATCACAAGAGTATTGCCCTGAGTGCAGGTGTCCAGTTGTGGAAAGGCCTGCCATAATGCTGATGTGTGGTATGAAACTGGGGTGCTAGACACAACTAGTTCCAGTCCACTGCTACTCACTCCTACTGCCCCACAGGACCCATTAGCCAATGAGCAGGCAGCTCAGAGGGAGTGGAGCTCAGAAGAAAGATCCCACAAAAGAGTGGGAACACCTTGTAAGAAGGTCATGGAGAAGGTGCTACGTGCCCCCAGCAACGCTCACCCTGCAGCTCCTGAAGAGCGTATGCTGGATCGGGGAGAGGTGTGAGGAGGAAGGGAAAGCGCAGAGGAGCTACTCTGCAACAGATGAAGGAGTCAGAAACGGAGGGGTGAGGAAGACCTGCTGAGCAGGGAATGGGAAGAATAAATGAAATTTATCTTCCCTAAGTGAAATATGTTTTACTTCTGAGGTAATATTCCCATGGGCTTTCCCCTCTCTCTCTGGCTTTCTGTGGAGGGGGAGTGAGAGAGAGGCTGAGTGAGTGTCTGGTGGCCATAAAATCAACACACCAAATGCACTGTGGCAAAAGCAATATAAAATCAATATACACTGATTAAGTTGACAAGGCACAGTCTCAGCACCTCGATTACTAGGAAGTCAGGTAGATCTTGGTGCATTATACAATAGATGTTCTTACTGATGGTGTCGATCGCCTAAGCAAATTATGCCTTTGAAGAGAAAGTTGTACAGCTGATTCAACGTGTATGTATGAGGTGTGCTTCAACAGTAACGTCTCCTATTTGATTATATTCGTCCACAATATCAGAGGCCGATGCTGGTGGTGTGACAATAGAGGATGTACCTTCTCAACAGTGTTCCACTACAGGTATATTACATACCTGTATATATACATACGTATATACAGGTGTGTTAGTGTTTAGTGTACTTAGCTAACATTTTGACAGTTACCTGCTTTTTTTTCCTTTCCCCCCCCCAAAACTATTGTTATGATTTTCCAGGATCAAAGAACATCTATCACAATTAATTTTCCATAGATCATTTCTTCTTTTTTTCATCATTTTGCGTTCCCTTACTTTCGGGCTCTGAACCTTGCTTCTACAATGCAAAGGGATTCCAGCCACCACATGCATACAGCCAAGACATTTTAGTGTGAACTAGATACTCAGGCATACACAACCTGTAACGCACATGCTACGTGTATCCCAACTCAACTTGCACCCCCTACAGCTGTATCTATCATGGCAGCAGCTCTACCCTGATGAGTGGCCAGGCCTAGCCCAGAGTCACAGCAAGGTTTGCAGAGCAGCACTGAAAAATAAAGCAACAGAACTGAGAAAAGCCTGTCACCGGAAGAAAATATTTTCAACAAAGTCACATGGCAAAAGAAGGTAATGACAGTGCTTTCTAACGGGAGATAAGCGCCATAGCAGGTAACCATACAAGGCCATATGACCATACCTAACAGGTAACCATACATAACCTACAAGAACCATAGCAGCAGGTAACAAAGAAAAATTAGCTCACCCCTTCCAGAAACTAGTAACAACTCAAAAGAAGAGCAAACTCAGAGAGATACTGCTCCCTCTGCTGCTAACACTTAAATAAAAGCACCTTTTCCAATCATTGCTTGCACCTGAGCTCCCTGGGAGAGCCTTGACCTCTCCACTAATGTTCAATCATTGGTTCAGGCTGTGAAGGGATGGAGTGCAGCAGAGTTGCCAGGTCACTGCCTGAACCAAAGAGTGAGGAGGTCAGGGCTCAACTCCTGCTGTTTTGGAAACATGAAGTACAACGTGCATCGCGATGCAGGTACAGTACCTATCAATGGTGTGATTGACAGGTGATTGTTGCAAGGTGATTGTTGACAGTCTTCTTATGGTTCTGTTGGAACAGTACTTGATGTTCCTTCTGGAGGCTTCTCTTCTTCAGTTTGGGTTTGGGTTCCCTGGTTCCCAGAATTTCAGCACTCCACCACCTGGTGTCATGACATACCCTCGTAGACACTGAAGCACGCTGAAGTGTTGATGCTCCTACCAGTGGTCCTGTGGACTTCACAGCCTCAAGGGGAGTAGTACAGATGTTTAAAAGGTATGAGGAGTGGTGGGTCTGCCTTCAGTGGGAGGATACAGGCTGCGTTTTTGTCTTGAGTCAAACACCTCCACTTATGCTGGGGCATGTCCTGGCCTTTGGTACAACATCCTTTGTCCTGTATTTACCTTTGAAGGTCAATATTAATTATTCTGCCATACGTCCCCCATTTTGGAACTGCAAGCAGCTTTCGTGTCTTCTCTATGTGAGAAGTTAGTCCAGAACAAGGTTTTAACTCACCCTACAAATCCTGCCATGGGGCTGTTCTGCCAGTCGTACAAAGAAAATTGTCTTTCTGCTCTGCAGAGTACAATGAACTTTTCATCTTCTCACTTAACAGCTGTATCTTTTAAAGAATAAAAGTAAATATAAAATTAGCGAGGATTCAGTAACAGTAGGTCAGCTATAAATACTTGCAAATGGGAAACATACAGCGAGCATCTTTGGAATTATGACATTACAGCATTCTGATTTTAGGAAAGTTACAATTAAGCTCCGTTTCAATACAACCAACTCTATATTACAAACTCAACAAAAACGTACGGAGGAGCAGAAGTCCTGCTCAGTGCACTTAGTGCCTTTTACACGGTTATTCAGATACAGCATGGTCACAGCTCTGGCCCGGTTCGACCTGGATCCTTGACTAAATGGCACAGGGGGACCCATGGACCCACCCCCTGTGATGGTTCTGAACACAAAACAGCGGCAACGAGCTAAGGGAGAAAATTAATTTACTAGATATTATAGCACAGTGTGAGAGAATGCAATATAGCACAATACAATTGGAATTGTAGCCTAGCCTAGCCATGTTTGCCTAAAGATGAACTGTTGCTAGCTAAGCGCATATTGCTAATTCTCACATTTGCTCATTCTGCACTAGGCCATTATTCCTGGACCCCTGCTGTCCTGGGATAGAGGTAAGTTGGAAGAAAAAATGTAGGGGAGCATCACTTGCATTCCTCCTAATCCAAAAGAGGGACAGTTTGACCTCCTGTCAGAGGCCCCTTAAGTTGTTCTTTTGCTGAGGGCCTCTTGGCAGAACAGAATAGTCTATAATACAAAAGTTACCATTTTGGTACTTCTTGAGGATTTCATCTTATCTACTAAGTGTGCATAAATGTGGAATAAGAAGCCACTTTCTTCCCATGGGCTTTCCCCTCTCTCTCTGGCTTTCTGTGGAGGGGGAGTGAGAGAGAGGCTGAGTGAGTGTCTGGTGGCCATAAAATCAACACACCAAATGCACTGTGGCAAAAGCAATATAAAATCAATATACACTGATTAAGTTGACAAGGTACAGTCTCAGCACCTTGATTACTAGGAAGTCAGGTAAATCTTGGTGCATTATACAATAGATGTTCTTACTGATGGTGTCGATTGCCTAAGCAAATTAGGCCTTTGAAGAGAAAGTTGTACAGCTGATTCAATGTGTATGTATGAGGTGTGCTTCAACAGTAACATCTCCTATTTGATTATATTCGTCCACAATATCAGAGGCCGATGCTGGTGGTGTGACAACAGATGATATACTTGTAGTGGAACACTGTTGAGAAGGTACATAACATACCTGTATATATGCATACGTATATACAAGTGTATTAGTGTTTAGTGTACTTAGCTAACATTTTGACAGTTACCTGCTTTTTTTTCCTTCCCCCCCCCCAAAACTATTGTTATGATTTTCCAGGATCAAAGAACATCTATCACAATTAATTTTCCATAGATCATTTCTTCTTTTTTTCATCATTTTGCGTTCCCTTACTTTCGGGCTCTGAACTTTGCTTCTACAATGCAAAGGGATTCCAGCCACCACATGCATACAGCCAAGACATTTTAGTGTGAACTAGATACTCAGGCATACACAACCTGTAACGCACATGCTACGTGTATCCCAACTCAACTTGCACCCCCTACAGCTGTATCTATCATGGCAGCAGCTCTACCTTGATGAGTGGCCAGGCCTAGCCCAGAGTCACAGCAAGGTTTGCAGAGCAGCACTGAAAAATAAAGCAACAGAACTGAGAAAAGCCTGTCACCGGAAGAAAATTTTTGGTCTTGCTTTGGAGCAAATTCTTTGGTCTTGCTACTCTGCTATCACTGTCGTGCTTTTCATTGTGTTACAACCAGTAATTTAAGTGACTTGCTAAAACGTACAGGGCAAGGACAGTATTTAAGTGAGCCAGGAGATATTTTGCCTTGTATTTAATCTTTTTCTTCTTACAAAGTAGCCCTGCGTGAGGAAGTTTGTGTGAGGAACATTTGTTTTGTGGAAGCTGATTCAGGAGAACTCAATTTTTAATATTCCAAAGGGAAATCTCTCTGGAGTTACGACTACAAGCAGGCAAGCAACAACTGAATCTAATGTAGAAGTTTAGGACCATATGAAAAGACAGCTACATTAGCGAACTGGACTGCCTGCATGAGTATACTCCCTGGGATTCAACAAAATCTAAATTTTCACTTTATTTCTTTGATTACCATTCACTCACTACTTCAAAATCTCAATTTTAATTCTATACCAATTTTCATTTTTCATTGCCTTTTTCAAAATGTTTAGTACTGTATGTACTTTATACTATATATACTTATAATGGTTTAATCCCTCTGTAACAGATACATTTTGGTTAGAATTCACAATGTTTTTTGAAGATCTGTGCAGGTCATTCGACAAATTCAAGGGAAACTTACAGCACTTTACTTGTTATTGGAACAGATGGATGTGTTTCGCCCATTCATCTTCTTCCATGTCCTTCTAAATTATTTGTCAATTTATCAGACAAACAAGATGGTGAGACTAATTTTTTATGTCATTTAAAGATGATGTTTATGCAATATAATATATTTTGCATCTATTATCTGAACGTCTGTATTTATCAGTAATATCAGTGTGGCTCATAATTTGAGGAAATTGATCAGTCTCATCCATCCCTTGGCCAGGCTGGGCTGCTCCAGGAGGCAGATGATGTGGCAGGGTGAGCAGGCGGAAGTGTGAGCAAAACTGTTTTAGAGGCAGAATGTTCTTGTTTCACAGTATTGCAGATATGCAATCCTGCATTCAAGATGGAAGAAAGGGGCCTAGAATTTCAAAGAGATATGATGCAAAGTGGACAATGAGGGTCATTGCAAAAATTGTCCTTCTTTAGGGAACAAAACTTGCCTCCTGTTGAGTTCAATGACAGTCCTGCTATTGATTTGTGCCTGCCCTATCTATTCATTTTTCTGCTCCCCTGATTTTTTTTTTTTTTTTTTTCCACTTTTGCTCAGATTAATGACTTGCTTCCTTCCTTAACTTTATCCTCTCTTCCCGAAAAGTGTTGTCAGCAGGTCAAGGTAGATGATCCTGCCCCTCTGCTCTGCATTGGTAAAGTCCGTATGGAAAAAATTGCACCCACCAACATTCACCGACACTTGCTGGATGGAGTCCAGACAATGGACATGAGCTCAGGGAGCTGGTAGATGTTGGACTTCAGCAGTGGTGACAACAGCAGTAGTTTACCTCTGCTGGTGCAGATTTTTACAAATGCAGCATGCAGGCTCATGTTCATTGCTAAATCACATCAAAAATGCATAGCTAGTGGTGGTGTCTATGTTAAAAAATAGTATTTTGAAGCTGAGAGTTTTCTCTCTCAAGTAATGTGATGGTTGTATGGGAACTGTTGATCACAGCCTGGACCTCTTATTGACCACCTGAGGCAAGCAATAAGTCAGCCATGGGAGCACAGGTGAAAGCAATTTGCCAGTGCTACCAGGAAGGGGTGGAGATCCCATTTAAGGGCTGACTCCCACTGAGGAGGGATCTCTTTCTGGAGGTTGCTCTCTGGGGTGTTTACTGTGAGCCTGTGAGTCCAGTTAGCATTTCCTTTTTTTTTTTTTTTCCTTTTTTTTTTTTTTCTTTTTAAATGTATATATCTTTTCATCATGGTTATCTTATGAAGCCTAACCTTTGTGCATCTGTTGATTGTAGAAGCCCCTAGCCTACAATATTACCATAGTAGTAAGAATGTTACAGTTTTCTGAGAAAGTAATAAAAAGGAGTAAAGAAATTTCTCTTGTTTTGAGAAATATTGCTTTCTCCAGCCTTTTTGAAGAAAGGTTAGACTAGAGAAGCTGCAATTACGTGGTAAAGTCATTCTTAATGCTTCTTATCTGCAACATCCTTTTTTTTTTTTTTAACTTCTTTTTATAATGAATACATGGCAGAATACCTTACCCATGAGCAGGTAACTTTTCTTAAAAGCATAACTTTTGACGCTCTTGACAGCAATACCTGAAATGCAGTTTGTGAGTCTTGGAAAAGGAAGGCAGACAGAAAAAAGACACCACGTAGTCTGGATTTGATGAACATTAGTCTGTTGCTCTCAGTTTGTTGCAGAACTGAACTTCTACAATGGCATACAGTGCAGATCACACAAAGGCTTTGGCAGAAGTTTTTCGTTATTAAAGACTGGGACAAATTTTCTGCCTTTAAAATAATGTTCAGATCCAAGTGTATGAGAGATTTTGGCCACATGAACAGGCATGACCACTGTGGTGGAAATGCTAAGTCAGGGCTTGAAACAGTGATTGAGCACCTAGTAGTAAGGCAGGGCCAAGCCAGGGGAGCTCAAGTGTATGCAGTGCACATGAATGACCAGTATGGGTATTGACAGGATCTTCCTCTTCCCAGACCTCATTTAAGTGTTGGCAGTGGAGGTGAGGGTATCTCATCTGGAGATCCCTGCATAGCTGAGGCCTTCCAAGGATAAGCAGGTTTTTGTTCCTTCTTTCTGTCTCCATGACTGCTCTGTTTAGCAAGTTTTCATTCACTGCAGCCTGGGGTCTTGCTACTCTGCTTCTTATCTGCAACATCCTTTTTTTTTTTTTAACTTCTTTTTATAATGAATACATGGCAGAATACCTTACCCATGAGCAGGTAACTTTTCTTAAAAGCATAACTTTTGACGCTCTTGACAGCAATACCTGAAATGCAGTTTGTGAGTCTTGGAAAAGGAAGGCAGACAGAAAAAAGACACCACGTAGTCTGGATTTGATGAACATTAGTCTGTTGCTCTCAGTTTGTTGCAGAACTGAACTTCTACAATGGCATACAGTGCAGATCACACAAAGGCTTTGGCAGAAGTTTTTCGTTATTAATGACCGGGATAATTTTTCTGCCTTTAAAATAATGTTCAGATCCAAGTGTATGAGAGATTTTGGCCACATGAACAGGCATGACCACTGTGGTGGAAATGCTAAGTCAGGGCTTGAAACAGTGATTGAGCACCTAGTAGTAAGGCAGGGCCAAGCTTTAAATGACATAAAAAATTAGTCTCACCATCTTGTTTGTCTGATAAATTGACAAATAATTTAGAAGGACATGGAAGAAGATGAATGGGCGAAACACATCCATCTGTTCCAATAACAAGTAAAGTGCTGTAAGTTTCCCTTGAATTTGTCGAATGACCTGCACAGATCTTCAAAAAACATTGTGAATTCTAACCAAAATGTATCTGTTACAGAGGGATTAAACCATTATAAGTATATATAGTATAAAGTACATACAGTACTAAACATTTTGAAAAAGGCAATGAAAAATGAAAATTGGTATAGAATTAAAATTGAGATTTTGAAGTAGTGAGTGAATGGTAATCAAAGAAATAAAGTGAAAATTTAGATTTTGTTGAATCCCAGGGAGTATACTCATGCAGGCAGTCCAGTTCGCTAATGTAGCTGTCTTTTCATATGGTCCTAAACTTCTACATTAGATTCAGTTGTTGCTTGCCTGCTTGTAGTGTGGCTTCCATCATTTCTAGCCTCGCTATATTAACTACATCTCAAGAATAAGGATTGCGCTCTTATGGAAAAATTAGGTAGTGAATGTCAGTCTTACTGAGAAGACTAACGGTCATCACTTTATCTAAAAATAGTAAAACATGGATCACACAAATATACGTTTTCTTGTCTGGAAAAAAGCAAGAATTTTCAGAAGGAGCATGAAATCACAAGCAGCATGGATGTTCAGATTTTGTATATTCACAGGCAAAAAAAGAATTCTCATAGAAAATATCCATAGAAAATATGTAATCCTTTATCGCCTTTGGAGAAACTGCATGCATGCAAGAGCAGTTGGTGAATCAGATGCTAGGGGAGTACTGCTTTGTCTTATCCACAAGTCCGTTCTTTCCACTTAAACACAACAACTTCTAAACAGAATTAGGTCATGTTGGAGGAAGATCAAAGAACTGGATTGAGTACCAAAAAACATTCAATGCTGCCAAACTCTTTTAAAACAGCTAAAAGGAAAATATTTGATTTTACTGTACATCAGAAATACTTGAAGGAAAGATATCTTGATACTCTAGGTCATCAAAAGCCCAAAAGGTAAAGCTAAGTTCCAGTGCTACTGATGATACAAAAAATGAAAAATTGTCTTTTGATGCAAATATAAATTACATTACATAAATTACCAAGAAAGATACTGAGCAGGCTCCCACCTAGCATCTGCACTGTAAGCTACACAGTAAAAAGCCAATCAACATCTTCATGCCACTGTCTGGTAAGAAGAATAACCTCCAAAACAACTTCATTGAAAATCTTTTAACTTTCACTAAGATAAACCTTTTATTAAACTGTTTTGAGAGAAAGTGTGTGTGCTCATCCACTAGAAAAAGTGGCTTTTTGCATAAGGGGCTTCTCAAATAAAGCTTATGTACAGTTCAATGAGTGCTTTGAAAATTTAGGCTGTTTAAAATGATTCTGATTTTGTAAGAATCAATTATTATAGAGTCTACACCTCCTGAACAATCGAACTAACATTGTACTCCTAATAAACATCAATGTAATTTGAATCAATACACGTGTTGTACGTTTACACAATCCCAACTCAGCTTTCTGAAACCTTCTTTTGACCTTTCAGATCACAAGAGTATTGCCCTGAGTGCAGGTGTCCAGTTGTGGAAAGGCCTGCCATAATGCTGATGTGTGGTATGAAACTGGGGTGCTAGACACAACTAGTTCCAGTCCACTGCTACTCACTCCTACTGCCCCACAGGACCCATTAGCCAATGAGCAGGCAGCTCAGAGGGAGTGGAGCTCAGAAGAAAGATCCCACAAAAGAGTGGGAACACCTTGTAAGAAGGTCATGGAGAAGGTGCTACGTGCCCCCAGCAACGCTCACCCTGCAGCTCCTGAAGAGCGTATGCTGGATCGGGGAGAGGTGTGAGGAGGAAGGGAAAGCGCAGAGGAGCTACTCTGCAACAGATGAAGGAGTCAGAAACAGAGGGGTGAGGAAGACCTGCTGAGCAGGGAATGGGAAGAATAAATGAAATTTATCTTCCCTAAGTGAAATATGTTTTACTTCTGAGGTAATATTCCCATGGGCTTTCCCCTCTCTCTCTGGCTTTCTGTGGAGGGGGAGTGAGAGAGAGGCTGAGTGAGTGTCTGGTGGCCATAAAATCAACACACCAAATGCACTGTGGCAAAAGCAATATAAAATCAATATACACTGATTAAGTTGACAAGGCACAGTCTCAGCACCTCGATTACTAGGAAGTCAGGTAGATCTTGGTGCATTATACAATAGATGTTCTTACTGATGGTGTCGATCGCCTAAGCAAATTATGCCTTTGAAGAGAAAGTTGTACAGCTGATTCAACGTGTATGTATGAGGTGTGCTTCAACAGTAACGTCTCCTATTTGATTATATTCGTCCACAATATCAGAGGCCGATGCTGGTGGTGTGACAATAGAGGATGTACCTTCTCAACAGTGTTCCACTACAGGTATATTACATACCTGTATATATACATACGTATATACAGGTGTGTTAGTGTTTAGTGTACTTAGCTAACATTTTGACAGTTACCTGCTTTTTTTTCCTTTCCCCCCCCCAAAACTATTGTTATGATTTTCCAGGATCAAAGAACATCTATCACAATTAATTTTCCATAGATCATTTCTTCTTTTTTTCATCATTTTGCGTTCCCTTACTTTCGGGCTCTGAACCTTGCTTCTACAATGCAAAGGGATTCCAGCCACCACATGCATACAGCCAAGACATTTTAGTGTGAACTAGATACTCAGGCATACACAACCTGTAACGCACATGCTACGTGTATCCCAACTCAACTTGCACCCCCTACAGCTGTATCTATCATGGCAGCAGCTCTACCCTGATGAGTGGCCAGGCCTAGCCCAGAGTCACAGCAAGGTTTGCAGAGCAGCACTGAAAAATAAAGCAACAGAACTGAGAAAAGCCTGTCACCGGAAGAAAATATTTTCAACAAAGTCACATGGCAAAAGAAGGTAATGACAGTGCTTTCTAACGGGAGATAAGCGCCATAGCAGGTAACCATACAAGGCCATATGACCATACCTAACAGGTAACCATACATAACCTACAAGAACCATAGCAGCAGGTAACAAAGAAAAATTAGCTCACCCCTTCCAGAAACTAGTAACAACTCAAAAGAAGAGCAAACTCAGAGAGATACTGCTCCCTCTGCTGCTAACACTTAAATAAAAGCACCTTTTCCAATCATTGCTTGCACCTGAGCTCCCTGGGAGAGCCTTGACCTCTCCACTAATGTTCAATCATTGGTTCAGGCTGTGAAGGGATGGAGTGCAGCAGAGTTGCCAGGTCACTGCCTGAACCAAAGAGTGAGTAGGTCAGGGCTCAACTCCTGCTGTTTTGGAAACATGAAGTACAACGTGCATCGCGATGCAGGTACAGTACCTATCAATGATGTGATTGACAGGTGATTGTTGCAAGGTGATTGTTGACAGTCTTCTTATGGTTCTGTTGGAACAGTACTTGATGTTCCTTCTGGAGGCTTCTCTTCTTCAGTTTGGGTTTGGGTTCCCTGGTTCCCAGAATTTCAGCACTCCACCACCTGGTGTCATGACATACCCTCGTAGACACTGAAGCACGCTGAAGTGTTGATGCTCCTACCAGTGGTCCTGTGGACTTCACAGCCTCAAGGGGAGTAGTACAGATGTTTAAAAGGTATGAGGAGTGGTGGGTCTGCCTTCAGTGGGAGGATACAGGCTGCGTTTTTGTCTTGAGTCAAACACCTCCACTTATGCTGGGGCATGTCCTGGCCTTTGGTACAACATCCTTTGTCCTGTATTTACCTTTGAAGGTCAATATTAATTATTCTGCCATACGTCCCCCATTTTGGAACTGCAAGCAGCTTTCGTGTCTTCTCTATGTGAGAAGTTAGTCCAGAACAAGGTTTTAACTCACCCTACAAATCCTGCCATGGGGCTGTTCTGCCAGTCGTACAAAGAAAATTGTCTTTCTGCTCTGCAGAGTACAATGAACTTTTCATCTTCTCACTTAACAGCTGTATCTTTTAAAGAATAAAAGTAAATATAAAATTAGCGAGGATTCAGTAACAGTAGGTCAGCTATAAATACTTGCAAATGGGAAACATACAGCGAGCATCTTTGGAATTATGACATTACAGCATTCTGATTTTAGGAAAGTTACAATTAAGCTCCGTTTCAATACAACCAACTCTATATTACAAACTCAACAAAAACGTACGGAGGAGCAGAAGTCCTGCTCAGTGCACTTAGTGCCTTTTACACGGTTATTCAGATACAGCATGGTCACAGCTCTGGCCCGGTTCGACCTGGATCCTTGACTAAATGGCACAGGGGGACCCATGGACCCACCCCCTGTGATGGTTCTGAACACAAAACAGCGGCAACGAGCTAAGGGAGAAAATTAATTTACTAGATATTATAGCACAGTGTGAGAGAATGCAATATAGCACAATACAATTGGAATTGTAGCCTAGCCTAGCCATGTTTGCCTAAAGATGAACTGTTGCTAGCTAAGCGCATATTGCTAATTCTCACATTTGCTCATTCTGCACTAGGCCATTATTCCTGGACCCCTGCTGTCCTGGGATAGAGGTAAGTTGGAAGAAAAAATGTAGGGGAGCATCACTTGCATTCCTCCTAATCCAAAAGAGGGACAGTTTGACCTCCTGTCAGAGGCCCCTTAAGTTGTTCTTTTGCTGAGGGCCTCTTGGCAGAACAGAATAGTCTATAATACAAAAGTTACCATTTTGGTACTTCTTGAGGATTTCATCTTATCTACTAAGTGTGCATAAATGTGGAATAAGAAGCCACTTTCTTCCCATGGGCTTTCCCCTCTCTCTCTGGCTTTCTGTGGAGGGGGAGTGAGAGAGAGGCTGAGTGAGTGTCTGGTGGCCATAAAATCAACACACCAAATGCACTGTGGCAAAAGCAATATAAAATCAATATACACTGATTAAGTTGACAAGGTACAGTCTCAGCACCTTGATTACTAGGAAGTCAGGTAAATCTTGGTGCATTATACAATAGATGTTCTTACTGATGGTGTCGATTGCCTAAGCAAATTAGGCCTTTGAAGAGAAAGTTGTACAGCTGATTCAATGTGTATGTATGAGGTGTGCTTCAACAGTAACATCTCCTATTTGATTATATTCGTCCACAATATCAGAGGCCGATGCTGGTGGTGTGACAACAGATGATATACTTGTAGTGGAACACTGTTGAGAAGGTACATAACATACCTGTATATATGCATACGTATATACAAGTGTATTAGTGTTTAGTGTACTTAGCTAACATTTTGACAGTTACCTGCTTTTTTTTCCTTCCCCCCCCCCCAAAACTATTGTTATGATTTTCCAGGATCAAAGAACATCTATCACAATTAATTTTCCATAGATCATTTCTTCTTTTTTTCATCATTTTGCGTTCCCTTACTTTCGGGCTCTGAACTTTGCTTCTACAATGCAAAGGGATTCCAGCCACCACATGCATACAGCCAAGACATTTTAGTGTGAACTAGATACTCAGGCATACACAACCTGTAACGCACATGCTACGTGTATCCCAACTCAACTTGCACCCCCTACAGCTGTATCTATCATGGCAGCAGCTCTACCTTGATGAGTGGCCAGGCCTAGCCCAGAGTCACAACAAGGTTTGCAGAGCAGCACTGAAAAATAAAGCAACAGAACTGAGAAAAGCCTGTCACCGGAAGAAAATTTTTGGTCTTGCTTTGGAGCAAATTCTTTGGTCTTGCTACTCTGCTATCACTGTCGTGCTTTTCATTGTGTTACAACCAGTAATTTAAGTGACTTGCTAAAACGTACAGGGCAAGGACAGTATTTAAGTGAGCCAGGAGATATTTTGCCTTGTATTTAATCTTTTTCTTCTTACAAAGTAGCCCTGCGTGAGGAAGTTTGTGTGAGGAACATTTGTTTTGTGGAAGCTGATTCAGGAGAACTCAATTTTTAATATTCCAAAGGGAAATCTCTCTGGAGTTACGACTACAAGCAGGCAAGCAACAACTGAATCTAATGTAGAAGTTTAGGACCATATGAAAAGACAGCTACATTAGCGAACTGGACTGCCTGCATGAGTATACTCCCTGGGATTCAACAAAATCTAAATTTTCACTTTATTTCTTTGATTACCATTCACTCACTACTTCAAAATCTCAATTTTAATTCTATACCAATTTTCATTTTTCATTGCCTTTTTCAAAATGTTTAGTACTGTATGTACTTTATACTATATATACTTATAATGGTTTAATCCCTCTGTAACAGATACATTTTGGTTAGAATTCACAATGTTTTTTGAAGATCTGTGCAGGTCATTCGACAAATTCAAGGGAAACTTACAGCACTTTACTTGTTATTGGAACAGATGGATGTGTTTCGCCCATTCATCTTCTTCCATGTCCTTCTAAATTATTTGTCAATTTATCAGACAAACAAGATGGTGAGACTAATTTTTTATGTCATTTAAAGCTTGGCCCTGCCTTACTACTAGGTGCTCAATCACTGTTTCAAGCCCTGACTTAGCATTTCCACCACAGTGGTCATGCCTGTTCATGTGGCCAAAATCTCTCATACACTTGGATCTGAACATTATTTTAAAGGCAGAAAAATTATCCCGGTCATTAATAACGAAAAACTTCTGCCAAAGCCTTTGTGTGATCTGCACTGTATGCCATTGTAGAAGTTCAGTTCTGCAACAAACAGAGCAACAGACTAATGTTCATCAAATCCAGACTACGTGGTGTCTTTTTTCTGTCTGCCTTCCTTTTCCAAGACTCACAAACTGCATTTCAGGTATTGCTGTCAAGAGCGTCAAAAGTTATGCTTTTAAGAAAAGTTATCCGCTCATGGGTAACGTATTCTGCCATGTATTCATTATAAAAAGAAGTTAAAAAAAAAAAAAGGATGTTGCAGATAAGAAGCAGAGTAGCAAGACCCCAGGCTGCAGTGAATGAAAACTTGCTAAACAGAGCAGTCATGGAGACAGAAAGAAGGAACAAAAACCTGCTTATCCTTGGAAGGCCTCAGCTATGCAGGGATCTCCAGATGAGATACCCTCACCTCCACTGCCAACACTTAAATGAGGTCTGGGAAGAGGAAGATCCTGTCAATACCCATACTGGTCATTCATGTGCACTGCATACACTTCAGCTCCCCTGGCTTGGCCCTGCCTTACTACTAGGTGCTCAATCACTGTTTCAAGCCCTGACTTAGCATTTCCACCACAGTGGTCATGCCTGTTCATGTGGCCAAAATCTCTCATACACTTGGATCTGAACATTATTTTAAAGGCAGAAAATTTGTCCCAGTCTTTAATAACGAAAAACTTCTGCCAAAGCCTTTGTGTGATCTGCACTGTATGCCATTGTAGAAGTTCAGTTCTGCAACAAACTGAGAGCAACAGACTAATGTTCATCAAATCCAGACTACGTGGTGTCTTTTTTCTGTCTGCCTTCCTTTTCCAAGACTCACAAACTGCATTTCAGGTATTGCTGTCAAGAGCGTCAAAAGTTATGCTTTTAAGAAAAGTTACCTGCTCATGGGTAAGGTATTCTGCCATGTATTCATTATAAAAAGAAGTTAAAAAAAAAAAAAAGGATGTTGCAGATAAGAAGCATTAAGAATGACTTTACCACGTAATTGCAGCTTCTCTAGTCTAACCTTTCTTCAAAAAGGCTGGAGAAAGCAATATTTCTCAAAACAAGAGAAATTTCTTTACTCCTTTTTATTACTTTCTCAGAAAACTGTAACATTCTTACTACTATGGTAATATTGTAGGCTAGGGGCTTCTACAATCAACAGATGCACAAAGGTTAGGCTTCATAAGATAACCATGATGAAAAGATATATACATTTAAAAAGAAAAAAAAAAAAAGGAAAAAAAAAAAAAAAGGAAATGCTAACTGGACTCACAGGCTCACAGTAAACACCCCAGAGAGCAACCTCCAGAAAGAGATCCCTCCTCAGTGGGAGTCAGCCCTTAAATGGGATCTCCACCCCTTCCTGGTAGCACTGGCAAATTGCTTTCACCTGTGCTCCCATGGCTGACTTATTGCTTGCCTCAGGTGGTCAATAAGAGGTCCAGGCTGTGATCAACAGTTCCCATACAACCATCACATTACTTGAGAGAGAAAACTCTCAGCTTCAAAATACTATTTTTTAACATAGACACCACCACTAGCTATGCATTTTTGATGTGATTTAGCAATGAACATGAGCCTGCATGCTGCATTTGTAAAAATCTGCACCAGCAGAGGTAAACTACTGCTGTTGTCACCACTGCTGAAGTCCAACATCTACCAGCTCCCTGAGCTCATGTCCATTGTCTGGACTCCATCCAGCAAGTGTCGGTGAATGTTGGTGGGTGCAATTTTTTCCATACGGACTTTACCAATGCAGAGCAGAGGGGCAGGATCATCTACCTTGACCTGCTGACAACACTTTTCGGGAAGAGAGGATAAAGTTAAGGAAGGAAGCAAGTCATTAATCTGAGCAAAAGTGGAAAAAAAAAAAAAAAAAAAAATCAGGGGAGCAGAAAAATGAATAGATAGGGCAGGCACAAATCAATAGCAGGACTGTCATTGAACTCAACAGGAGGCAAGTTTTGTTCCCTAAAGAAGGACAATTTTTGCAATGACCCTCATTGTCCACTTTGCATCATATCTCTTTGAAATTCTAGGCCCCTTTCTTCCATCTTGAATGCAGGATTGCATATCTGCAATACTGTGAAACAAGAACATTCTGCCTCTAAAACAGTTTTGCTCACACTTCCGCCTGCTCACCCTGCCACATCATCTGCCTCCTGGAGCAGCCCAGCCTGGCCAAGGGATGGATGAGACTGATCAATTTCCTCAAATTATGAGCCACACTGATATTACTGATAAATACAGACGTTCAGATAATAGATGCAAAATATATTATATTGCATAAACATCATCTTTAAATGACATAAAAAATTAGTCTCACCATCTTGTTTGTCTGATAAATTGACAAATAATTTAGAAGGACATGGAAGAAGATGAATGGGCGAAACACATCCATCTGTTCCAATAACAAGTAAAGTGCTGTAAGTTTCCCTTGAATTTGTCGAATGACCTGCACAGATCTTCAAAAAACATTGTGAATTCTAACCAAAATGTATCTGTTACAGAGGGATTAAACCATTATAAGTATATATAGTATAAAGTACATACAGTACTAAACATTTTGAAAAAGGCAATGAAAAATGAAAATTGGTATAGAATTAAAATTGAGATTTTGAAGTAGTGAGTGAATGGTAATCAAAGAAATAAAGTGAAAATTTAGATTTTGTTGAATCCCAGGGAGTATACTCATGCAGGCAGTCCAGTTCGCTAATGTAGCTGTCTTTTCATATGGTCCTAAACTTCTACATTAGATTCAGTTGTTGCTTGCCTGCTTGTAGTCGTAACTCCAGAGAGATTTCCCTTTGGAATATTAAAAATTGAGTTCTCCTGAATCAGCTTCCACAAAACAAATGTTCCTCACACAAACTTCCTCACGCAGGGCTACTTTGTAAGAAGAAAAAGATTAAATACAAGGCAAAATATCTCCTGGCTCACTTAAATACTGTCCTTGCCCTGTACGTTTTAGCAAGTCACTTAAATTACTGGTTGTAACACAATGAAAAGCACGACAGTGATAGCAGAGTAGCAAGACCAAAGAATTTGCTCCAAAGCAAGACCAAAAATTTTCTTCCGGTGACAGGCTTTTCTCAGTTCTGTTGCTTTATTTTTCAGTGCTGCTCTGCAAACCTTGCTGTGACTCTGGGCTAGGCCTGGCCACTCATCAAGGTAGAGCTGCTGCCATGATAGATACAGCTGTAGGGGGTGCAAGTTGAGTTGGGATACACGTAGCATGTGCGTTACAGGTTGTGTATGCCTGAGTATCTAGTTCACACTAAAATGTCTTGGCTGTATGCATGTGGTGGCTGGAATCCCTTTGCATTGTAGAAGCAAGGTTCAGAGCCCGAAAGTAAGGGAACGCAAAATGATGAAAAAAAGAAGAAATGATCTATGGAAAATTAATTGTGATAGATGTTCTTTGATCCTGGAAAATCATAACAATAGTTTTGGGGGGGGGGGGGAAGGAAAAAAAAGCAGGTAACTGTCAAAATGTTAGCTAAGTACACTAAACACTAATACACTTGTATATACGTATGCATATATACAGGTATGTTATGTACCTTCTCAACAGTGTTCCACTACAAGTATATCATCTGTTGTCACACCACCAGCATCGGCCTCTGATATTGTGGACGAATATAATCAAATAGGAGATGTTACTGTTGAAGCACACCTCATACATACACATTGAATCAGCTGTACAACTTTCTCTTCAAAGGCCTAATTTGCTTAGGCAATCGACACCATCAGTAAGAACATCTATTGTATAATGCACCAAGATTTACCTGACTTCCTAGTAATCAAGGTGCTGAGACTGTACCTTGTCAACTTAATCAGTGTATATTGATTTTATATTGCTTTTGCCACAGTGCATTTGGTGTGTTGATTTTATGGCCACCAGACACTCACTCAGCCTCTCTCTCACTCCCCCTCCACAGAAAGCCAGAGAGAGAGGGGAAAGCCCATGGGAAGAAAGTGGCTTCTTATTCCACATTTATGCACACTTAGTAGATAAGATGAAATCCTCAAGAAGTACCAAAATGGTAACTTTTGTATTATAGACTATTCTGTTCTGCCAAGAGGCCCTCAGCAAAAGAACAACTTAAGGGGCCTCTGACAGGAGGTCAAACTGTCCCTCTTTTGGATTAGGAGGAATGCAAGTGATGCTCCCCTACATTTTTTCTTCCAACTTACCTCTATCCCAGGACAGCAGGGGTCCAGGAATAATGGCCTAGTGCAGAATGAGCAAATGTGAGAATTAGCAATATGCGCTTAGCTAGCAACAGTTCATCTTTAGGCAAACATGGCTAGGCTAGGCTACAATTCCAATTGTATTGTGCTATATTGCATTCTCTCACACTGTGCTATAATATCTAGTAAATTAATTTTCTCCCTTAGCTCGTTGCCGCTGTTTTGTGTTCAGAACCATCACAGGGGGTGGGTCCATGGGTCCCCCTGTGCCATTTAGTCAAGGATCCAGGTCGAACCGGGCCAGAGCTGTGACCATGCTGTATCTGAATAACCGTGTAAAAGGCACTAAGTGCACTGAGCAGGACTTCTGCTCCTCCGTACGTTTTTGTTGAGTTTGTAATATAGAGTTGGTTGTATTGAAACGGAGCTTAATTGTAACTTTCCTAAAATCAGAATGCTGTAATGTCATAATTCCAAAGATGCTCGCTGTATGTTTCCCATTTGCAAGTATTTATAGCTGACCTACTGTTACTGAATCCTCGCTAATTTTATATTTACTTTTATTCTTTAAAAGATACAGCTGTTAAGTGAGAAGATGAAAAGTTCATTGTACTCTGCAGAGCAGAAAGACAATTTTCTTTGTACGACTGGCAGAACAGCCCCATGGCAGGATTTGTAGGGTGAGTTAAAACCTTGTTCTGGACTAACTTCTCACATAGAGAAGACACGAAAGCTGCTTGCAGTTCCAAAATGGGGGACGTATGGCAGAATAATTAATATTGACCTTCAAAGGTAAATACAGGACAAAGGATGTTGTACCAAAGGCCAGGACATGCCCCAGCATAAGTGGAGGTGTTTGACTCAAGACAAAAACGCAGCCTGTATCCTCCCACTGAAGGCAGACCCACCACTCCTCATACCTTTTAAACATCTGTACTACTCCCCTTGAGGCTGTGAAGTCCACAGGACCACTGGTAGGAGCATCAACACTTCAGCGTGCTTCAGTGTCTACGAGGGTATGTCATGACACCAGGTGGTGGAGTGCTGAAATTCTGGGAACCAGGGAACCCAAACCCAAACTGAAGAAGAGAAGCCTCCAGAAGGAACATCAAGTACTGTTCCAACAGAACCATAAGAAGACTGTCAACAATCACCTTGCAACAATCACCTGTCAATCACATCATTGATAGGTACTGTACCTGCATCGCGATGCACGTTGTACTTCATGTTTCCAAAACAGCAGGAGTTGAGCCCTGACCTACTCACTCTTTGGTTCAGGCAGTGACCTGGCAACTCTGCTGCACTCCATCCCTTCACAGCCTGAACCAATGATTGAACATTAGTGGAGAGGTCAAGGCTCTCCCAGGGAGCTCAGGTGCAAGCAATGATTGGAAAAGGTGCTTTTATTTAAGTGTTAGCAGCAGAGGGAGCAGTATCTCTCTGAGTTTGCTCTTCTTTTGAGTTGTTACTAGTTTCTGGAAGGGGTGAGCTAATTTTTCTTTGTTACCTGCTGCTATGGTTCTTGTAGGTTATGTATGGTTACCTGTTAGGTATGGTCATATGGCCTTGTATGGTTACCTGCTATGGCGCTTATCTCCCGTTAGAAAGCACTGTCATTACCTTCTTTTGCCATGTGACTTTGTTGAAAATATTTTCTTCCGGTGACAGGCTTTTCTCAGTTCTGTTGCTTTATTTTTCAGTGCTGCTCTGCAAACCTTGCTGTGACTCTGGGCTAGGCCTGGCCACTCATCAGGGTAGAGCTGCTGCCATGATAGATACAGCTGTAGGGGGTGCAAGTTGAGTTGGGATACACGTAGCATGTGCGTTACAGGTTGTGTATGCCTGAGTATCTAGTTCACACTAAAATGTCTTGGCTGTATGCATGTGGTGGCTGGAATCCCTTTGCATTGTAGAAGCAAGGTTCAGAGCCCGAAAGTAAGGGAACGCAAAATGATGAAAAAAAGAAGAAATGATCTATGGAAAATTAATTGTGATAGATGTTCTTTGATCCTGGAAAATCATAACAATAGTTTTGGGGGGGGGAAAGGAAAAAAAAGCAGGTAACTGTCAAAATGTTAGCTAAGTACACTAAACACTAACACACCTGTATATACGTATGTATATATACAGGTATGTAATATACCTGTAGTGGAACACTGTTGAGAAGGTACATCCTCTATTGTCACACCACCAGCATCGGCCTCTGATATTGTGGACGAATATAATCAAATAGGAGACGTTACTGTTGAAGCACACCTCATACATACACGTTGAATCAGCTGTACAACTTTCTCTTCAAAGGCATAATTCGCTTAGGCGATCGACACCATCAGTAAGAACATCTATTGTATAATGCACCAAGATCTACCTGACTTCCTAGTAATCGAGGTGCTGAGACTGTGCCTTGTCAACTTAATCAGTGTATATTGATTTTATATTGCTTTTGCCACAGTGCATTTGGTGTGTTGATTTTATGGCCACCAGACACTCACTCAGCCTCTCTCTCACTCCCCCTCCACAGAAAGCCAGAGAGAGAGGGGAAAGCCCATGGGAATATTACCTCAGAAGTAAAACATATTTCACTTAGGGAAGATAAATTTCATTTATTCTTCCCATTCCCTGCTCAGCAGGTCTTCCTCACCCCTCCGTTTCTGACTCCTTCATCTGTTGCAGAGTAGCTCCTCTGCGCTTTCCCTTCCTCCTCACACCTCTCCCCGATCCAGCATACGCTCTTCAGGAGCTGCAGGGTGAGCGTTGCTGGGGGCACGTAGCACCTTCTCCATGACCTTCTTACAAGGTGTTCCCACTCTTTTGTGGGATCTTTCTTCTGAGCTCCACTCCCTCTGAGCTGCCTGCTCATTGGCTAATGGGTCCTGTGGGGCAGTAGGAGTGAGTAGCAGTGGACTGGAACTAGTTGTGTCTAGCACCCCAGTTTCATACCACACATCAGCATTATGGCAGGCCTTTCCACAACTGGACACCTGCACTCAGGGCAATACTCTTGTGATCTGAAAGGTCAAAAGAAGGTTTCAGAAAGCTGAGTTGGGATTGTGTAAACGTACAACACGTGTATTGATTCAAATTACATTGATGTTTATTAGGAGTACAATGTTAGTTCGATTGTTCAGGAGGTGTAGACTCTATAATAATTGATTCTTACAAAATCAGAATCATTTTAAACAGCCTAAATTTTCAAAGCACTCATTGAACTGTACATAAGCTTTATTTGAGAAGCCCCTTATGCAAAAAGCCACTTTTTCTAGTGGATGAGCACACACACTTTCTCTCAAAACAGTTTAATAAAAGGTTTATCTTAGTGAAAGTTAAAAGATTTTCAATGAAGTTGTTTTGGAGGTTATTCTTCTTACCAGACAGTGGCATGAAGATGTTGATTGGCTTTTTACTGTGTAGCTTACAGTGCAGATGCTAGGTGGGAGCCTGCTCAGTATCTTTCTTGGTAATTTATGTAATGTAATTTATATTTGCATCAAAAGACAATTTTTCATTTTTTGTATCATCAGTAGCACTGGAACTTAGCTTTACCTTTTGGGCTTTTGATGACCTAGAGTATCAAGATATCTTTCCTTCAAGTATTTCTGATGTACAGTAAAATCAAATATTTTCCTTTTAGCTGTTTTAAAAGAGTTTGGCAGCATTGAATGTTTTTTGGTACTCAATCCAGTTCTTTGATCTTCCTCCAACATGACCTAATTCTGTTTAGAAGTTGTTGTGTTTAAGTGGAAAGAACGGACTTGTGGATAAGACAAAGCAGTACTCCCCTAGCATCTGATTCACCAACTGCTCTTGCATGCATGCAGTTTCTCCAAAGGCGATAAAGGATTACATATTTTCTATGGATATTTTCTATGAGAATTCTTTTTTTGCCTGTGAATATACAAAATCTGAACATCCATGCTGCTTGTGATTTCATGCTCCTTCTGAAAATTCTTGCTTTTTTCCAGACAAGAAAACGTATATTTGTGTGATCCATGTTTTACTATTTTTAGATAAAGTGATGACCGTTAGTCTTCTCAGTAAGACTGACATTCACTACCTAATTTTTCCATAAGAGCGCAATCCTTATTCTTGAGATGTAGTTAATATAGCGAGGCTAGAAATGATGGAAGCCACACCGAGCTTGGTCACTACTTTAAAGGTATCATTTTAAATCGTGTCTATTGAAAGTGAAAATGCCTAGTCATTTTTGTAAGCTGGTTGAGCTTATTTTGATAGCATACGTTTAAAGCGTTGATCTGAATGATCTTTTGTAAAATCTGGTGATATTCAGAAGGCAGACACCTTTGAAGTCTATAGAATAATATCACTTAGTTATACCAGTTATTAATCCACGTTTGCTCATGTTACTCATCCTTTTATCTGAAGATTGGGTTTCATTATATTATTGAAGTTAAGGGAAATAAAGCAAAATTGATTTTCAAATGGATTCTAAGATTTCATTTCTGTTTTTAATCCCTCTGTAGAGGAAGACAGCATGTCAAGTGATGCAATTTTACACAGTAGGTTGAGGCCATGATCTTGGCTTTATAAACAAATACAGCAACAGTGGTAGTGAGAATCCTTGATTTTATTTTCATGCAGCTTGAATGGTCTTCTCTTACTTTTCTTTACTTATTATTACTATTTATTTGTATCATTTTTATTTATTTATTTGTTTATTTATGCAAGTTCTGAAAATAATCAACTGGTTTTCCTTGGCCAAAACAAAACACCATGAGGTTTCCATCAGGTGGCCATGGCCTCTTAATTGTTTGTTACTGCTAGTGGCTTCTGCTCTACTAATCAGTTTGTAGATGAACTGTTGAAGAATAATGAGGTTTCCTTAGTTGAGTGAAGTATCAGAACATCAGTGAAAAGGTGTCTGTAGTAAATATTTTTCATATTTGCATTAAAGATCATAATACAAACAGATTTCTGAGATGGACATATACTGAAGTCACTTGGAAGCAGACACACAAACAGAACAACCAAGCTAAAACAACCAACTCAGCCCTCCCAAGCCCCCCTGTCCTCCCTACCCCCAACAACAAACAAACAAACAAACAAACAAACAAAAACTTAAGCAACAGCAATACAGATAGACAAACAAAAATTAAAAAAAAAAAAAAAGAAAGAAAGAAAGAAAAAAGAAACGAAGAACAAGAAAAGGGAAACACACAATGGAAACTATGAAAAAGACAATGAGAGATACAGAGTGATGGGGAAGAAAATTGTCAGCAATACCTGTAGACAGTATCTTCTAGAACTAACAATGCAAAGGCAGGTATATATATGCAATAATAACACCAAGAACAAGATCACTACTGCATTCTAATTCATAAGTCATTCTCTTCTATGAGGCAGTTCTTTTGCTTAGTACACAATCCTGGAATGCAATGAAATAGCAAGTATCAACTAGTAACAGTGTTACACTATCTCCAGCTCTAAAATTAGACTCCTTATCTGGTTTGGACTAACGGGCTTTTGTGTGCTCCCCTCAGAGAAAGGGAAGAGTGCTTTGAGCATTAGCATTTGAAAAGTGTCTGTTTCCCTGGGGAGATAAGGAGTCACTTGAGCTTTTGAATACCTGCACCTCCTCCTCCCTTAGTGTAGGTCTCTCATTGTATTGAAAAAATGAGCGACAGCATTGCCACCATGAAAAGTGAAGATGTATTATTTGATCTTTTAGAAACACATGGTGCTCGACCCTCTTTATCAGGTATGGATTGGGCACGACAGAACTGGTATAACTTGCAGAGTGTTTCGGACCGTATTAGTGTTCTGCAAAACAATGCTCGTACCCGAGCTGGAAAAGGAAAGTCGTTTATTTGTGCCGTACCAGAGAGAGAGGGGAAAGCCCATGGGAAGAAAGTGGCTTCTTATTCCACATTTATGCACACTTAGTAGATAAGATGAAATCCTCAAGAAGTACCAAAATGGTAACTTTTGTATTATAGACTATTCTGTTCTGCCAAGAGGCCCTCAGCAAAAGAACAACTTAAGGGGCCTCTGACAGGAGGTCAAACTGTCCCTCTTTTGGATTAGGAGGAATGCAAGTGATGCTCCCCTACATTTTTTCTTCCAACTTACCTCTATCCCAGGACAGCAGGGGTCCAGGAATAATGGCCTAGTGCAGAATGAGCAAATGTGAGAATTAGCAATATGCGCTTAGCTAGCAACAGTTCATCTTTAGGCAAACATGGCTAGGCTAGGCTACAATTCCAATTGTATTGTGCTATATTGCATTCTCTCACACTGTGCTATAATATCTAGTAAATTAATTTTCTCCCTTAGCTCGTTGCCGCTGTTTTGTGTTCAGAACCATCACAGGGGGTGGGTCCATGGGTCCCCCTGTGCCATTTAGTCAAGGATCCAGGTCGAACCGGGCCAGAGCTGTGACCATGCTGTATCTGAATAACCGTGTAAAAGGCACTAAGTGCACTGAGCAGGACTTCTGCTCCTCCGTACGTTTTTGTTGAGTTTGTAATATAGAGTTGGTTGTATTGAAACGGAGCTTAATTGTAACTTTCCTAAAATCAGAATGCTGTAATGTCATAATTCCAAAGATGCTCGCTGTATGTTTCCCATTTGCAAGTATTTATAGCTGACCTACTGTTACTGAATCCTCGCTAATTTTATATTTACTTTTATTCTTTAAAAGATACAGCTGTTAAGTGAGAAGATGAAAAGTTCATTGTACTCTGCAGAGCAGAAAGACAATTTTCTTTGTACGACTGGCAGAACAGCCCCATGGCAGGATTTGTAGGGTGAGTTAAAACCTTGTTCTGGACTAACTTCTCACATAGAGAAGACACGAAAGCTGCTTGCAGTTCCAAAATGGGGGACGTATGGCAGAATAATTAATATTGACCTTCAAAGGTAAATACAGGACAAAGGATGTTGTACCAAAGGCCAGGACATGCCCCAGCATAAGTGGAGGTGTTTGACTCAAGACAAAAACGCAGCCTGTATCCTCCCACTGAAGGCAGACCCACCACTCCTCATACCTTTTAAACATCTGTACTACTCCCCTTGAGGCTGTGAAGTCCACAGGACCACTGGTAGGAGCATCAACACTTCAGCGTGCTTCAGTGTCTACGAGGGTATGTCATGACACCAGGTGGTGGAGTGCTGAAATTCTGGGAACCAGGGAACCCAAACCCAAACTGAAGAAGAGAAGCCTCCAGAAGGAACATCAAGTACTGTTCCAACAGAACCATAAGAAGACTGTCAACAATCACCTTGCAACAATCACCTGTCAATCACACCATTGATAGGTACTGTACCTGCATCGCGATGCACGTTGTACTTCATGTTTCCAAAACAGCAGGAGTTGAGCCCTGACCTACTCACTCTTTGGTTCAGGCAGTGACCTGGCAACTCTGCTGCACTCCATCCCTTCACAGCCTGAACCAATGATTGAACATTAGTGGAGAGGTCAAGGCTCTCCCAGGGAGCTCAGGTGCAAGCAATGATTGGAAAAGGTGCTTTTATTTAAGTGTTAGCAGCAGAGGGAGCAGTATCTCTCTGAGTTTGCTCTTCTTTTGAGTTGTTACTAGTTTCTGGAAGGGGTGAGCTAATTTTTCTTTGTTACCTGCTGCTATGGTTCTTGTAGGTTATGTATGGTTACCTGTTAGGTATGGTCATATGGCCTTGTATGGTTACCTGCTATGGCGCTTATCTCCCGTTAGAAAGCACTGTCATTACCTTCTTTTGCCATGTGACTTTGTTGAAAATATTTTCTTCCGGTGACAGGCTTTTCTCAGTTCTGTTGCTTTATTTTTCAGTGCTGCTCTGCAAACCTTGCTGTGACTCTGGGCTAGGCCTGGCCACTCATCAGGGTAGAGCTGCTGCCATGATAGATACAGCTGTAGGGGGTGCAAGTTGAGTTGGGATACACGTAGCATGTGCGTTACAGGTTGTGTATGCCTGAGTATCTAGTTCACACTAAAATGTCTTGGCTGTATGCATGTGGTGGCTGGAATCCCTTTGCATTGTAGAAGCAAGGTTCAGAGCCCGAAAGTAAGGGAACGCAAAATGATGAAAAAAAGAAGAAATGATCTATGGAAAATTAATTGTGATAGATGTTCTTTGATCCTGGAAAATCATAACAATAGTTTTGGGGGGGGGAAAGGAAAAAAAAGCAGGTAACTGTCAAAATGTTAGCTAAGTACACTAAACACTAACACACCTGTATATACGTATGTATATATACAGGTATGTAATATACCTGTAGTGGAACACTGTTGAGAAGGTACATCCTCTATTGTCACACCACCAGCATCGGCCTCTGATATTGTGGACGAATATAATCAAATAGGAGACGTTACTGTTGAAGCACACCTCATACATACACGTTGAATCAGCTGTACAACTTTCTCTTCAAAGGCATAATTTGCTTAGGCGATCGACACCATCAGTAAGAACATCTATTGTATAATGCACCAAGATCTACCTGACTTCCTAGTAATCGAGGTGCTGAGACTGTGCCTTGTCAACTTAATCAGTGTATATTGATTTTATATTGCTTTTGCCACAGTGCATTTGGTGTGTTGATTTTATGGCCACCAGACACTCACTCAGCCTCTCTCTCACTCCCCCTCCACAGAAAGCCAGAGAGAGAGGGGAAAGCCCATGGGAATATTACCTCAGAAGTAAAACATATTTCACTTAGGGAAGATAAATTTCATTTATTCTTCCCATTCCCTGCTCAGCAGGTCTTCCTCACCCCTCTGTTTCTGACTCCTTCATCTGTTGCAGAGTAGCTCCTCTGCGCTTTCCCTTCCTCCTCACACCTCTCCCCGATCCAGCATACGCTCTTCAGGAGCTGCAGGGTGAGCGTTGCTGGGGGCACGTAGCACCTTCTCCATGACCTTCTTACAAGGTGTTCCCACTCTTTTGTGGGATCTTTCTTCTGAGCTCCACTCCCTCTGAGCTGCCTGCTCATTGGCTAATGGGTCCTGTGGGGCAGTAGGAGTGAGTAGCAGTGGACTGGAACTAGTTGTGTCTAGCACCCCAGTTTCATACCACACATCAGCATTATGGCAGGCCTTTCCACAACTGGACACCTGCACTCAGGGCAATACTCTTGTGATCTGAAAGGTCAAAAGAAGGTTTCAGAAAGCTGAGTTGGGATTGTGTAAACGTACAACACGTGTATTGATTCAAATTACATTGATGTTTATTAGGAGTACAATGTTAGTTCGATTGTTCAGGAGGTGTAGACTCTATAATAATTGATTCTTACAAAATCAGAATCATTTTAAACAGCCTAAATTTTCAAAGCACTCATTGAACTGTACATAAGCTTTATTTGAGAAGCCCCTTATGCAAAAAGCCACTTTTTCTAGTGGATGAGCACACACACTTTCTCTCAAAACAGTTTAATAAAAGGTTTATCTTAGTGAAAGTTAAAAGATTTTCAATGAAGTTGTTTTGGAGGTTATTCTTCTTACCAGACAGTGGCATGAAGATGTTGATTGGCTTTTTACTGTGTAGCTTACAGTGCAGATGCTAGGTGGGAGCCTGCTCAGTATCTTTCTTGGTAATTTATGTAATGTAATTTATATTTGCATCAAAATACAATTTTTCATTTTTTGTATCATCAGTAGCACTGGAACTTAGCTTTACCTTTTGGGCTTTTGATGACCTAGAGTATCAAGATATCTTTCCTTCAAGTATTTCTGATGTACAGTAAAATCAAATATTTTCCTTTTAGCTGTTTTAAAAGAGTTTGGCAGCATTGAATGTTTTTTGGTACTCAATCCAGTTCTTTGATCTTCCTCCAACATGACCTAATTCTGTTTAGAAGTTGTTGTGTTTAAGTGGAAAGAACGGACTTGTGGATAAGACAAAGCAGTACTCCCCTAGCATCTGATTCACCAACTGCTCTTGCATGCATGCAGTTTCTCCAAAGGCGATAAAGGATTACATATTTTCTATGGATATTTTCTATGAGAATTCTTTTTTTGCCTGTGAATATACAAAATCTGAACATCCATGCTGCTTGTGATTTCATGCTCCTTCTGAAAATTCTTGCTTTTTTCCAGACAAGAAAACGTATATTTGTGTGATCCATGTTTTACTATTTTTAGATAAAGTGATGACCGTTAGTCTTCTCAGTAAGACTGACATTCACTACCTAATTTTTCCATAAGAGCGCAATCCTTATTCTTGAGATGTAGTTAATATAGCGAGGCTAGAAATGATGGAAGCCACACCGAGCTTGGTCACTACTTTAAAGGTATCATTTTAAATCGTGTCTATTGAAAGTGAAAATGCCTAGTCATTTTTGTAAGCTGGTTGAGCTTATTTTGATAGCATACGTTTAAAGCGTTGATCTGAATGATCTTTTGTAAAATCTGGTGATATTCAGAAGGCAGACACCTTTGAAGTCTATAGAATAATATCACTTAGTTATACCAGTTATTAATCCACGTTTGCTCATGTTACTCATCCTTTTATCTGAAGATTGGGTTTCATTATATTATTGAAGTTAAGGGAAATAAAGCAAAATTGATTTTCAAATGGATTCTAAGATTTCATTTCTGTTTTTAATCCCTCTGTAGAGGAAGACAGCATGTCAAGTGATGCAATTTTACACAGTAGGTTGAGGCCATGATCTTGGCTTTATAAACAAATACAGCAACAGTGGTAGTGAGAATCCTTGATTTTATTTTCATGCAGCTTGAATGGTCTTCTCTTACTTTTCTTTACTTATTATTACTATTTATTTGTATCATTTTTATTTATTTATTTGTTTATTTATGCAAGTTCTGAAAATAATCAACTGGTTTTCCTTGGCCAAAACAAAACACCATGAGGTTTCCATCAGGTGGCCATGGCCTCTTAATTGTTTGTTACTGCTAGTGGCTTCTGCTCTACTAATCAGTTTGTAGATGAACTGTTGAAGAATAATGAGGTTTCCTTAGTTGAGTGAAGTATCAGAATATCAGTGAAAAGGTGTCTGTAGTAAATATTTTTCATATTTGCATTAAAGATCATAATACAAACAGATTTCTGAGATGGACATATACTGAAGTCACTTGGAAGCAGACACACAAACAGAACAACCAAGCTAAAACAACCAACTCAGCCCTCCCAAGCCCCCCTGTCCTCCCTACCCCCAACAACAAACAAACAAACAAACAAACAAACAAACAAAAACTTAAGCAACAGCAATACAGATAGACAAACAAAAATTAAAAAAAAAAAAAAA
The DNA here is from genome assembly GCF_023343835.1 of Lagopus muta. Classification (NCBI taxonomy): domain Eukaryota; kingdom Metazoa; phylum Chordata; class Aves; order Galliformes; family Phasianidae; genus Lagopus; species Lagopus muta. The sequence goes on along the minus strand of NC_064433.1, from coordinate 74,642,863 downwards.
GAAAGAAAGAAAGAAAAAAGAAACGAAGAACAAGAAAAGGGAAACACACAATGGAAACTATGAAAAAGACAATGAGAGATACAGAGTGATGGGGAAGAAAATTGTCAGCAATACCTGTAGACAGTATCTTCTAGAACTAACAATGCAAAGGCAGGTATATATATGCAATAATAACACCAAGAACAAGATCACTACTGCATTCTAATTCATAAGTCATTCTCTTCTATGAGGCAGTTCTTTTGCTTAGTACACAATCCTGGAATGCAATGAAATAGCAAGTATCAACTAGTAACAGTGTTACACTATCTCCAGCTCTAAAATTAGACTCCTTATCTGGTTTGGACTAACGGGCTTTTGTGTGCTCCCCTCAGAGAAAGGGAAGAGTGCTTTGAGCATTAGCATTTGAAAAGTGTCTGTTTCCCTGGGGAGATAAGGAGTCACTTGAGCTTTTGAATACCTGCACCTCCTCCTCCCTTAGTGTAGGTCTCTCATTGTATTGAAAAAATGAGCGACAGCATTGCCACCATGAAAAGTGAAGATGTATTATTTGATCTTTTAGAAAAACATGGTGCTCGACCCTCTTTATCAGGTATGGATTGGGCACGACAGAACTGGTATAACTTGCAGAGTGTTTCGGACCGTATTAGTGTTCTGCAAAACAATGCTCGTACCCGAGCTGGAAAAGGAAAGTCGTTTATTTGTGCCGTACCAGAGAGAGAGGGGAAAGCCCATGGGAAGAAAGTGGCTTCTTATTCCACATTTATGCACACTTAGTAGATAAGATGAAATCCTCAAGAAGTACCAAAATGGTAACTTTTGTATTATAGACTATTCTGTTCTGCCAAGAGGCCCTCAGCAAAAGAACAACTTAAGGGGCCTCTGACAGGAGGTCAAACTGTCCCTCTTTTGGATTAGGAGGAATGCAAGTGATGCTCCCCTACATTTTTTCTTCCAACTTACCTCTATCCCAGGACAGCAGGGGTCCAGGAATAATGGCCTAGTGCAGAATGAGCAAATGTGAGAATTAGCAATATGCGCTTAGCTAGCAACAGTTCATCTTTAGGCAAACATGGCTAGGCTAGGCTACAATTCCAATTGTATTGTGCTATATTGCATTCTCTCACACTGTGCTATAATATCTAGTAAATTAATTTTCTCCCTTAGCTCGTTGCCGCTGTTTTGTGTTCAGAACCATCACAGGGGGTGGGTCCATGGGTCCCCCTGTGCCATTTAGTCAAGGATCCAGGTCGAACCGGGCCAGAGCTGTGACCATGCTGTATCTGAATAACCGTGTAAAAGGCACTAAGTGCACTGAGCAGGACTTCTGCTCCTCCGTACGTTTTTGTTGAGTTTGTAATATAGAGTTGGTTGTATTGAAACGGAGCTTAATTGTAACTTTCCTAAAATCAGAATGCTGTAATGTCATAATTCCAAAGATGCTCGCTGTATGTTTCCCATTTGCAAGTATTTATAGCTGACCTACTGTTACTGAATCCTCGCTAATTTTATATTTACTTTTATTCTTTAAAAGATACAGCTGTTAAGTGAGAAGATGAAAAGTTCATTGTACTCTGCAGAGCAGAAAGACAATTTTCTTTGTACGACTGGCAGAACAGCCCCATGGCAGGATTTGTAGGGTGAGTTAAAACCTTGTTCTGGACTAACTTCTCACATAGAGAAGACACGAAAGCTGCTTGCAGTTCCAAAATGGGGGACGTATGGCAGAATAATTAATATTGACCTTCAAAGGTAAATACAGGACAAAGGATGTTGTACCAAAGGCCAGGACATGCCCCAGCATAAGTGGAGGTGTTTGACTCAAGACAAAAACGCAGCCTGTATCCTCCCACTGAAGGCAGACCCACCACTCCTCATACCTTTTAAACATCTGTACTACTCCCCTTGAGGCTGTGAAGTCCACAGGACCACTGGTAGGAGCATCAACACTTCAGCGTGCTTCAGTGTCTACGAGGGTATGTCATGACACCAGGTGGTGGAGTGCTGAAATTCTGGGAACCAGGGAACCCAAACCCAAACTGAAGAAGAGAAGCCTCCAGAAGGAACATCAAGTACTGTTCCAACAGAACCATAAGAAGACTGTCAACAGTCACCTTGCAACAATCACCTGTCAATCACATCATTGATAGGTACTGTACCTGCATCGCGATGCACGTTGTACTTCATGTTTCCAAAACAGCAGGAGTTGAGCCCTGACCTACTCACTCTTTGGTTCAGGCAGTGACCTGGCAACTCTGCTGCACTCCATCCCTTCACAGCCTGAACCAATGATTGAACATTAGTGGAGAGGTCAAGGCTCTCCCAGGGAGCTCAGGTGCAAGCAATGATTGGAAAAGGTGCTTTTATTTAAGTGTTAGCAGCAGAGGGAGCAGTATCTCTCTGAGTTTGCTCTTCTTTTGAGTTGTTACTAGTTTCTGGAAGGGGTGAGCTAATTTTTCTTTGTTACCTGCTGCTATGGTTCTTGTAGGTTATGTATGGTTACCTGTTAGGTATGGTCATATGGCCTTGTATGGTTACCTGCTATGGCGCTTATCTCCCGTTAGAAAGCACTGTCATTACCTTCTTTTGCCATGTGACTTTGTTGAAAATATTTTCTTCCGGTGACAGGCTTTTCTCAGTTCTGTTGCTTTATTTTTCAGTGCTGCTCTGCAAACCTTGCTGTGACTCTGGGCTAGGCCTGGCCACTCATCAGGGTAGAGCTGCTGCCATGATAGATACAGCTGTAGGGGGTGCAAGTTGAGTTGGGATACACGTAGCATGTGCGTTACAGGTTGTGTATGCCTGAGTATCTAGTTCACACTAAAATGTCTTGGCTGTATGCATGTGGTGGCTGGAATCCCTTTGCATTGTAGAAGCAAGGTTCAGAGCCCGAAAGTAAGGGAACGCAAAATGATGAAAAAAAGAAGAAATGATCTATGGAAAATTAATTGTGATAGATGTTCTTTGATCCTGGAAAATCATAACAATAGTTTTGGGGGGGGGAAAGGAAAAAAAAGCAGGTAACTGTCAAAATGTTAGCTAAGTACACTAAACACTAACACACCTGTATATACGTATGTATATATACAGGTATGTAATATACCTGTAGTGGAACACTGTTGAGAAGGTACATCCTCTATTGTCACACCACCAGCATCGGCCTCTGATATTGTGGACGAATATAATCAAATAGGAGACGTTACTGTTGAAGCACACCTCATACATACACGTTGAATCAGCTGTACAACTTTCTCTTCAAAGGCATAATTTGCTTAGGCGATCGACACCATCAGTAAGAACATCTATTGTATAATGCACCAAGATCTACCTGACTTCCTAGTAATCGAGGTGCTGAGACTGTGCCTTGTCAACTTAATCAGTGTATATTGATTTTATATTGCTTTTGCCACAGTGCATTTGGTGTGTTGATTTTATGGCCACCAGACACTCACTCAGCCTCTCTCTCACTCCCCCTCCACAGAAAGCCAGAGAGAGAGGGGAAAGCCCATGGGAATATTACCTCAGAAGTAAAACATATTTCACTTAGGGAAGATAAATTTCATTTATTCTTCCCATTCCCTGCTCAGCAGGTCTTCCTCACCCCTCTGTTTCTGACTCCTTCATCTGTTGCAGAGTAGCTCCTCTGCGCTTTCCCTTCCTCCTCACACCTCTCCCCGATCCAGCATACGCTCTTCAGGAGCTGCAGGGTGAGCGTTGCTGGGGGCACGTAGCACCTTCTCCATGACCTTCTTACAAGGTGTTCCCACTCTTTTGTGGGATCTTTCTTCTGAGCTCCACTCCCTCTGAGCTGCCTGCTCATTGGCTAATGGGTCCTGTGGGGCAGTAGGAGTGAGTAGCAGTGGACTGGAACTAGTTGTGTCTAGCACCCCAGTTTCATACCACACATCAGCATTATGGCAGGCCTTTCCACAACTGGACACCTGCACTCAGGGCAATACTCTTGTGATCTGAAAGGTCAAAAGAAGGTTTCAGAAAGCTGAGTTGGGATTGTGTAAACGTACAACACGTGTATTGATTCAAATTACATTGATGTTTATTAGGAGTACAATGTTAGTTCGATTGTTCAGGAGGTGTAGACTCTATAATAATTGATTCTTACAAAATCAGAATCATTTTAAACAGCCTAAATTTTCAAAGCACTCATTGAACTGTACATAAGCTTTATTTGAGAAGCCCCTTATGCAAAAAGCCACTTTTTCTAGTGGATGAGCACACACACTTTCTCTCAAAACAGTTTAATAAAAGGTTTATCTTAGTGAAAGTTAAAAGATTTTCAATGAAGTTGTTTTGGAGGTTATTCTTCTTACCAGACAGTGGCATGAAGATGTTGATTGGCTTTTTACTGTGTAGCTTACAGTGCAGATGCTAGGTGGGAGCCTGCTCAGTATCTTTCTTGGTAATTTATGTAATGTAATTTATATTTGCATCAAAAGACAATTTTTCATTTTTTGTATCATCAGTAGCACTGGAACTTAGCTTTACCTTTTGGGCTTTTGATGACCTAGAGTATCAAGATATCTTTCCTTCAAGTATTTCTGATGTACAGTAAAATCAAATATTTTCCTTTTAGCTGTTTTAAAAGAGTTTGGCAGCATTGAATGTTTTTTGGTACTCAATCCAGTTCTTTGATCTTCCTCCAACATGACCTAATTCTGTTTAGAAGTTGTTGTGTTTAAGTGGAAAGAACGGACTTGTGGATAAGACAAAGCAGTACTCCTCTAGCATCTGATTCACCAACTGCTCTTGCATGCATGCAGTTTCTCCAAAGGCGATAAAGGATTACATATTTTCTATGGATATTTTCTATGAGAATTCTTTTTTTGCCTGTGAATATACAAAATCTGAACATCCATGCTGCTTGTGATTTCATGCTCCTTCTGAAAATTCTTGCTTTTTTCCAGACAAGAAAACGTATATTTGTGTGATCCATGTTTTACTATTTTTAGATAAAGTGATGACCGTTAGTCTTCTCAGTAAGACTGACATTCACTACCTAATTTTTCCATAAGAGCGCAATCCTTATTCTTGAGATGTAGTTAATATAGCGAGGCTAGAAATGATGGAAGCCACACCGAGCTTGGTCACTACTTTAAAGGTATCATTTTAAATCGTGTCTATTGAAAGTGAAAATGCCTAGTCATTTTTGTAAGCTGGTTGAGCTTATTTTGATAGCATACGTTTAAAGCGTTGATCTGAATGATCTTTTGTAAAATCTGGTGATATTCAGAAGGCAGACACCTTTGAAGTCTATAGAATAATATCACTTAGTTATACCAGTTATTAATCCACGTTTGCTCATGTTACTCATCCTTTTATCTGAAGATTGGGTTTCATTATATTATTGAAGTTAAGGGAAATAAAGCAAAATTGATTTTCAAATGGATTCTAAGATTTCATTTCTGTTTTTAATCCCTCTGTAGAGGAAGACAGCATGTCAAGTGATGCAATTTTACACAGTAGGTTGAGGCCATGATCTTGGCTTTATAAACAAATACAGCAACAGTGGTAGTGAGAATCCTTGATTTTATTTTCATGCAGCTTGAATGGTCTTCTCTTACTTTTCTTTACTTATTATTACTATTTATTTGTATCATTTTTATTTATTTATTTGTTTATTTATGCAAGTTCTGAAAATAATCAACTGGTTTTCCTTGGCCAAAACAAAACACCATGAGGTTTCCATCAGGTGGCCATGGCCTCTTAATTGTTTGTTACTGCTAGTGGCTTCTGCTCTACTAATCAGTTTGTAGATGAACTGTTGAAGAATAATGAGGTTTCCTTAGTTGAGTGAAGTATCAGAATATCAGTGAAAAGGTGTCTGTAGTAAATATTTTTCATATTTGCATTAAAGATCATAATACAAACAGATTTCTGAGATGGACATATACTGAAGTCACTTGGAAGCAGACACACAAACAGAACAACCAAGCTAAAACAACCAACTCAGCCCTCCCAAGCCCCCCTGTCCTCCCTACCCCCAACAACAAACAAACAAACAAACAAACAAACAAAAACTTAAGCAACAGCAATACAGATAGACAAACAAAAATTAAAAAAAAAAAAAAAAGAAAGAAAGAAAGAAAAAAGAAACGAAGAACAAGAAAAGGGAAACACACAATGGAAACTATGAAAAAGACAATGAGAGATACAGAGTGATGGGGAAGAAAATTGTCAGCAATACCTGTAGACAGTATCTTCTAGAACTAACAATGCAAAGGCAGGTATACATATGCAATAATAACACCAAGAACAAGATCACTACTGCATTCTAATTCATAAGTCATTCTCTTCTATGAGGCAGTTCTTTTGCTTAGTACACAATCCTGGAATGCAATGAAATAGCAAGTATCAACTAGTAACAGTGTTACACTATCTCCAGCTCTAAAATTAGACTCCTTATCTGGTTTGGACTAACGGGCTTACAGCAGGTCAAAAAAAGACTTGTGTGAATACTAAGCACAGAGAACTTTCTAAAAAGTAAGCAGCTAATCAGCAGTATTTAACCTGTAGGAAAAAATGTATATGCTTTACTGTGCTTTGACTAATTATAGAAATATTTATAAGGCCCCATCCATACAGAATTCAGAGATTTACAGTAGTAAATTTAGTAAGAATCCCAGATGAATTTTTGTCCTTTTCTCAGAGCTGAAGTGAGAGAAGCACTGGACTGGGCTCCCCAGGGAGGTGGTTGAGTCACCATCCCTGGATGTTTTAAAATCCGTTTGGATGCGGTGCTCAGGAACATGATTTAGCAGAGGGTTGTTAGAGCAAAAGTAGTATGGTTAGGTCATGGTTGGATTCGATGATTTTTCAGGTCTTTTCCAACCTGAGTGATTCTATGAGTGTAAGTGAGAAAACGACCTGCCAGAAATCACCAAACATACATAGAAATTGTCTGTAGCTCTGTCAAGGGTTGAAGCCTAGCAAGAAACCTTTTTTAATGTCTTTGAACTATTTCTGAAAACTTTCTGAATTCTGCCTCTCCTCCATTCTTTACCTCGCTACAATGTATTAGCCAGCTATAATTATCTCAAATTTCTTTTTTGTACTGTTTTTAATTGCTACAGTTTTCCAGAGCACTTTGTGTACAAAACCTAACTGGATAATCCTCACTGTAAGGGGCTATGAGTCCTTTCCATTTTGATTGGAGAAGGTAAAGCCATGGAGATATTTTATTTGATTTATGATTATCAATTTATGATCAGATATGATACAAACTGTGGAACACTTACAAAGCTTTGCTTTCTGTGCTTTGATTGCTTCTGCATTTGGCAAAACTCTCTCTCCTTATTTCTCTAGTTGTTCAACTGTAAAATATCAAAAGGATATGATACTCTAGGAGTGGGAATTATCACACAAACAAAAACAAGTGCACAAACTTGAAGTGCAATTTCTTGCTCAAACCAGAAAGGCCAATAGATTGGTAAAGAGCTTGACACTGTCACCATGTCAACACTTACAGACAATGCAAGTAACAAAAGTTTGGGCCCAAAATAGAACAGAACAGAACCTTGCGCTCTATATAATGCATGCCTCTGGGGCCAGGACCACATCCATCAGCCCAGGAAACAGAGCTGCTCTCCTCACCAGTAATAGCAGCCGGAGGAATCACAGAATCACAGAATGGCCAGGGTTGGAAGGGACCTCAAGCTTCATGAATCTCCAAACCCCCTGCCACATGCAAATCTAACCACATTTAATACCAGAGCACCACTAACCACCACATTTAATCCCAGAGCAGGCTGCGCAGGGCCCCATCCAACCTGGCCTTGAACACCTCCAGGGACGGGGCATGCACAGCCTCTCTGGAAGAAAGTGGCTTCTTATTCCACATTTATGCACACTTAGTAGATAAGATGAAATCCTTAAGAAGTACCAAAATGGTAACTTTTGTATTATAGACTATTTTGTTTTGCCAAGAGGCCCTCAGCAAAAGAACAACTTAAGGGGCCTCTGACAGGAGGTCAAACTGTCCCTCTTTTGGATTAGGAGGAATGCAAGTGATGCTCCCCTACATTTTTTCATCCAACTTACCTCTATCCCAGGACAGCAGGGGTCCAGGAATAATGGCCTAGTGCAGAATGAGCAAATGTGAGAATTAGCAATATGCGCTTAGCTAGCAACAGTTCATCTTTAGCCAGTATCTGATTGTTCTGATGGCTGTAACACCTTTCCCACTATGTAATCTGCCAGTTAGTGGTGGTTTTTAGAGGTAGTAGCTCAGATACGATCAGTAAGGAGCTTCATTTTTGGATTGGCAGACTTTTTAGGAGCTCCTATCTCCTTAGTTCACTTGACAACTGGTGTCTTTAAAGACCTGGAAACGGCACTTATGTACTATCCTGTTGCAGGGACTTCAGAAGCTTGCTTCCTGTGACAAACCTAACTGCAGCTTTTCCATATTTGATTATGCATTGGGCATCTTTGCCAAGCCTTGTAGGGGTATGAAAGAACAACAAAGGAATTCCATGAATTGTTATGGGCTGTGGATATATCCAGTTCTGCTTACTAATTAAAAAATAAATAAATAAATAAATAAATAAAATTCTCTGCTTTGTGGAAAGCAGCCTCTTCTCTTGAAATCTTATCTGTCTTAGGAAAAAACACCCTTGTTTCTCAGCTGTGGTGCTGTCTTGTTCTTGATATGCTTTGTGAATTAACATGACAGTTTTCTAAAGACAGCTCTCTCCCACGATCGCTGCAGTGAATATCTCCTGCATGCAACACAGGAATCTTCCTGAATTTCATTTCTGTCTGTGCGCATTTCCAGAAGAGTGCAATGGAATGTATTTATTTTGTTGATCCATATTCCAAAAATATTATGGAGTAAATAAATATGAAGCTTGAATTTTGCTGAGTTTTGAACTTTGAATGGACTTTGTCCTGTTTAAAGAAAGAATGTTCCTGAGCCTTCTCAGCATCACCAATCATCCGGCTTGCCTGGGTGGCATGAGCTGAAGAGTCATTGTCTTGGGCTGAAGATAATATGTCCTCAGTCAGTATATATGAGTAACAAAGCTTCTTTGTAATGTATGACTAAAACATAAAATGAGAAAGCATAACACTAGTGGGAATGTGGACCTTGCTTTTGTGAAACGAATGCATCAGTGTCTGATTCAAGAGAAGCACTTGCAATTGTGAAGGAGTTCTCCAGGTGTCTGTGATGCATCTTTGAAAACAGGTTGCTCACATATGTACCTACTGCCAAAAAGGTAATGAGGCTAACTAGGTAAGCCCTGTCTCATCTTCACCTTGAGCAACTATATTTCTTTTTTGACTCCATAAATGATTTGATTTCATTTGGCAAATCATAACATCTTCTTCGCATTTTATCCCAACTTAGCAACTCCTCTGCCTGCTGGAGGCCCACTATTGCAATTGCAAATAAAATCTGCTTGATCAGAGCTACCGTCCCAGAAAATTATTTGGATATTTCCAACGCTTACCAAGACACCATTACAATTACCTGAGTATTTGAAGTTACAATGCAAGGAAATTTTGACAACGCATTTCAATATCTAGTGCTGCTGATCCCAGTTGAAGCCCTAGTTCACTAGAGCGTATATACACAAACAGTGATTCTTGGAGAAAATTAAAAAGACACCACAAGAGAAGGGCTCTGGAGATACCAGTGTAAGAGAGTGGAAATCACAAATTCAGTGCAGCGTGTAATCCTAATGAAACCGGCCAAAGCAATATTCCATAACATATATGTTATAACATATGTTCTATGTTATGACAATATGTTCATGCCGAAGGAGTTTTGAAGGGGACAGAAACTCGTCTAGCTCTCTTCTGGTGCTTGGTAGGTTACATTTGCCTAGTGTTTTGCAACATACGTCACTCAATGAAGATTACAATTAGCTCAGCAGTGCAGGAGTGAAGAGAAGGTGAGTTCTGGCTCATCATAAATATGCATGAAGAGTGCCCATATCTATGGGAGTGCAGACAGGGCCAGGCTCGGGGAGTTATATTCTCATATTCTGAATCCAACAGGCCGATCGTCTCTTTAAGCAGTTCTCTCAAAGTATCGGACTTACGTGCGAATGAAATGCCGTTTCTGCAGTGAGAAGCAGCAAGATGAGTATTTCATGGTCTCTGGTGCCATCTATTGTCATTTATTGGTACTAACAACTCTTGTTGGGATTCCCTTCATTACTGGAAACGGCACTTATGTACTATCCTGTTGCAGGGACTTCAGAAGCTTGCTTCCTGTGACAAACCTAACTGCAGCTTTTCCATATTTGATTATGCATTGGGCATCTTTGCCAAGCCTTGTAGGGGTATGAAAGAACAACAAAGGAATTCCATGAATTGTTATGGGCTGTGGATATATCCAGTTCTATTTACTAGTTAATAAATAAATAAATAAATAAATAAATAAATAAATAAATAAATAAATAAATAAAATTCTCTGCTTTGTGGAAAGCAGCCTCTTCTCTTGAAATCTTATCTGTCTTAGGAAAAAACACCCTTGTTTCTCAGCTGTGGTGCTGTCTTGTTCTTGATATGCTTTGTGAATTAACATGACAGTTTTCCAAAGACAGCTCTCTCCCACGATCACTGCAGTGAACATCTCCTGCATGCAACACAGGAATCTTCCTGAATTTCATTTCTGTCTGTGCGCATTTCCAGAAGAGTGCAATGGAACCAGCAACAGGTTTTGCAAGAATGGGACTTATTTATTTCGTTGATCCATATTCCAAAAATATCATTGTGTAAATAAATACGAAGCTTGAATTTTGCCAAAGTTTGAATGGACTTTGTCCTGTTTAAAGAAAGAATGTTCCTGAGCCTTCTCAGCATCACCAATCATCTGGCTTGCCTGGGTGGCATGAGCTGAAGAGTCATTGTCTTGGGCTGAAGATAATATGTCCTCAGTCAGTATATATGAGTAACAAAGCTTCTTTGTAATGTATGACTAAAACATAAAATGAGAAAGCAGAACACTAGTGGGAATGTGGACCTTGCTTTTGTGAAACAATGCATCAGTGTCTGATTCAAGAGAAGCACTTGCAATTGTATAGGTGTTCTCCAGGTGTTTGCCAGAGGTTTTTGATGAAATATTGCTCTTTCTGTCTCTGGGGGTTATAAACTTGGTTTTCCCTGTTTGTGTTAAAGGCAGATTTACAATTCTCCTTCAGTTAATATTGTTTGATCCTTAATTTCAGTTCTATTTAATTTCTTGCCAGAGTCACCTGGTAAGTGCAAGCATGTATTTATTCCTTCTTGTTTTCTCAGGCCATATTCAATTAATCCCAAAAAGTAAGCCATTCATTTATTTGTTTGTTTGTGTATTTGTTAGTTAGTTTGTTTTTTTATTGGGATTAGCTGCTTCTGTTGTTACAAAATCATCTACGGGCAGGAAGAGGCACCCGTACCCAGGAAAGGTAGACTTCTTTATCCTGCTCCCCTAGCTGTAATTTAACCAAAAGAACTGCTAGGGTAGACTTCCCAAATTCCCATCCTTCATCTATGCAACCAGAAATTGCTCCCTCTTTCTCAGTAATTTAAGATTACTTTCATTCCAATGGGGCGGAGCCCTCTCTGGGCTCTTCCACACCTCCCCCCACCCCCTTCCTCCCCCCCCACCCCCCACTCCCCATGCCTCTCTGAGTGGATCCCTGTGTCCTACGGCCCTACTCCAGTGCCGTGACACTAACAGCCGCTGTTATTCCCAGGTTACCTCCTCTTCTCCAGAGGCTCCCAGTACCAACACTGGGATTCTCTCTGCAGAGCCTAGTCTCACTTCCAGTGCCCTGTCCTCTCACCTCCCCCTTTGCAAGTAATGTTGTTTACAGCAGAAGTCTCCGTCTGCAGCTCACTCTCTCACACCAAGTTCTGCTAGCGGGGAAACGGTGTGGAGGGTTGCTCTCACACCAGCACAGATTAACTCACTTTCTCTTTAACCCTTCTTCCTTTGTCGTACCCTCAGTTACACTTCCACATACCCTCCATTCTACTTCTGTATACCTTGTAACAATTACCTTTCTTAGACCACCAAAACAGTTTCTCTCCTTCCTTTCAAAATCCACAGATCAAACCGCGCAAGTCTTCAACTTCCACAAACACCCAGCACTTGGTCTCTCCTGATTAGGGTACTCAATTAGAAAACTGGTCCCTTTATTCCATTTCTGTTCCTAGTTTCTCATTTAGTGGCCTTTTCTTATTTGATGGCCCTCCTGCAACATCCTTCCAATGTGCCAACATACACCTGAGAGGTGTTTGGTTTGGTTTTCTGTTTGTTTGGTTTGGTTTTTTTGCTGGTGTGAGAGCAACCTCTCCACACCGAATAACTATGGAATTTCGAGCCACAATTCTTTGCAGTGTGGTTCCCTTTGGTCCACTTCTGTGTTCTGTGACACAAGGGTAGAAGTGAAAAGCCTCTCTTAAAGAGGCAGCTGGAGATTCGAGGAGCGACAGATGCTGTGCTCCCAGGGAGCACATTCGAAGAAGTCGGGAGAGATCCTTTCTGCACAGCGCAGAAAATAACCCCCTCCGGAGGAACGGCAGCAGGCTGAATTCGGACGTTCTCGGCCTCAGAACGGCACGACTTCGCTCTGCCGGCTCGGAAGTGGCACTCGCGCTGAAGCGCTCCGGAGCGTTTGCCGTTGCTGCCCGAGAAGTCGCGCTTATCGGCGAATGCCGCTTTCAGCCTCCAGCCGCGGTGTCGTGTTCCTCCGTCGCCGAGAAGGGCGACTGTCGCCGGCAGCTTTTCTCCGAGTTGCCGGCTCTTCTCCGCACATCGGAAAGGAGCGCTTTGGACGTCGCCGAGTGTACATATACGCAGAATGCACTACGCCTGGCTCTGAATGTTGAGTCCGCACCTTCATTTCAAGCCACAACTCTTTGCAGTGTGGTTCTCTGTGGCTCCACTTCTGTGTTCTGTGACACAAGGGTAGAAGTGAAAAGCCTCTCTTAAAGAGGCAGCTGGAGATTCGAGGAGCGACAGATGCTGTGCTCCCAGGGAGCACATTCGAAGAAGTCGGGAGAGATCCTTTCTGCACAGCGCAGAAAATAACCCCCTCCGGAGGAACGGCAGCAGGCTGAATTCGGACGTTCTCGGCTTCAGAACGGCACGACTTCGCTCTGCCGGCTCGGAAGTGGCACTCGCGCTGAAGCGCTCCGGAGCGTTTGCCGTTGCTGCCCGAGAAGTCGCGCTTATCGGCGAATGCCGCTTTCAGCCTCCAGCCGCGGTGTCGTGTTCCTCCGTCGCCGAGAAGGGCGACTGTCGCCGGCAGCTTTTCTCCGAGTTGCCGGCTCTTCTCCGCACATCGGAAAGGAGCGCTTTGGACGTCGCCGAGTGTACATATACGCAGAATGCACTACGCCTGGCTCTGAATGTTGAGTCCGCACCTTCATTTCAAGCCACAACTCTTTGCAGTGTGGTTCTCTGTGGCTCCACTTCTGTGTTCTGTGACACAAGGGTAGAAGTGAAAAGCCTCTCTTAAAGAGGCAGCTGGAGATTCGAGGAGCGACAGATGCTGTGCTCCCAGGGAGCACATTCGAAGAAGTCGGGAGAGATCCTTTCTGCACAGCGCAGAAAATAACCCCCTCCGGAGGAACGGCAGCAGGCTGAATTCGGACGTTCTCGGCTTCAGAACGGCACGACTTCGCTCTGCCGGCTCGGAAGTGGCACTCGCGCTGAAGCGCTCCGGAGCGTTTGCCGTTGCTGCCCGAGAAGTCGCGCTTATCGGCGAATGCCGCTTTCAGCCTCCAGCCGCGGTGTCGTGTTCCTCCGTCGCCGAGAAGGGCGACTGTCGCCGGCAGCTTTTCTCCGAGTTGCCGGCTCTTCTCCGCACATCGGAAAGGAGCGCTTTGGACGTCGCCGAGTGTACATATACGCAGAATGCACTACGCCTGGCTCTGAATGTTGAGTCCGCACCTTCATTTCAAGCCACAACTCTTCGCAGTGTGGTTCTCTGTGGCTCCACTTCTGTGTTCTGTGACACAAGGGTAGAAGTGAAAAGCCTCTCTTAAAGAGGCAGCTGGAGATTCGAGGAGCGACAGATGCTGTGCTCCCAGGGAGCACATTCGAAGAAGTCGGGAGAGATCCTTTCTGCACAGCGCAGAAAATAACCCCCTCCGGAGGAACGGCAGCAGGCTGAATTCGGACGTTCTCGGCTTCAGAACGGCACGACTTCGCTCTGCCGACTCGGAAGTGGCACTCGCGCTGAAGCGCTCCGGAGCGTTTGCCGTTGCTGCCCGAGAAGTCGCGCTTATCGGCGAATGCCGCTTTCAGCCTCCAGCCGCGGTGTCGTGTTCCTCCGTCGCCGAGAAGGGCGACTGTCGCCGGCAGCTTTTCTCCGAGTTGCCGGCTCTTCTCCGCACATCGGAAAGGAGCGCTTTGGACGTCGCCGAGTGTACATATACGCAGAATGCACTACGCCTGGCTCTGAATGTTGAGTCCGCACCTTCATTTCAAGCCACAACTCTTTGCAGTGTGGTTCTCTGTGGCTCCACTTCTGTGTTCTGTGACACAAGGGTAGAAGTGAAAAGCCTCTCTTAAAGAGGCAGCTGGAGATTCGAGGAGCGACAGATGCTGTGCTCCCAGGGAGCACATTCGAAGAAGTCGGGAGAGATCCTTTCTGCACAGCGCAGAAAATAACCCCCTCCGGAGGAACGGCAGCAGGCTGAATTCGGACGTTCTCGGCCTCAGAACGGCACGACTTCGCTCTGCCGGCTCGGAAGTGGCACTCGCGCTGAAGCGCTCCGGAGCGTTTGCCGTTGCTGCCCGAGAAGTCGCGCTTATCGGCGAATGCCGCTTTCAGCCTCCAGCCGCGGTGTCGTGTTCCTCCGTCGCCGAGAAGGGCGACTGTCGCCGGCAGCTTTTCTCCGAGTTGCCGGCTCTTCTCCGCACATCGGAAAGGAGCGCTTTGGACGTCGCCGAGTGTACATATACGCAGAATGCACTACGCCTGGCTCTGAATGTTGAGTCCGCACCTTCATTTCAAGCCACAACTCTTTGCAGTGTGGTTCTCTGTGGAGAGTGCATTCTGCGTATATGTACACTCGGCGTATATGTATACACGTCAAACGCTCCGGAGCGCTTCAGCGCGAGTGCCACTTCCGAGCCGGCAGAGCGAAGTCGTGCCGTTCTGAAGCCGAGAACGTCCGAATTCAGCCTGCTGCCGTTCCTCCGGAGGGTGTTATTTTCTGCGCTGTGCAGAAAGGATCTCTCCCGACTTCTTCGAATGTGCTCCCTGGGAGCACAGCATCTGTCGCTCCTCGAATCTCCAGCTGCCTCTTTAAGAGAGGCTTTTCACTTCTACCCTTGTGTCACAGAACACAGAAGTGGAGCCACAGAGAACCACACTGCAAAGAGTTGTGGCTTGAAATGAAGGTGCGGACTCAACATTCAGAGCCAGGCGTAGTGCATTCTGCGTATATGTACACTCGGCGACGTCCAAAGCGCTCCTTTCCGATGTGCGGAGAAGAGCCGGCAACTCGGAGAAAAGCTGCCGGCGACAGTCGCCCTTCTCGGCGACGGAGGAACACGACACCGCGGCTGGAGGCTGAAAGCGGCATTCGCCGATAAGCGCGACTTCTCGGGCAGCAACGGCAAACGCTCCGGAGCGCTTCAGCGCGAGTGCCACTTCCGAGCCGGCAGAGCGAAGTCGTGCCGTTCTGAGGCCGAGAACGTCCGAATTCAGCCTGCTGCCGTTCCTCCGGAGGGGGTTATTTTCTGCGCTGTGCAGAAAGGATCTCTCCCGACTTCTTCGAATGTGCTCCCTGGGAGCACAGCATCTGTCGCTCCTCGAATCTCCAGCTGCCTCTTTAAGAGAGGCTTTTCACTTCTACCCTTGTGTCACAGAACACAGAAGTGGAGCCACAGAGAACCACACTGCAAAGAGTTGTGGCTCGAAATTCCATAGTTATTCGGTGTGGAGAGGTTGCTCTCACACCAGCAAAAAAACCAAACCAAACAAACAGAAAACCAAACCAAACACCTCTCAGGTGTATGTTGGCACATTGGAAGGATGTTGCAGGAGGGCCATCAAATAAGAAAAGGCCACTAAATGAGAAACTAGGAACAGAAATGGAATAAAGGGACCAGTTTTCTAATTGAGTACCCTAATCAGGAGAGACCAAGTGCTGGGTGTTTGTGGAAGTTGAAGACTTGCGCGGTTTGATCTGTGGATTTTGAAAGGAAGGAGAGAAACTGTTTTGGTGGTCTAAGAAAGGTAATTGTTACAAGGTATACAGAAGTAGAATGGAGGGTATGTGGAAGTGTAACTGAGGGTACGACAAAGGAAGAAGGGTTAAAGAGAAAGTGAGTTAATCTGTGCTGGTGTGAGAGCAACCCTCCACACCGTTTCCCCGCTAGCAGAACTTGGTGTGAGAGAGTGAGCTGCAGACGGAGACTTCTGCTGTAAACAACATTACTTGCAAAGGGGGAGGTGAGAGGACAGGGCACTGGAAGTGAGACTAGGCTCTGCAGAGAGAATCCCAGTGTTGGTACTGGGAGCCTCTGGAGAAGAGGAGGTAACCTGGGAATAACAGCGGCTGTTAGTGTCACGGCACTGGAGTAGGGCCGTAGGACACAGGGATCCACTCAGAGAGGCATGGGGAGTGGGGGGTGGGGGGGGAGGAAGGGGGTGGGGGGAGGTGTGGAAGAGCCCAGAGAGGGCTCCGCCCCATTGGAATGAAAGTAATCTTAAATTACTGAGAAAGAGGGAGCAATTTCTGGTTGCATAGATGAAGGATGGGAATTTGGGAAGTCTACCCTAGCAGTTCTTTTGGTTAAATTACAGCTAGGGGAGCAGGATAAAGAAGTCTACCTTTCCTGGGTACGGGTGCCTCTTCCTGCCCGTAGATGATTTTGTAACAACAGAAGCAGCTAATCCCAATAAAAAAACAAACTAACTAACAAATACACAAACAAACAAATAAATGAATGGCTTACTTTTTGGGATTAATTGAATATGGCCTGAGAAAACAAGAAGGAATAAATACATGCTTGCACTTACCAGGTGACTCTGGCAAGAAATTAAATAGAACTGAAATTAAGGATCAAACAATATTAACTGAAGGAGAATTGTAAATCTGCCTTTAACACAAACAGGGAAAACCAAGTTTATAACCCCCAGAGACAGAAAGAGCAATATTTCATCAAAAACCTCTGGCAAACACCTGGAGAACAGCTATACAATTGCAAGTGCTTCTCTTGAATCAGACACTGATGCATTGTTTCACAAAAGCAAGGTCCACATTCCCACTAGTGTTCTGCTTTCTCATTTTATGTTTTAGTCATACATTACAAAGAAGCTTTGTTACTCATATATACTGACTGAGGACATATTATCTTCAGCCCAAGACAATGACTCTTCAGCTCATGCCACCCAGGCAAGCCAGATGATTGGTGATGCTGAGAAGGCTCAGGAACATTCTTTCTTTAAACAGGACAAAGTCCATTCAAACTTTGGCAAAATTCAAGCTTCGTATTTATTTACACAATGATATTTTTGGAATATGGATCAACGAAATAAATAAGTCCCATTCTTGCAAAACCTGTTGCTGGTTCCATTGCACTCTTCTGGAAATGCGCACAGACAGAAATGAAATTCAGGAAGATTCCTGTGTTGCATGCAGGAGATGTTCACTGCAGTGATCGTGGGAGAGAGCTGTCTTTGGAAAACTGTCATGTTAATTCACAAAGCATATCAAGAACAAGACAGCACCACAGCTGAGAAACAAGGGTGTTTTTTCCTAAGACAGATAAGATTTCAAGAGAAGAGGCTGCTTTCCACAAAGCAGAGAATTTTATTTATTTATTTATTTATTTATTTATTTATTTTTTAACTAGTAAATAGAACTGGATATATCCACAGCCCATAACAATTCATGGAATTCCTTTGTTGTTCTTTCATACCCCTACAAGGCTTGGCAAAGATGCCCAATGCATAATCAAATATGGAAAAGCTGCAGTTAGGTTTGTCACAGGAAGCAAGCTTCTGAAGTCCCTGCAACAGGATAGTACATAAGTGCCGTTTCCAGTAATGAAGGGAATCCCAACAAGAGTTGTTAGTACCAATAAATGACAATAGATGGCACCAGAGACCATGAAATACTCATCTTGCTGCTTCTCACTGCAGAAACGGCATTTCATTCGCACGTAAGTCCGATACTTTGAGAGAACTGCTTAAAGAGACGATCGGCCTGTTGGATTCAGAATATGAGAATATAACTCCCCGAGCCTGGCCCTGTCTGCACTCCCATAGATATGGGCACTCTTCATGCATATTTATGATGAGCCAGAACTCACCTTCTCTTCACTCCTGCACTGCTGAGCTAATTGTAATCTTCATTGAGTGACGTATGTTGCAAAACACTAGGCAAATGTAACCTACCAAGCACCAGAAGAGAGCTAGACGAGTTTCTGTCCCCTTCAAAACTCCTTCGGCATGAACATATTGTCATAACATAGAACATATGTTATAACATATATGTTATGGAATATTGCTTTGGCCGGTTTCATTAGGATTACACGCTGCACTGAATTTGTGATTTCCACTCTCTTACACTGGTATCTCCAGAGCCCTTCTCTTGTGGTGTCTTTTTAATTTTCTCCAAGAATCACTGTTTGTGTATATACGCTCTAGTGAACTAGGGCTTCAACTGGGATCAGCAGCACTAGATATTGAAATGCGTTGTCAAAATTTCCTTGCATTGTAACTTCAAATACTCAGGTAATTGTAATGGTGTCTTGGTAAGCGTTGGAAATATCCAAATAATTTTCTGGGACGGTAGCTCTGATCAAGCAGATTTTATTTGCAATTGCAATAGTGGGCCTCCAGCAGGCAGAGGAGTTGCTAAGTTGGGATAAAATGCGAAGAAGATGTTATGATTTGCCAAATGAAATCAAATCATTTATGGAGTCAAAAAAGAAATATAGTTGCTCAAGGTGAAGATGAGACAGGGCTTACCTAGTTAGCCTCATTACCTTTTTGGCAGTAGGTACATATGTGAGCAACCTGTTTTCAAAGATGCATCACAGACACCTGGAGAACTCCTTCACAATTGCAAGTGCTTCTCTTGAATCAGACACTGATGCATTCGTTTCACAAAAGCAAGGTCCACATTCCCACTAGTGTTATGCTTTCTCATTTTATGTTTTAGTCATACATTACAAAGAAGCTTTGTTACTCATATATACTGACTGAGGACATATTATCTTCAGCCCAAGACAATGACTCTTCAGCTCATGCCACCCAGGCAAGCCGGATGATTGGTGATGCTGAGAAGGCTCAGGAACATTCTTTCTTTAAACAGGACAAAGTCCATTCAAAGTTCAAAACTCAGCAAAATTCAAGCTTCATATTTATTTACTCCATAATATTTTTGGAATATGGATCAACAAAATAAATACATTCCATTGCACTCTTCTGGAAATGCGCACAGACAGAAATGAAATTCAGGAAGATTCCTGTGTTGCATGCAGGAGATATTCACTGCAGCGATCGTGGGAGAGAGCTGTCTTTAGAAAACTGTCATGTTAATTCACAAAGCATATCAAGAACAAGACAGCACCACAGCTGAGAAACAAGGGTGTTTTTTCCTAAGACAGATAAGATTTCAAGAGAAGAGGCTGCTTTCCACAAAGCAGAGAATTTTATTTATTTATTTATTTATTTATTTTTTAATTAGTAAGCAGAACTGGATATATCCACAGCCCATAACAATTCATGGAATTCCTTTGTTGTTCTTTCATACCCCTACAAGGCTTGGCAAAGATGCCCAATGCATAATCAAATATGGAAAAGCTGCAGTTAGGTTTGTCACAGGAAGCAAGCTTCTGAAGTCCCTGCAACAGGATAGTACATAAGTGCCGTTTCCAGGTCTTTAAAGACACCAGTTGTCAAGTGAACTAAGGAGATAGGAGCTCCTAAAAAGTCTGCCAATCCAAAAATGAAGCTCCTTACTGATCGTATCTGAGCTACTACCTCTAAAAACCACCACTAACTGGCAGATTACATAGTGGGAAAGGTGTTACAGCCATCAGAACAATCAGATACTGGCTAAAGATGAACTGTTGCTAGCTAAGCGCATATTGCTAATTCTCACATTTGCTCATTCTGCACTAGGCCATTATTCCTGGACCCCTGCTGTCCTGGGATAGAGGTAAGTTGGAAGAAAAAATGTAGGGGAGCATCACTTGCATTCCTCCTAATCCAAAAGAGGGACAGTTTGACCTCCTGTCAGAGGCCCCTTAAGTTGTTCTTTTGCTGAGGGCCTCTTGGCAAAACAAAATAGTCTATAATACAAAAGTTACCATTTTGGTACTTCTTAAGGATTTCATCTTATCTACTAAGTGTGCATAAATGTGGAATAAGAAGCCACTTTCTTCCAGAGAGGCTGTGCATGCCCCGTCCCTGGAGGTGTTCAAGGCCAGGTTGGATGGGGCCCTGCGCAGCCTGCTCTGGGATTAAATGTGGTGGTTAGTGGTGCTCTGGTATTAAATGTGGTTAGATTTGCATGTGGCAGGGGGTTTGGAGATTCATGAAGCTTGAGGTCCCTTCCAACCCTGGCCATTCTGTGATTCTGTGATTCCTCCGGCTGCTATTACTGGTGAGGAGAGCAGCTCTGTTTCCTGGGCTGATGGATGTGGTCCTGGCCCCAGAGGCATGCATTATATAGAGCGCAAGGTTCTGTTCTGTTCTATTTTGGGCCCAAACTTTTGTTACTTGCATTGTCTGTAAGTGTTGACATGGTGACAGTGTCAAGCTCTTTACCAATCTATTGGCCTTTCTGGTTTGAGCAAGAAATTGCACTTCAAGTTTGTGCACTTGTTTTTGTTTGTGTGATAATTCCCACTCCTAGAGTATCATATCCTTTTGATATTTTACAGTTGAACAACTAGAGAAATAAGGAGAGAGAGTTTTGCCAAATGCAGAAGCAATCAAAGCACAGAAAGCAAAGCTTTGTAAGTGTTCCACAGTTTGTATCATATCTGATCATAAATTGATAATCATAAATCAAATAAAATATCTCCATGGCTTTACCTTCTCCAATCAAAATGGAAAGGACTCATAGCCCCTTACAGTGAGGATTATCCAGTTAGGTTTTGTACACAAAGTGCTCTGGAAAACTGTAGCAATTAAAAACAGTACAAAAAAGAAATTTGAGATAATTATAGCTGGCTAATACATTGTAGCGAGGTAAAGAATGGAGGAGAGGCAGAATTCAGAAAGTTTTCAGAAATAGTTCAAAGACATTAAAAAAGGTTTCTTGCTAGGCTTCAACCCTTGACAGAGCTACAGACAATTTCTATGTATGTTTGGTGATTTCTGGCAGGTCGTTTTCTCACTTACACTCATAGAATCACTCAGGTTGGAAAAGACCTGAAAAATCATCGAATCCAACCATGACCTAACCATACTACTTTTGCTCTAACAACCCTCTGCTAAATCATGTTCCTGAGCACCGCATCCAAACGGATTTTAAAACATCCAGGGATGGTGACTCAACCACCTCCCTGGGGAGCCCAGTCCAGTGCTTCTCTCACTTCAGCTCTGAGAAAAGGACAAAAATTCATCTGGGATTCTTACTAAATTTACTACTGTAAATCTCTGAATTCTGTATGGATGGGGCCTTATAAATATTTCTATAATTAGTCAAAGCACAGTAAAGCATATACATTTTTTCCTACAGGTTAAATACTGCTGATTAGCTGCTTACTTTTTAGAAAGTTCTCTGTGCTTAGTATTCACACAAGTCTTTTTCTGACCTGCTGTAAGCCCGTTAGTCCAAACCAGATAAGGAGTCTAATTTTAGAGCTGGAGATAGTGTAACACTGTTACTAGTTGATACTTGCTATTTCATTGCATTCCAGGATTGTGTACTAAGCAAAAGAACTGCCTCATAGAAGAGAATGACTTATGAATTAGAATGCAGTAGTGATCTTGTTCTTGGTGTTATTATTGCATATGTATACCTGCCTTTGCATTGTTAGTTCTAGAAGATACTGTCTACAGGTATTGCTGACAATTTTCTTCCCCATCACTCTGTATCTCTCATTGTCTTTTTCATAGTTTCCATTGTGTGTTTCCCTTTTCTTGTTCTTCGTTTCTTTTTTCTTTCTTTCTTTCTTTTTTTTTTTTTTTAATTTTTGTTTGTCTATCTGTATTGCTGTTGCTTAAGTTTTTGTTTGTTTGTTTGTTTGTTTGTTTGTTTGTTGTTGGGGGTAGGGAGGACAGGGGGGCTTGGGAGGGCTGAGTTGGTTGTTTTAGCTTGGTTGTTCTGTTTGTGTGTCTGCTTCCAAGTGACTTCAGTATATGTCCATCTCAGAAATCTGTTTGTATTATGATCTTTAATGCAAATATGAAAAATATTTACTACAGACACCTTTTCACTGATATTCTGATACTTCACTCAACTAAGGAAACCTCATTATTCTTCAACAGTTCATCTACAAACTGATTAGTAGAGCAGAAGCCACTAGCAGTAACAAACAATTAAGAGGCCATGGCCACCTGATGGAAACCTCATGGTGTTTTGTTTTGGCCAAGGAAAACCAGTTGATTATTTTCAGAACTTGCATAAATAAACAAATAAATAAATAAAAATGATACAAATAAATAGTAATAATAAGTAAAGAAAAGTAAGAGAAGACCATTCAAGCTGCATGAAAATAAAATCAAGGATTCTCACTACCACTGTTGCTGTATTTGTTTATAAAGCCAAGATCATGGCCTCAACCTACTGTGTAAAATTGCATCACTTGACATGCTGTCTTCCTCTACAGAGGGATTAAAAACAGAAATGAAATCTTAGAATCCATTTGAAAATCAATTTTGCTTTATTTCCCTTAACTTCAATAATATAATGAAACCCAATCTTCAGATAAAAGGATGAGTAACATGAGCAAACGTGGATTAATAACTGGTATAACTAAGTGATATTATTCTATAGACTTCAAAGGTGTCTGCCTTCTGAATATCACCAGATTTTACAAAAGATCATTCAGATCAACGCTTTAAACGTATGCTATCAAAATAAGCTCAACCAGCTTACAAAAATGACTAGGCATTTTCACTTTCAATAGACACGATTTAAAATGATACCTTTAAAGTAGTGACCAAGCTCGGTGTGGCTTCCATCATTTCTAGCCTCGCTATATTAACTACATCTCAAGAATAAGGATTGCGCTCTTATGGAAAAATTAGGTAGTGAATGTCAGTCTTACTGAGAAGACTAACGGTCATCACTTTATCTAAAAATAGTAAAACATGGATCACACAAATATACGTTTTCTTGTCTGGAAAAAAGCAAGAATTTTCAGAAGGAGCATGAAATCACAAGCAGCATGGATGTTCAGATTTTGTATATTCACAGGCAAAAAAAGAATTCTCATAGAAAATATCCATAGAAAATATGTAATCCTTTATCGCCTTTGGAGAAACTGCATGCATGCAAGAGCAGTTGGTGAATCAGATGCTAGAGGAGTACTGCTTTGTCTTATCCACAAGTCCGTTCTTTCCACTTAAACACAACAACTTCTAAACAGAATTAGGTCATGTTGGAGGAAGATCAAAGAACTGGATTGAGTACCAAAAAACATTCAATGCTGCCAAACTCTTTTAAAACAGCTAAAAGGAAAATATTTGATTTTACTGTACATCAG
Organism: Lagopus muta; assembly: GCF_023343835.1. Lineage (NCBI taxonomy): Eukaryota > Metazoa > Chordata > Aves > Galliformes > Phasianidae > Lagopus > Lagopus muta. Next base: position 74,619,222 of record NC_064433.1, on the reverse strand, counting down.
AAATACTTGAAGGAAAGATATCTTGATACTCTAGGTCATCAAAAGCCCAAAAGGTAAAGCTAAGTTCCAGTGCTACTGATGATACAAAAAATGAAAAATTGTCTTTTGATGCAAATATAAATTACATTACATAAATTACCAAGAAAGATACTGAGCAGGCTCCCACCTAGCATCTGCACTGTAAGCTACACAGTAAAAAGCCAATCAACATCTTCATGCCACTGTCTGGTAAGAAGAATAACCTCCAAAACAACTTCATTGAAAATCTTTTAACTTTCACTAAGATAAACCTTTTATTAAACTGTTTTGAGAGAAAGTGTGTGTGCTCATCCACTAGAAAAAGTGGCTTTTTGCATAAGGGGCTTCTCAAATAAAGCTTATGTACAGTTCAATGAGTGCTTTGAAAATTTAGGCTGTTTAAAATGATTCTGATTTTGTAAGAATCAATTATTATAGAGTCTACACCTCCTGAACAATCGAACTAACATTGTACTCCTAATAAACATCAATGTAATTTGAATCAATACACGTGTTGTACGTTTACACAATCCCAACTCAGCTTTCTGAAACCTTCTTTTGACCTTTCAGATCACAAGAGTATTGCCCTGAGTGCAGGTGTCCAGTTGTGGAAAGGCCTGCCATAATGCTGATGTGTGGTATGAAACTGGGGTGCTAGACACAACTAGTTCCAGTCCACTGCTACTCACTCCTACTGCCCCACAGGACCCATTAGCCAATGAGCAGGCAGCTCAGAGGGAGTGGAGCTCAGAAGAAAGATCCCACAAAAGAGTGGGAACACCTTGTAAGAAGGTCATGGAGAAGGTGCTACGTGCCCCCAGCAACGCTCACCCTGCAGCTCCTGAAGAGCGTATGCTGGATCGGGGAGAGGTGTGAGGAGGAAGGGAAAGCGCAGAGGAGCTACTCTGCAACAGATGAAGGAGTCAGAAACAGAGGGGTGAGGAAGACCTGCTGAGCAGGGAATGGGAAGAATAAATGAAATTTATCTTCCCTAAGTGAAATATGTTTTACTTCTGAGGTAATATTCCCATGGGCTTTCCCCTCTCTCTCTGGCTTTCTGTGGAGGGGGAGTGAGAGAGAGGCTGAGTGAGTGTCTGGTGGCCATAAAATCAACACACCAAATGCACTGTGGCAAAAGCAATATAAAATCAATATACACTGATTAAGTTGACAAGGCACAGTCTCAGCACCTCGATTACTAGGAAGTCAGGTAGATCTTGGTGCATTATACAATAGATGTTCTTACTGATGGTGTCGATCGCCTAAGCAAATTATGCCTTTGAAGAGAAAGTTGTACAGCTGATTCAACGTGTATGTATGAGGTGTGCTTCAACAGTAACGTCTCCTATTTGATTATATTCGTCCACAATATCAGAGGCCGATGCTGGTGGTGTGACAATAGAGGATGTACCTTCTCAACAGTGTTCCACTACAGGTATATTACATACCTGTATATATACATACGTATATACAGGTGTGTTAGTGTTTAGTGTACTTAGCTAACATTTTGACAGTTACCTGCTTTTTTTTCCTTTCCCCCCCCCAAAACTATTGTTATGATTTTCCAGGATCAAAGAACATCTATCACAATTAATTTTCCATAGATCATTTCTTCTTTTTTTCATCATTTTGCGTTCCCTTACTTTTGGGCTCTGAACCTTGCTTCTACAATGCAAAGGGATTCCAGCCACCACATGCATACAGCCAAGACATTTTAGTGTGAACTAGATACTCAGGCATACACAACCTGTAACGCACATGCTACGTGTATCCCAACTCAACTTGCACCCCCTACAGCTGTATCTATCATGGCAGCAGCTCTACCCTGATGAGTGGCCAGGCCTAGCCCAGAGTCACAGCAAGGTTTGCAGAGCAGCACTGAAAAATAAAGCAACAGAACTGAGAAAAGCCTGTCACCGGAAGAAAATATTTTCAACAAAGTCACATGGCAAAAGAAGGTAATGACAGTGCTTTCTAACGGGAGATAAGCGCCATAGCAGGTAACCATACAAGGCCATATGACCATACCTAACAGGTAACCATACATAACCTACAAGAACCATAGCAGCAGGTAACAAAGAAAAATTAGCTCACCCCTTCCAGAAACTAGTAACAACTCAAAAGAAGAGCAAACTCAGAGAGATACTGCTCCCTCTGCTGCTAACACTTAAATAAAAGCACCTTTTCCAATCATTGCTTGCACCTGAGCTCCCTGGGAGAGCCTTGACCTCTCCACTAATGTTCAATCATTGGTTCAGGCTGTGAAGGGATGGAGTGCAGCAGAGTTGCCAGGTCACTGCCTGAACCAAAGAGTGAGTAGGTCAGGGCTCAACTCCTGCTGTTTTGGAAACATGAAGTACAACGTGCATCGCGATGCAGGTACAGTACCTATCAATGATGTGATTGACAGGTGATTGTTGCAAGGTGACTGTTGACAGTCTTCTTATGGTTCTGTTGGAACAGTACTTGATGTTCCTTCTGGAGGCTTCTCTTCTTCAGTTTGGGTTTGGGTTCCCTGGTTCCCAGAATTTCAGCACTCCACCACCTGGTGTCATGACATACCCTCGTAGACACTGAAGCACGCTGAAGTGTTGATGCTCCTACCAGTGGTCCTGTGGACTTCACAGCCTCAAGGGGAGTAGTACAGATGTTTAAAAGGTATGAGGAGTGGTGGGTCTGCCTTCAGTGGGAGGATACAGGCTGCGTTTTTGTCTTGAGTCAAACACCTCCACTTATGCTGGGGCATGTCCTGGCCTTTGGTACAACATCCTTTGTCCTGTATTTACCTTTGAAGGTCAATATTAATTATTCTGCCATACGTCCCCCATTTTGGAACTGCAAGCAGCTTTCGTGTCTTCTCTATGTGAGAAGTTAGTCCAGAACAAGGTTTTAACTCACCCTACAAATCCTGCCATGGGGCTGTTCTGCCAGTCGTACAAAGAAAATTGTCTTTCTGCTCTGCAGAGTACAATGAACTTTTCATCTTCTCACTTAACAGCTGTATCTTTTAAAGAATAAAAGTAAATATAAAATTAGCGAGGATTCAGTAACAGTAGGTCAGCTATAAATACTTGCAAATGGGAAACATACAGCGAGCATCTTTGGAATTATGACATTACAGCATTCTGATTTTAGGAAAGTTACAATTAAGCTCCGTTTCAATACAACCAACTCTATATTACAAACTCAACAAAAACGTACGGAGGAGCAGAAGTCCTGCTCAGTGCACTTAGTGCCTTTTACACGGTTATTCAGATACAGCATGGTCACAGCTCTGGCCCGGTTCGACCTGGATCCTTGACTAAATGGCACAGGGGGACCCATGGACCCACCCCCTGTGATGGTTCTGAACACAAAACAGCGGCAACGAGCTAAGGGAGAAAATTAATTTACTAGATATTATAGCACAGTGTGAGAGAATGCAATATAGCACAATACAATTGGAATTGTAGCCTAGCCTAGCCATGTTTGCCTAAAGATGAACTGTTGCTAGCTAAGCGCATATTGCTAATTCTCACATTTGCTCATTCTGCACTAGGCCATTATTCCTGGACCCCTGCTGTCCTGGGATAGAGGTAAGTTGGAAGAAAAAATGTAGGGGAGCATCACTTGCATTCCTCCTAATCCAAAAGAGGGACAGTTTGACCTCCTGTCAGAGGCCCCTTAAGTTGTTCTTTTGCTGAGGGCCTCTTGGCAGAACAGAATAGTCTATAATACAAAAGTTACCATTTTGGTACTTCTTGAGGATTTCATCTTATCTACTAAGTGTGCATAAATGTGGAATAAGAAGCCACTTTCTTCCCATGGGCTTTCCCCTCTCTCTCTGGTACGGCACAAATAAACGACTTTCCTTTTCCAGCTCGGGTACGAGCATTGTTTTGCAGAACACTAATACGGTCCGAAACACTCTGCAAGTTATACCAGTTCTGTCGTGCCCAATCCATACCTGATAAAGAGGGTCGAGCACCATGTTTTTCTAAAAGATCAAATAATACATCTTCACTTTTCATGGTGGCAATGCTGTCGCTCATTTTTTCAATACAATGAGAGACCTACACTAAGGGAGGAGGAGGTGCAGGTATTCAAAAGCTCAAGTGACTCCTTATCTCCCCAGGGAAACAGACACTTTTCAAATGCTAATGCTCAAAGCACTCTTCCCTTTCTCTGAGGGGAGCACACAAAAGCCCGTTAGTCCAAACCAGATAAGGAGTCTAATTTTAGAGCTGGAGATAGTGTAACACTGTTACTAGTTGATACTTGCTATTTCATTGCATTCCAGGATTGTGTACTAAGCAAAAGAACTGCCTCATAGAAGAGAATGACTTATGAATTAGAATGCAGTAGTGATCTTGTTCTTGGTGTTATTATTGCATATATATACCTGCCTTTGCATTGTTAGTTCTAGAAGATACTGTCTACAGGTATTGCTGACAATTTTCTTCCCCATCACTCTGTATCTCTCATTGTCTTTTTCATAGTTTCCATTGTGTGTTTCCCTTTTCTTGTTCTTCGTTTCTTTTTTCTTTCTTTCTTTCTTTTTTTTTTTTTTAATTTTTGTTTGTCTATCTGTATTGCTGTTGCTTAAGTTTTTGTTTGTTTGTTTGTTTGTTTGTTTGTTTGTTGTTGGGGGTAGGGAGGACAGGGGGGCTTGGGAGGGCTGAGTTGGTTGTTTTAGCTTGGTTGTTCTGTTTGTGTGTCTGCTTCCAAGTGACTTCAGTATATGTCCATCTCAGAAATCTGTTTGTATTATGATCTTTAATGCAAATATGAAAAATATTTACTACAGACACCTTTTCACTGATATTCTGATACTTCACTCAACTAAGGAAACCTCATTATTCTTCAACAGTTCATCTACAAACTGATTAGTAGAGCAGAAGCCACTAGCAGTAACAAACAATTAAGAGGCCATGGCCACCTGATGGAAACCTCATGGTGTTTTGTTTTGGCCAAGGAAAACCAGTTGATTATTTTCAGAACTTGCATAAATAAACAAATAAATAAATAAAAATGATACAAATAAATAGTAATAATAAGTAAAGAAAAGTAAGAGAAGACCATTCAAGCTGCATGAAAATAAAATCAAGGATTCTCACTACCACTGTTGCTGTATTTGTTTATAAAGCCAAGATCATGGCCTCAACCTACTGTGTAAAATTGCATCACTTGACATGCTGTCTTCCTCTACAGAGGGATTAAAAACAGAAATGAAATCTTAGAATCCATTTGAAAATCAATTTTGCTTTATTTCCCTTAACTTCAATAATATAATGAAACCCAATCTTCAGATAAAAGGATGAGTAACATGAGCAAACGTGGATTAATAACTGGTATAACTAAGTGATATTATTCTATAGACTTCAAAGGTGTCTGCCTTCTGAATATCACCAGATTTTACAAAAGATCATTCAGATCAACGCTTTAAACGTATGCTATCAAAATAAGCTCAACCAGCTTACAAAAATGACTAGGCATTTTCACTTTCAATAGACACGATTTAAAATGATACCTTTAAAGTAGTGACCAAGCTCGGTGTGGCTTCCATCATTTCTAGCCTCGCTATATTAACTACATCTCAAGAATAAGGATTGCGCTCTTATGGAAAAATTAGGTAGTGAATGTCAGTCTTACTGAGAAGACTAACGGTCATCACTTTATCTAAAAATAGTAAAACATGGATCACACAAATATACGTTTTCTTGTCTGGAAAAAAGCAAGAATTTTCAGAAGGAGCATGAAATCACAAGCAGCATGGATGTTCAGATTTTGTATATTCACAGGCAAAAAAAGAATTCTCATAGAAAATATCCATAGAAAATATGTAATCCTTTATCGCCTTTGGAGAAACTGCATGCATGCAAGAGCAGTTGGTGAATCAGATGCTAGGGGAGTACTGCTTTGTCTTATCCACAAGTCCGTTCTTTCCACTTAAACACAACAACTTCTAAACAGAATTAGGTCATGTTGGAGGAAGATCAAAGAACTGGATTGAGTACCAAAAAACATTCAATGCTGCCAAACTCTTTTAAAACAGCTAAAAGGAAAATATTTGATTTTACTGTACATCAGAAATACTTGAAGGAAAGATATCTTGATACTCTAGGTCATCAAAAGCCCAAAAGGTAAAGCTAAGTTCCAGTGCTACTGATGATACAAAAAATGAAAAATTGTCTTTTGATGCAAATATAAATTACATTACATAAATTACCAAGAAAGATACTGAGCAGGCTCCCACCTAGCATCTGCACTGTAAGCTACACAGTAAAAAGCCAATCAACATCTTCATGCCACTGTCTGGTAAGAAGAATAACCTCCAAAACAACTTCATTGAAAATCTTTTAACTTTCACTAAGATAAACCTTTTATTAAACTGTTTTGAGAGAAAGTGTGTGTGCTCATCCACTAGAAAAAGTGGCTTTTTGCATAAGGGGCTTCTCAAATAAAGCTTATGTACAGTTCAATGAGTGCTTTGAAAATTTAGGCTGTTTAAAATGATTCTGATTTTGTAAGAATCAATTATTATAGAGTCTACACCTCCTGAACAATCGAACTAACATTGTACTCCTAATAAACATCAATGTAATTTGAATCAATACACGTGTTGTACGTTTACACAATCCCAACTCAGCTTTCTGAAACCTTCTTTTGACCTTTCAGATCACAAGAGTATTGCCCTGAGTGCAGGTGTCCAGTTGTGGAAAGGCCTGCCATAATGCTGATGTGTGGTATGAAACTGGGGTGCTAGACACAACTAGTTCCAGTCCACTGCTACTCACTCCTACTGCCCCACAGGACCCATTAGCCAATGAGCAGGCAGCTCAGAGGGAGTGGAGCTCAGAAGAAAGATCCCACAAAAGAGTGGGAACACCTTGTAAGAAGGTCATGGAGAAGGTGCTACGTGCCCCCAGCAACGCTCACCCTGCAGCTCCTGAAGAGCGTATGCTGGATCGGGGAGAGGTGTGAGGAGGAAGGGAAAGCGCAGAGGAGCTACTCTGCAACAGATGAAGGAGTCAGAAACAGAGGGGTGAGGAAGACCTGCTGAGCAGGGAATGGGAAGAATAAATGAAATTTATCTTCCCTAAGTGAAATATGTTTTACTTCTGAGGTAATATTCCCATGGGCTTTCCCCTCTCTCTCTGGCTTTCTGTGGAGGGGGAGTGAGAGAGAGGCTGAGTGAGTGTCTGGTGGCCATAAAATCAACACACCAAATGCACTGTGGCAAAAGCAATATAAAATCAATATACACTGATTAAGTTGACAAGGCACAGTCTCAGCACCTCGATTACTAGGAAGTCAGGTAGATCTTGGTGCATTATACAATAGATGTTCTTACTGATGGTGTCGATCGCCTAAGCAAATTATGCCTTTGAAGAGAAAGTTGTACAGCTGATTCAACGTGTATGTATGAGGTGTGCTTCAACAGTAACGTCTCCTATTTGATTATATTCGTCCACAATATCAGAGGCCGATGCTGGTGGTGTGACAATAGAGGATGTACCTTCTCAACAGTGTTCCACTACAGGTATATTACATACCTGTATATATACATACGTATATACAGGTGTGTTAGTGTTTAGTGTACTTAGCTAACATTTTGACAGTTACCTGCTTTTTTTTCCTTTCCCCCCCCCAAAACTATTGTTATGATTTTCCAGGATCAAAGAACATCTATCACAATTAATTTTCCATAGATCATTTCTTCTTTTTTTCATCATTTTGCGTTCCCTTACTTTCGGGCTCTGAACCTTGCTTCTACAATGCAAAGGGATTCCAGCCACCACATGCATACAGCCAAGACATTTTAGTGTGAACTAGATACTCAGGCATACACAACCTGTAACGCACATGCTACGTGTATCCCAACTCAACTTGCACCCCCTACAGCTGTATCTATCATGGCAGCAGCTCTACCCTGATGAGTGGCCAGGCCTAGCCCAGAGTCACAGCAAGGTTTGCAGAGCAGCACTGAAAAATAAAGCAACAGAACTGAGAAAAGCCTGTCACCGGAAGAAAATATTTTCAACAAAGTCACATGGCAAAAGAAGGTAATGACAGTGCTTTCTAACGGGAGATAAGCGCCATAGCAGGTAACCATACAAGGCCATATGACCATACCTAACAGGTAACCATACATAACCTACAAGAACCATAGCAGCAGGTAACAAAGAAAAATTAGCTCACCCCTTCCAGAAACTAGTAACAACTCAAAAGAAGAGCAAACTCAGAGAGATACTGCTCCCTCTGCTGCTAACACTTAAATAAAAGCACCTTTTCCAATCATTGCTTGCACCTGAGCTCCCTGGGAGAGCCTTGACCTCTCCACTAATGTTCAATCATTGGTTCAGGCTGTGAAGGGATGGAGTGCAGCAGAGTTGCCAGGTCACTGCCTGAACCAAAGAGTGAGTAGGTCAGGGCTCAACTCCTGCTGTTTTGGAAACATGAAGTACAACGTGCATCGCGATGCAGGTACAGTACCTATCAATGGTGTGATTGACAGGTGATTGTTGCAAGGTGATTGTTGACAGTCTTCTTATGGTTCTGTTGGAACAGTACTTGATGTTCCTTCTGGAGGCTTCTCTTCTTCAGTTTGGGTTTGGGTTCCCTGGTTCCCAGAATTTCAGCACTCCACCACCTGGTGTCATGACATACCCTCGTAGACACTGAAGCACGCTGAAGTGTTGATGCTCCTACCAGTGGTCCTGTGGACTTCACAGCCTCAAGGGGAGTAGTACAGATGTTTAAAAGGTATGAGGAGTGGTGGGTCTGCCTTCAGTGGGAGGATACAGGCTGCGTTTTTGTCTTGAGTCAAACACCTCCACTTATGCTGGGGCATGTCCTGGCCTTTGGTACAACATCCTTTGTCCTGTATTTACCTTTGAAGGTCAATATTAATTATTCTGCCATACGTCCCCCATTTTGGAACTGCAAGCAGCTTTCGTGTCTTCTCTATGTGAGAAGTTAGTCCAGAACAAGGTTTTAACTCACCCTACAAATCCTGCCATGGGGCTGTTCTGCCAGTCGTACAAAGAAAATTGTCTTTCTGCTCTGCAGAGTACAATGAACTTTTCATCTTCTCACTTAACAGCTGTATCTTTTAAAGAATAAAAGTAAATATAAAATTAGCGAGGATTCAGTAACAGTAGGTCAGCTATAAATACTTGCAAATGGGAAACATACAGCGAGCATCTTTGGAATTATGACATTACAGCATTCTGATTTTAGGAAAGTTACAATTAAGCTCCGTTTCAATACAACCAACTCTATATTACAAACTCAACAAAAACGTACGGAGGAGCAGAAGTCCTGCTCAGTGCACTTAGTGCCTTTTACACGGTTATTCAGATACAGCATGGTCACAGCTCTGGCCCGGTTCGACCTGGATCCTTGACTAAATGGCACAGGGGGACCCATGGACCCACCCCCTGTGATGGTTCTGAACACAAAACAGCGGCAACGAGCTAAGGGAGAAAATTAATTTACTAGATATTATAGCACAGTGTGAGAGAATGCAATATAGCACAATACAATTGGAATTGTAGCCTAGCCTAGCCATGTTTGCCTAAAGATGAACTGTTGCTAGCTAAGCGCATATTGCTAATTCTCACATTTGCTCATTCTGCACTAGGCCATTATTCCTGGACCCCTGCTGTCCTGGGATAGAGGTAAGTTGGAAGAAAAAATGTAGGGGAGCATCACTTGCATTCCTCCTAATCCAAAAGAGGGACAGTTTGACCTCCTGTCAGAGGCCCCTTAAGTTGTTCTTTTGCTGAGGGCCTCTTGGCAGAACAGAATAGTCTATAATACAAAAGTTACCATTTTGGTACTTCTTGAGGATTTCATCTTATCTACTAAGTGTGCATAAATGTGGAATAAGAAGCCACTTTCTTCCCATGGGCTTTCCCCTCTCTCTCTGGTACGGCACAAATAAACGACTTTCCTTTTCCAGCTCGGGTACGAGCATTGTTTTGCAGAACACTAATACGGTCCGAAACACTCTGCAAGTTATACCAGTTCTGTCGTGCCCAATCCATACCTGATAAAGAGGGTCGAGCACCATGTGTTTCTAAAAGATCAAATAATACATCTTCACTTTTCATGGTGGCAATGCTGTCGCTCATTTTTTCAATACAATGAGAGACCTACACTAAGGGAGGAGGAGGTGCAGGTATTCAAAAGCTCAAGTGACTCCTTATCTCCCCAGGGAAACAGACACTTTTCAAATGCTAATGCTCAAAGCACTCTTCCCTTTCTCTGAGGGGAGCACACAAAAGCCCGTTAGTCCAAACCAGATAAGGAGTCTAATTTTAGAGCTGGAGATAGTGTAACACTGTTACTAGTTGATACTTGCTATTTCATTGCATTCCAGGATTGTGTACTAAGCAAAAGAACTGCCTCATAGAAGAGAATGACTTATGAATTAGAATGCAGTAGTGATCTTGTTCTTGGTGTTATTATTGCATATATATACCTGCCTTTGCATTGTTAGTTCTAGAAGATACTGTCTACAGGTATTGCTGACAATTTTCTTCCCCATCACTCTGTATCTCTCATTGTCTTTTTCATAGTTTCCATTGTGTGTTTCCCTTTTCTTGTTCTTCGTTTCTTTTTTCTTTCTTTCTTTCTTTTTTTTTTTTTTTAATTTTTGTTTGTCTATCTGTATTGCTGTTGCTTAAGTTTTTGTTTGTTTGTTTGTTTGTTTGTTTGTTGTTGGGGGTAGGGAGGACAGGGGGGCTTGGGAGGGCTGAGTTGGTTGTTTTAGCTTGGTTGTTCTGTTTGTGTGTCTGCTTCCAAGTGACTTCAGTATATGTCCATCTCAGAAATCTGTTTGTATTATGATCTTTAATGCAAATATGAAAAATATTTACTACAGACACCTTTTCACTGATATTCTGATACTTCACTCAACTAAGGAAACCTCATTATTCTTCAACAGTTCATCTACAAACTGATTAGTAGAGCAGAAGCCACTAGCAGTAACAAACAATTAAGAGGCCATGGCCACCTGATGGAAACCTCATGGTGTTTTGTTTTGGCCAAGGAAAACCAGTTGATTATTTTCAGAACTTGCATAAATAAACAAATAAATAAATAAAAATGATACAAATAAATAGTAATAATAAGTAAAGAAAAGTAAGAGAAGACCATTCAAGCTGCATGAAAATAAAATCAAGGATTCTCACTACCACTGTTGCTGTATTTGTTTATAAAGCCAAGATCATGGCCTCAACCTACTGTGTAAAATTGCATCACTTGACATGCTGTCTTCCTCTACAGAGGGATTAAAAACAGAAATGAAATCTTAGAATCCATTTGAAAATCAATTTTGCTTTATTTCCCTTAACTTCAATAATATAATGAAACCCAATCTTCAGATAAAAGGATGAGTAACATGAGCAAACGTGGATTAATAACTGGTATAACTAAGTGATATTATTCTATAGACTTCAAAGGTGTCTGCCTTCTGAATATCACCAGATTTTACAAAAGATCATTCAGATCAACGCTTTAAACGTATGCTATCAAAATAAGCTCAACCAGCTTACAAAAATGACTAGGCATTTTCACTTTCAATAGACACGATTTAAAATGATACCTTTAAAGTAGTGACCAAGCTCGGTGTGGCTTCCATCATTTCTAGCCTCGCTATATTAACTACATCTCAAGAATAAGGATTGCGCTCTTATGGAAAAATTAGGTAGTGAATGTCAGTCTTACTGAGAAGACTAACGGTCATCACTTTATCTAAAAATAGTAAAACATGGATCACACAAATATACGTTTTCTTGTCTGGAAAAAAGCAAGAATTTTCAGAAGGAGCATGAAATCACAAGCAGCATGGATGTTCAGATTTTGTATATTCACAGGCAAAAAAAGAATTCTCATAGAAAATATCCATAGAAAATATGTAATCCTTTATCGCCTTTGGAGAAACTGCATGCATGCAAGAGCAGTTGGTGAATCAGATGCTAGGGGAGTACTGCTTTGTCTTATCCACAAGTCCGTTCTTTCCACTTAAACACAACAACTTCTAAACAGAATTAGGTCATGTTGGAGGAAGATCAAAGAACTGGATTGAGTACCAAAAAACATTCAATGCTGCCAAACTCTTTTAAAACAGCTAAAAGGAAAATATTTGATTTTACTGTACATCAGAAATACTTGAAGGAAAGATATCTTGATACTCTAGGTCATCAAAAGCCCAAAAGGTAAAGCTAAGTTCCAGTGCTACTGATGATACAAAAAATGAAAAATTGTCTTTTGATGCAAATATAAATTACATTACATAAATTACCAAGAAAGATACTGAGCAGGCTCCCACCTAGCATCTGCACTGTAAGCTACACAGTAAAAAGCCAATCAACATCTTCATGCCACTGTCTGGTAAGAAGAATAACCTCCAAAACAACTTCATTGAAAATCTTTTAACTTTCACTAAGATAAACCTTTTATTAAACTGTTTTGAGAGAAAGTGTGTGTGCTCATCCACTAGAAAAAGTGGCTTTTTGCATAAGGGGCTTCTCAAATAAAGCTTATGTACAGTTCAATGAGTGCTTTGAAAATTTAGGCTGTTTAAAATGATTCTGATTTTGTAAGAATCAATTATTATAGAGTCTACACCTCCTGAACAATCGAACTAACATTGTACTCCTAATAAACATCAATGTAATTTGAATCAATACACGTGTTGTACGTTTACACAATCCCAACTCAGCTTTCTGAAACCTTCTTTTGACCTTTCAGATCACAAGAGTATTGCCCTGAGTGCAGGTGTCCAGTTGTGGAAAGGCCTGCCATAATGCTGATGTGTGGTATGAAACTGGGGTGCTAGACACAACTAGTTCCAGTCCACTGCTACTCACTCCTACTGCCCCACAGGACCCATTAGCCAATGAGCAGGCAGCTCAGAGGGAGTGGAGCTCAGAAGAAAGATCCCACAAAAGAGTGGGAACACCTTGTAAGAAGGTCATGGAGAAGGTGCTACGTGCCCCCAGCAACGCTCACCCTGCAGCTCCTGAAGAGCGTATGCTGGATCGGGGAGAGGTGTGAGGAGGAAGGGAAAGCGCAGAGGAGCTACTCTGCAACAGATGAAGGAGTCAGAAACGGAGGGGTGAGGAAGACCTGCTGAGCAGGGAATGGGAAGAATAAATGAAATTTATCTTCCCTAAGTGAAATATGTTTTACTTCTGAGGTAATATTCCCATGGGCTTTCCCCTCTCTCTCTGGCTTTCTGTGGAGGGGGAGTGAGAGAGAGGCTGAGTGAGTGTCTGGTGGCCATAAAATCAACACACCAAATGCACTGTGGCAAAAGCAATATAAAATCAATATACACTGATTAAGTTGACAAGGCACAGTCTCAGCACCTCGATTACTAGGAAGTCAGGTAGATCTTGGTGCATTATACAATAGATGTTCTTACTGATGGTGTCGATCGCCTAAGCAAATTATGCCTTTGAAGAGAAAGTTGTACAGCTGATTCAACGTGTATGTATGAGGTGTGCTTCAACAGTAACGTCTCCTATTTGATTATATTCGTCCACAATATCAGAGGCCGATGCTGGTGGTGTGACAATAGAGGATGTACCTTCTCAACAGTGTTCCACTACAGGTATATTACATACCTGTATATATACATACGTATATACAGGTGTGTTAGTGTTTAGTGTACTTAGCTAACATTTTGACAGTTACCTGCTTTTTTTTCCTTTCCCCCCCCCAAAACTATTGTTATGATTTTCCAGGATCAAAGAACATCTATCACAATTAATTTTCCATAGATCATTTCTTCTTTTTTTCATCATTTTGCGTTCCCTTACTTTCGGGCTCTGAACCTTGCTTCTACAATGCAAAGGGATTCCAGCCACCACATGCATACAGCCAAGACATTTTAGTGTGAACTAGATACTCAGGCATACACAACCTGTAACGCACATGCTACGTGTATCCCAACTCAACTTGCACCCCCTACAGCTGTATCTATCATGGCAGCAGCTCTACCCTGATGAGTGGCCAGGCCTAGCCCAGAGTCACAGCAAGGTTTGCAGAGCAGCACTGAAAAATAAAGCAACAGAACTGAGAAAAGCCTGTCACCGGAAGAAAATATTTTCAACAAAGTCACATGGCAAAAGAAGGTAATGACAGTGCTTTCTAACGGGAGATAAGCGCCATAGCAGGTAACCATACAAGGCCATATGACCATACCTAACAGGTAACCATACATAACCTACAAGAACCATAGCAGCAGGTAACAAAGAAAAATTAGCTCACCCCTTCCAGAAACTAGTAACAACTCAAAAGAAGAGCAAACTCAGAGAGATACTGCTCCCTCTGCTGCTAACACTTAAATAAAAGCACCTTTTCCAATCATTGCTTGCACCTGAGCTCCCTGGGAGAGCCTTGACCTCTCCACTAATGTTCAATCATTGGTTCAGGCTGTGAAGGGATGGAGTGCAGCAGAGTTGCCAGGTCACCGCCTGAACCAAAGAGTGAGTAGGTCAGGGCTCAACTCCTGCTGTTTTGGAAACATGAAGTACAACGTGCATCGCGATGCAGGTACAGTACCTATCAATGATGTGATTGACAGGTGATTGTTGCAAGGTGATTGTTGACAGTCTTCTTATGGTTCTGTTGGAACAGTACTTGATGTTCCTTCTGGAGGCTTCTCTTCTTCAGTTTGGGTTTGGGTTCCCTGGTTCCCAGAATTTCAGCACTCCACCACCTGGTGTCATGACATACCCTCGTAGACACTGAAGCACGCTGAAGTGTTGATGCTCCTACCAGTGGTCCTGTGGACTTCACAGCCTCAAGGGGAGTAGTACAGATGTTTAAAAGGTATGAGGAGTGGTGGGTCTGCCTTCAGTGGGAGGATACAGGCTGCGTTTTTGTCTTGAGTCAAACACCTCCACTTATGCTGGGGCATGTCCTGGCCTTTGGTACAACATCCTTTGTCCTGTATTTACCTTTGAAGGTCAATATTAATTATTCTGCCATACGTCCCCCATTTTGGAACTGCAAGCAGCTTTCATGTCTTCTCTATGTGAGAAGTTAGTCCAGAACAAGGTTTTAACTCACCCTACAAATCCTGCCATGGGGCTGTTCTGCCAGTCGTACAAAGAAAATTGTCTTTCTGCTCTGCAGAGTACAATGAACTTTTCATCTTCTCACTTAACAGCTGTATCTTTTAAAGAATAAAAGTAAATATAAAATTAGCGAGGATTCAGTAACAGTAGGTCAGCTATAAATACTTGCAAATGGGAAACATACAGCGAGCATCTTTGGAATTATGACATTACAGCATTCTGATTTTAGGAAAGTTACAATTAAGCTCCGTTTCAATACAACCAACTCTATATTACAAACTCAACAAAAACGTACGGAGGAGCAGAAGTCCTGCTCAGTGCACTTAGTGCCTTTTACACGGTTATTCAGATACAGCATGGTCACAGCTCTGGCCCGGTTCGACCTGGATCCTTGACTAAATGGCACAGGGGGACCCATGGACCCACCCCCTGTGATGGTTCTGAACACAAAACAGCGGCAACGAGCTAAGGGAGAAAATTAATTTACTAGATATTATAGCACAGTGTGAGAGAATGCAATATAGCACAATACAATTGGAATTGTAGCCTAGCCTAGCCATGTTTGCCTAAAGATGAACTGTTGCTAGCTAAGCGCATATTGCTAATTCTCACATTTGCTCATTCTGCACTAGGCCATTATTCCTGGACCCCTGCTGTCCTGGGATAGAGGTAAGTTGGAAGAAAAAATGTAGGGGAGCATCACTTGCATTCCTCCTAATCCAAAAGAGGGACAGTTTGACCTCCTGTCAGAGGCCCCTTAAGTTGTTCTTTTGCTGAGGGCCTCTTGGCAGAACAGAATAGTCTATAATACAAAAGTTACCATTTTGGTACTTCTTGAGGATTTCATCTTATCTACTAAGTGTGCATAAATGTGGAATAAGAAGCCACTTTCTTCCCATGGGCTTTCCCCTCTCTCTCTGGCTTTCTGTGGAGGGGGAGTGAGAGAGAGGCTGAGTGAGTGTCTGGTGGCCATAAAATCAACACACCAAATGCACTGTGGCAAAAGCAATATAAAATCAATATACACTGATTAAGTTGACAAGGTACAGTCTCAGCACCTTGATTACTAGGAAGTCAGGTAAATCTTGGTGCATTATACAATAGATGTTCTTACTGATGGTGTCGATTGCCTAAGCAAATTAGGCCTTTGAAGAGAAAGTTGTACAGCTGATTCAATGTGTATGTATGAGGTGTGCTTCAACAGTAACATCTCCTATTTGATTATATTCGTCCACAATATCAGAGGCCGATGCTGGTGGTGTGACAACAGATGATATACTTGTAGTGGAACACTGTTGAGAAGGTACATAACATACCTGTATATATGCATACGTATATACAAGTGTATTAGTGTTTAGTGTACTTAGCTAACATTTTGACAGTTACCTGCTTTTTTTTCCTTCCCCCCCCCCCAAAACTATTGTTATGATTTTCCAGGATCAAAGAACATCTATCACAATTAATTTTCCATAGATCATTTCTTCTTTTTTTCATCATTTTGCGTTCCCTTACTTTCGGGCTCTGAACCTTGCTTCTACAATGCAAAGGGATTCCAGCCACCACATGCATACAGCCAAGACATTTTAGTGTGAACTAGATACTCAGGCATACACAACCTGTAACGCACATGCTACGTGTATCCCAACTCAACTTGCACCCCCTACAGCTGTATCTATCATGGCAGCAGCTCTACCTTGATGAGTGGCCAGGCCTAGCCCAGAGTCACAGCAAGGTTTGCAGAGCAGCACTGAAAAATAAAGCAACAGAACTGAGAAAAGCCTGTCACCGGAAGAAAATTTTTGGTCTTGCTTTGGAGCAAATTCTTTGGTCTTGCTACTCTGCTATCACTGTCGTGCTTTTCATTGTGTTACAACCAGTAATTTAAGTGACTTGCTAAAACGTACAGGGCAAGGACAGTATTTAAGTGAGCCAGGAGATATTTTGCCTTGTATTTAATCTTTTTCTTCTTACAAAGTAGCCCTGCGTGAGGAAGTTTGTGTGAGGAACATTTGTTTTGTGGAAGCTGATTCAGGAGAACTCAATTTTTAATATTCCAAAGGGAAATCTCTCTGGAGTTACGACTACAAGCAGGCAAGCAACAACTGAATCTAATGTAGAAGTTTAGGACCATATGAAAAGACAGCTACATTAGCGAACTGGACTGCCTGCATGAGTATACTCCCTGGGATTCAACAAAATCTAAATTTTCACTTTATTTCTTTGATTACCATTCACTCACTACTTCAAAATCTCAATTTTAATTCTATACCAATTTTCATTTTTCATTGCCTTTTTCAAAATGTTTAGTACTGTATGTACTTTATACTATATATACTTATAATGGTTTAATCCCTCTGTAACAGATACATTTTGGTTAGAATTCACAATGTTTTTTGAAGATCTGTGCAGGTCATTCGACAAATTCAAGGGAAACTTACAGCACTTTACTTGTTATTGGAACAGATGGATGTGTTTCGCCCATTCATCTTCTTCCATGTCCTTCTAAATTATTTGTCAATTTATCAGACAAACAAGATGGTGAGACTAATTTTTTATGTCATTTAAAGATGATGTTTATGCAATATAATATATTTTGCATCTATTATCTGAACGTTTGTATTTATCAGTAATATCAGTGTGGCTCATAATTTGAGGAAATTGATCAGTCTCATCCATCCCTTGGCCAGGCTGGGCTGCTCCAGGAGGCAGATGATGTGGCAGGGTGAGCAGGCGGAAGTGTGAGCAAAACTGTTTTAGAGGCAGAATGTTCTTGTTTCACAGTATTGCAGATATGCAATCCTGCATTCAAGATGGAAGAAAGGGGCCTAGAATTTCAAAGAGATATGATGCAAAGTGGACAATGAGGGTCATTGCAAAAATTGTCCTTCTTTAGGGAACAAAACTTGCCTCCTGTTGAGTTCAATGACAGTCCTGCTATTGATTTGTGCCTGCCCTATCTATTCATTTTTCTGCTCCCCTGATTTTTTTTTTTTTTTTTTTTTTCCACTTTTGCTCAGATTAATGACTTGCTTCCTTCCTTAACTTTATCCTCTCTTCCCGAAAAGTGTTGTCAGCAGGTCAAGGTAGATGATCCTGCCCCTCTGCTCTGCATTGGTAAAGTCCGTATGGAAAAAATTGCACCCACCAACATTCACCGACACTTGCTGGATGGAGTCCAGACAATGGACATGAGCTCAGGGAGCTGGTAGATGTTGGACTTCAGCAGTGGTGACAACAGCAGTAGTTTACCTCTGCTGGTGCAGATTTTTACAAATGCAGCATGCAGGCTCATGTTCATTGCTAAATCACATCAAAAATGCATAGCTAGTGGTGGTGTCTATGTTAAAAAATAGTATTTTGAAGCTGAGAGTTTTCTCTCTCAAGTAATGTGATGGTTGTATGGGAACTGTTGATCACAGCCTGGACCTCTTATTGACCACCTGAGGCAAGCAATAAGTCAGCCATGGGAGCACAGGTGAAAGCAATTTGCCAGTGCTACCAGGAAGGGGTGGAGATCCCATTTAAGGGCTGACTCCCACTGAGGAGGGATCTCTTTCTGGAGGTTGCTCTCTGGGGTGTTTACTGTGAGCCTGTGAGTCCAGTTAGCATTTCCTTTTTTTTTTTTTTTCCTTTTTTTTTTTTTTCTTTTTAAATGTATATATCTTTTCATCATGGTTATCTTATGAAGCCTAACCTTTGTGCATCTGTTGATTGTAGAAGCCCCTAGCCTACAATATTACCATAGTAGTAAGAATGTTACAGTTTTCTGAGAAAGTAATAAAAAGGAGTAAAGAAATTTCTCTTGTTTTGAGAAATATTGCTTTCTCCAGCCTTTTTGAAGAAAGGTTAGACTAGAGAAGCTGCAATTACGTGGTAAAGTCATTCTTAATGCTTCTTATCTGCAACATCCTTTTTTTTTTTTTTAACTTCTTTTTATAATGAATACATGGCAGAATACCTTACCCATGAGCAGGTAACTTTTCTTAAAAGCATAACTTTTGACGCTCTTGACAGCAATACCTGAAATGCAGTTTGTGAGTCTTGGAAAAGGAAGGCAGACAGAAAAAAGACACCACGTAGTCTGGATTTGATGAACATTAGTCTGTTGCTCTCAGTTTGTTGCAGAACTGAACTTCTACAATGGCATACAGTGCAGATCACACAAAGGCTTTGGCAGAAGTTTTTCGTTATTAAAGACTGGGACAAATTTTCTGCCTTTAAAATAATGTTCAGATCCAAGTGTATGAGAGATTTTGGCCACATGAACAGGCATGACCACTGTGGTGGAAATGCTAAGTCAGGGCTTGAAACAGTGATTGAGCACCTAGTAGTAAGGCAGGGCCAAGCCAGGGGAGCTCAAGTGTATGCAGTGCACATGAATGACCAGTATGGGTATTGACAGGATCTTCCTCTTCCCAGACCTCATTTAAGTGTTGGCAGTGGAGGTGAGGGTATCTCATCTGGAGATCCCTGCATAGCTGAGGCCTTCCAAGGATAAGCAGGTTTTTGTTCCTTCTTTCTGTCTCCATGACTGCTCTGTTTAGCAAGTTTTCATTCACTGCAGCCTGGGGTCTTGCTACTCTGCTTCTTATCTGCAACATCCTTTTTTTTTTTTTAACTTCTTTTTATAATGAATACATGGCAGAATACGTTACCCATGAGCGGATAACTTTTCTTAAAAGCATAACTTTTGACGCTCTTGACAGCAATACCTGAAATGCAGTTTGTGAGTCTTGGAAAAGGAAGGCAGACAGAAAAAAGACACCACGTAGTCTGGATTTGATGAACATTAGTCTGTTGCTCTCAGTTTGTTGCAGAACTGAACTTCTACAATGGCATACAGTGCAGATCACACAAAGGCTTTGGCAGAAGTTTTTCGTTATTAATGACCGGGATAATTTTTCTGCCTTTAAAATAATGTTCAGATCCAAGTGTATGAGAGATTTTGGCCACATGAACAGGCATGACCACTGTGGTGGAAATGCTAAGTCAGGGCTTGAAACAGTGATTGAGCACCTAGTAGTAAGGCAGGGCCAAGCTTTAAATGACATAAAAAATTAGTCTCACCATCTTGTTTGTCTGATAAATTGACAAATAATTTAGAAGGACATGGAAGAAGATGAATGGGCGAAACACATCCATCTGTTCCAATAACAAGTAAAGTGCTGTAAGTTTCCCTTGAATTTGTCGAATGACCTGCACAGATCTTCAAAAAACATTGTGAATTCTAACCAAAATGTATCTGTTACAGAGGGATTAAACCATTATAAGTATATATAGTATAAAGTACATACAGTACTAAACATTTTGAAAAAGGCAATGAAAAATGAAAATTGGTATAGAATTAAAATTGAGATTTTGAAGTAGTGAGTGAATGGTAATCAAAGAAATAAAGTGAAAATTTAGATTTTGTTGAATCCCAGGGAGTATACTCATGCAGGCAGTCCAGTTCGCTAATGTAGCTGTCTTTTCATATGGTCCTAAACTTCTACATTAGATTCAGTTGTTGCTTGCCTGCTTGTAGTCGTAACTCCAGAGAGATTTCCCTTTGGAATATTAAAAATTGAGTTCTCCTGAATCAGCTTCCACAAAACAAATGTTCCTCACACAAACTTCCTCACGCAGGGCTACTTTGTAAGAAGAAAAAGATTAAATACAAGGCAAAATATCTCCTGGCTCACTTAAATACTGTCCTTGCCCTGTACGTTTTAGCAAGTCACTTAAATTACTGGTTGTAACACAATGAAAAGCACGACAGTGATAGCAGAGTAGCAAGACCAAAGAATTTGCTCCAAAGCAAGACCAAAAATTTTCTTCCGGTGACAGGCTTTTCTCAGTTCTGTTGCTTTATTTTTCAGTGCTGCTCTGCAAACCTTGCTGTGACTCTGGGCTAGGCCTGGCCACTCATCAAGGTAGAGCTGCTGCCATGATAGATACAGCTGTAGGGGGTGCAAGTTGAGTTGGGATACACGTAGCATGTGCGTTACAGGTTGTGTATGCCTGAGTATCTAGTTCACACTAAAATGTCTTGGCTGTATGCATGTGGTGGCTGGAATCCCTTTGCATTGTAGAAGCAAAGTTCAGAGCCCGAAAGTAAGGGAACGCAAAATGATGAAAAAAAGAAGAAATGATCTATGGAAAATTAATTGTGATAGATGTTCTTTGATCCTGGAAAATCATAACAATAGTTTTGGGGGGGGGGGAAGGAAAAAAAAGCAGGTAACTGTCAAAATGTTAGCTAAGTACACTAAACACTAATACACTTGTATATACGTATGCATATATACAGGTATGTTATGTACCTTCTCAACAGTGTTCCACTACAAGTATATCATCTGTTGTCACACCACCAGCATCGGCCTCTGATATTGTGGACGAATATAATCAAATAGGAGATGTTACTGTTGAAGCACACCTCATACATACACATTGAATCAGCTGTACAACTTTCTCTTCAAAGGCCTAATTTGCTTAGGCAATCGACACCATCAGTAAGAACATCTATTGTATAATGCACCAAGATTTACCTGACTTCCTAGTAATCAAGGTGCTGAGACTGTACCTTGTCAACTTAATCAGTGTATATTGATTTTATATTGCTTTTGCCACAGTGCATTTGGTGTGTTGATTTTATGGCCACCAGACACTCACTCAGCCTCTCTCTCACTCCCCCTCCACAGAAAGCCAGAGAGAGAGGGGAAAGCCCATGGGAAGAAAGTGGCTTCTTATTCCACATTTATGCACACTTAGTAGATAAGATGAAATCCTCAAGAAGTACCAAAATGGTAACTTTTGTATTATAGACTATTCTGTTCTGCCAAGAGGCCCTCAGCAAAAGAACAACTTAAGGGGCCTCTGACAGGAGGTCAAACTGTCCCTCTTTTGGATTAGGAGGAATGCAAGTGATGCTCCCCTACATTTTTTCTTCCAACTTACCTCTATCCCAGGACAGCAGGGGTCCAGGAATAATGGCCTAGTGCAGAATGAGCAAATGTGAGAATTAGCAATATGCGCTTAGCTAGCAACAGTTCATCTTTAGGCAAACATGGCTAGGCTAGGCTACAATTCCAATTGTATTGTGCTATATTGCATTCTCTCACACTGTGCTATAATATCTAGTAAATTAATTTTCTCCCTTAGCTCGTTGCCGCTGTTTTGTGTTCAGAACCATCACAGGGGGTGGGTCCATGGGTCCCCCTGTGCCATTTAGTCAAGGATCCAGGTCGAACCGGGCCAGAGCTGTGACCATGCTGTATCTGAATAACCGTGTAAAAGGCACTAAGTGCACTGAGCAGGACTTCTGCTCCTCCGTACGTTTTTGTTGAGTTTGTAATATAGAGTTGGTTGTATTGAAACGGAGCTTAATTGTAACTTTCCTAAAATCAGAATGCTGTAATGTCATAATTCCAAAGATGCTCGCTGTATGTTTCCCATTTGCAAGTATTTATAGCTGACCTACTGTTACTGAATCCTCGCTAATTTTATATTTACTTTTATTCTTTAAAAGATACAGCTGTTAAGTGAGAAGATGAAAAGTTCATTGTACTCTGCAGAGCAGAAAGACAATTTTCTTTGTACGACTGGCAGAACAGCCCCATGGCAGGATTTGTAGGGTGAGTTAAAACCTTGTTCTGGACTAACTTCTCACATAGAGAAGACACGAAAGCTGCTTGCAGTTCCAAAATGGGGGACGTATGGCAGAATAATTAATATTGACCTTCAAAGGTAAATACAGGACAAAGGATGTTGTACCAAAGGCCAGGACATGCCCCAGCATAAGTGGAGGTGTTTGACTCAAGACAAAAACGCAGCCTGTATCCTCCCACTGAAGGCAGACCCACCACTCCTCATACCTTTTAAACATCTGTACTACTCCCCTTGAGGCTGTGAAGTCCACAGGACCACTGGTAGGAGCATCAACACTTCAGCGTGCTTCAGTGTCTACGAGGGTATGTCATGACACCAGGTGGTGGAGTGCTGAAATTCTGGGAACCAGGGAACCCAAACCCAAACTGAAGAAGAGAAGCCTCCAGAAGGAACATCAAGTACTGTTCCAACAGAACCATAAGAAGACTGTCAACAATCACCTTGCAACAATCACCTGTCAATCACATCATTGATAGGTACTGTACCTGCATCGCGATGCACGTTGTACTTCATGTTTCCAAAACAGCAGGAGTTGAGCCCTGACCTACTCACTCTTTGGTTCAGGCAGTGACCTGGCAACTCTGCTGCACTCCATCCCTTCACAGCCTGAACCAATGATTGAACATTAGTGGAGAGGTCAAGGCTCTCCCAGGGAGCTCAGGTGCAAGCAATGATTGGAAAAGGTGCTTTTATTTAAGTGTTAGCAGCAGAGGGAGCAGTATCTCTCTGAGTTTGCTCTTCTTTTGAGTTGTTACTAGTTTCTGGAAGGGGTGAGCTAATTTTTCTTTGTTACCTGCTGCTATGGTTCTTGTAGGTTATGTATGGTTACCTGTTAGGTATGGTCATATGGCCTTGTATGGTTACCTGCTATGGCGCTTATCTCCCGTTAGAAAGCACTGTCATTACCTTCTTTTGCCATGTGACTTTGTTGAAAATATTTTCTTCCGGTGACAGGCTTTTCTCAGTTCTGTTGCTTTATTTTTCAGTGCTGCTCTGCAAACCTTGCTGTGACTCTGGGCTAGGCCTGGCCACTCATCAGGGTAGAGCTGCTGCCATGATAGATACAGCTGTAGGGGGTGCAAGTTGAGTTGGGATACACGTAGCATGTGCGTTACAGGTTGTGTATGCCTGAGTATCTAGTTCACACTAAAATGTCTTGGCTGTATGCATGTGGTGGCTGGAATCCCTTTGCATTGTAGAAGCAAGGTTCAGAGCCCGAAAGTAAGGGAACGCAAAATGATGAAAAAAAGAAGAAATGATCTATGGAAAATTAATTGTGATAGATGTTCTTTGATCCTGGAAAATCATAACAATAGTTTTGGGGGGGGGAAAGGAAAAAAAAGCAGGTAACTGTCAAAATGTTAGCTAAGTACACTAAACACTAACACACCTGTATATACGTATGTATATATACAGGTATGTAATATACCTGTAGTGGAACACTGTTGAGAAGGTACATCCTCTATTGTCACACCACCAGCATCGGCCTCTGATATTGTGGACGAATATAATCAAATAGGAGACGTTACTGTTGAAGCACACCTCATACATACACGTTGAATCAGCTGTACAACTTTCTCTTCAAAGGCATAATTTGCTTAGGCGATCGACACCATCAGTAAGAACATCTATTGTATAATGCACCAAGATCTACCTGACTTCCTAGTAATCGAGGTGCTGAGACTGTGCCTTGTCAACTTAATCAGTGTATATTGATTTTATATTGCTTTTGCCACAGTGCATTTGGTGTGTTGATTTTATGGCCACCAGACACTCACTCAGCCTCTCTCTCACTCCCCCTCCACAGAAAGCCAGAGAGAGAGGGGAAAGCCCATGGGAATATTACCTCAGAAGTAAAACATATTTCACTTAGGGAAGATAAATTTCATTTATTCTTCCCATTCCCTGCTCAGCAGGTCTTCCTCACCCCTCTGTTTCTGACTCCTTCATCTGTTGCAGAGTAGCTCCTCTGCGCTTTCCCTTCCTCCTCACACCTCTCCCCGATCCAGCATACGCTCTTCAGGAGCTGCAGGGTGAGCGTTGCTGGGGGCACGTAGCACCTTCTCCATGACCTTCTTACAAGGTGTTCCCACTCTTTTGTGGGATCTTTCTTCTGAGCTCCACTCCCTCTGAGCTGCCTGCTCATTGGCTAATGGGTCCTGTGGGGCAGTAGGAGTGAGTAGCAGTGGACTGGAACTAGTTGTGTCTAGCACCCCAGTTTCATACCACACATCAGCATTATGGCAGGCCTTTCCACAACTGGACACCTGCACTCAGGGCAATACTCTTGTGATCTGAAAGGTCAAAAGAAGGTTTCAGAAAGCTGAGTTGGGATTGTGTAAACGTACAACACGTGTATTGATTCAAATTACATTGATGTTTATTAGGAGTACAATGTTAGTTCGATTGTTCAGGAGGTGTAGACTCTATAATAATTGATTCTTACAAAATCAGAATCATTTTAAACAGCCTAAATTTTCAAAGCACTCATTGAACTGTACATAAGCTTTATTTGAGAAGCCCCTTATGCAAAAAGCCACTTTTTCTAGTGGATGAGCACACACACTTTCTCTCAAAACAGTTTAATAAAAGGTTTATCTTAGTGAAAGTTAAAAGATTTTCAATGAAGTTGTTTTGGAGGTTATTCTTCTTACCAGACAGTGGCATGAAGATGTTGATTGGCTTTTTACTGTGTAGCTTACAGTGCAGATGCTAGGTGGGAGCCTGCTCAGTATCTTTCTTGGTAATTTATGTAATGTAATTTATATTTGCATCAAAAGACAATTTTTCATTTTTTGTATCATCAGTAGCACTGGAACTTAGCTTTACCTTTTGGGCTTTTGATGACCTAGAGTATCAAGATATCTTTCCTTCAAGTATTTCTGATGTACAGTAAAATCAAATATTTTCCTTTTAGCTGTTTTAAAAGAGTTTGGCAGCATTGAATGTTTTTTGGTACTCAATCCAGTTCTTTGATCTTCCTCCAACATGACCTAATTCTGTTTAGAAGTTGTTGTGTTTAAGTGGAAAGAACGGACTTGTGGATAAGACAAAGCAGTACTCCCCTAGCATCTGATTCACCAACTGCTCTTGCATGCATGCAGTTTCTCCAAAGGCGATAAAGGATTACATATTTTCTATGGATATTTTCTATGAGAATTCTTTTTTTGCCTGTGAATATACAAAATCTGAACATCCATGCTGCTTGTGATTTCATGCTCCTTCTGAAAATTCTTGCTTTTTTCCAGACAAGAAAACGTATATTTGTGTGATCCATGTTTTACTATTTTTAGATAAAGTGATGACCGTTAGTCTTCTCAGTAAGACTGACATTCACTACCTAATTTTTCCATAAGAGCGCAATCCTTATTCTTGAGATGTAGTTAATATAGCGAGGCTAGAAATGATGGAAGCCACACTACAAGCAGGCAAGCAACAACTGAATCTAATGTAGAAGTTTAGGACCATATGAAAAGACAGCTACATTAGCGAACTGGACTGCCTGCATGAGTATACTCCCTGGGATTCAACAAAATCTAAATTTTCACTTTATTTCTTTGATTACCATTCACTCACTACTTCAAAATCTCAATTTTAATTCTATACCAATTTTCATTTTTCATTGCCTTTTTCAAAATGTTTAGTACTGTATGTACTTTATACTATATATACTTATAATGGTTTAATCCCTCTGTAACAGATACATTTTGGTTAGAATTCACAATGTTTTTTGAAGATCTGTGCAGGTCATTCGACAAATTCAAGGGAAACTTACAGCACTTTACTTGTTATTGGAACAGATGGATGTGTTTCGCCCATTCATCTTCTTCCATGTCCTTCTAAATTATTTGTCAATTTATCAGACAAACAAGATGGTGAGACTAATTTTTTATGTCATTTAAAGCTTGGCCCTGCCTTACTACTAGGTGCTCAATCACTGTTTCAAGCCCTGACTTAGCATTTCCACCACAGTGGTCATGCCTGTTCATGTGGCCAAAATCTCTCATACACTTGGATCTGAACATTATTTTAAAGGCAGAAAAATTATCCCGGTCATTAATAACGAAAAACTTCTGCCAAAGCCTTTGTGTGATCTGCACTGTATGCCATTGTAGAAGTTCAGTTCTGCAACAAACTGAGAGCAACAGACTAATGTTCATCAAATCCAGACTACGTGGTGTCTTTTTTCTGTCTGCCTTCCTTTTCCAAGACTCACAAACTGCATTTCAGGTATTGCTGTCAAGAGCGTCAAAAGTTATGCTTTTAAGAAAAGTTATCCGCTCATGGGTAACGTATTCTGCCATGTATTCATTATAAAAAGAAGTTAAAAAAAAAAAAAGGATGTTGCAGATAAGAAGCAGAGTAGCAAGACCCCAGGCTGCAGTGAATGAAAACTTGCTAAACAGAGCAGTCATGGAGACAGAAAGAAGGAACAAAAACCTGCTTATCCTTGGAAGGCCTCAGCTATGCAGGGATCTCCAGATGAGATACCCTCACCTCCACTGCCAACACTTAAATGAGGTCTGGGAAGAGGAAGATCCTGTCAATACCCATACTGGTCATTCATGTGCACTGCATACACTTGAGCTCCCCTGGCTTGGCCCTGCCTTACTACTAGGTGCTCAATCACTGTTTCAAGCCCTGACTTAGCATTTCCACCACAGTGGTCATGCCTGTTCATGTGGCCAAAATCTCTCATACACTTGGATCTGAACATTATTTTAAAGGCAGAAAATTTGTCCCAGTCTTTAATAACGAAAAACTTCTGCCAAAGCCTTTGTGTGATCTGCACTGTATGCCATTGTAGAAGTTCAGTTCTGCAACAAACTGAGAGCAACAGACTAATGTTCATCAAATCCAGACTACGTGGTGTCTTTTTTCTGTCTGCCTTCCTTTTCCAAGACTCACAAACTGCATTTCAGGTATTGCTGTCAAGAGCGTCAAAAGTTATGCTTTTAAGAAAAGTTACCTGCTCATGGGTAAGGTATTCTGCCATGTATTCATTATAAAAAGAAGTTAAAAAAAAAAAAAAGGATGTTGCAGATAAGAAGCATTAAGAATGACTTTACCACGTAATTGCAGCTTCTCTAGTCTAACCTTTCTTCAAAAAGGCTGGAGAAAGCAATATTTCTCAAAACAAGAGAAATTTCTTTACTCCTTTTTATTACTTTCTCAGAAAACTGTAACATTCTTACTACTATGGTAATATTGTAGGCTAGGGGCTTCTACAATCAACAGATGCACAAAGGTTAGGCTTCATAAGATAACCATGATGAAAAGATATATACATTTAAAAAGAAAAAAAAAAAAAAGGAAAAAAAAAAAAAAAGGAAATGCTAACTGGACTCACAGGCTCACAGTAAACACCCCAGAGAGCAACCTCCAGAAAGAGATCCCTCCTCAGTGGGAGTCAGCCC
Source organism: Lagopus muta (assembly GCF_023343835.1). NCBI lineage: Eukaryota > Metazoa > Chordata > Aves > Galliformes > Phasianidae > Lagopus > Lagopus muta. The sequence goes on along the minus strand of NC_064433.1, from coordinate 74,591,063 downwards.
TTAAATGGGATCTCCACCCCTTCCTGGTAGCACTGGCAAATTGCTTTCACCTGTGCTCCCATGGCTGACTTATTGCTTGCCTCAGGTGGTCAATAAGAGGTCCAGGCTGTGATCAACAGTTCCCATACAACCATCACATTACTTGAGAGAGAAAACTCTCAGCTTCAAAATACTATTTTTTAACATAGACACCACCACTAGCTATGCATTTTTGATGTGATTTAGCAATGAACATGAGCCTGCATGCTGCATTTGTAAAAATCTGCACCAGCAGAGGTAAACTACTGCTGTTGTCACCACTGCTGAAGTCCAACATCTACCAGCTCCCTGAGCTCATGTCCATTGTCTGGACTCCATCCAGCAAGTGTCGGTGAATGTTGGTGGGTGCAATTTTTTCCATACGGACTTTACCAATGCAGAGCAGAGGGGCAGGATCATCTACCTTGACCTGCTGACAACACTTTTCGGGAAGAGAGGATAAAGTTAAGGAAGGAAGCAAGTCATTAATCTGAGCAAAAGTGGAAAAAAAAAAAAAAAAAAAATCAGGGGAGCAGAAAAATGAATAGATAGGGCAGGCACAAATCAATAGCAGGACTGTCATTGAACTCAACAGGAGGCAAGTTTTGTTCCCTAAAGAAGGACAATTTTTGCAATGACCCTCATTGTCCACTTTGCATCATATCTCTTTGAAATTCTAGGCCCCTTTCTTCCATCTTGAATGCAGGATTGCATATCTGCAATACTGTGAAACAAGAACATTCTGCCTCTAAAACAGTTTTGCTCACACTTCCGCCTGCTCACCCTGCCACATCATCTGCCTCCTGGAGCAGCCCAGCCTGGCCAAGGGATGGATGAGACTGATCAATTTCCTCAAATTATGAGCCACACTGATATTACTGATAAATACAGACGTTCAGATAATAGATGCAAAATATATTATATTGCATAAACATCATCTTTAAATGACATAAAAAATTAGTCTCACCATCTTGTTTGTCTGATAAATTGACAAATAATTTAGAAGGACATGGAAGAAGATGAATGGGCGAAACACATCCATCTGTTCCAATAACAAGTAAAGTGCTGTAAGTTTCCCTTGAATTTGTCGAATGACCTGCACAGATCTTCAAAAAACATTGTGAATTCTAACCAAAATGTATCTGTTACAGAGGGATTAAACCATTATAAGTATATATAGTATAAAGTACATACAGTACTAAACATTTTGAAAAAGGCAATGAAAAATGAAAATTGGTATAGAATTAAAATTGAGATTTTGAAGTAGTGAGTGAATGGTAATCAAAGAAATAAAGTGAAAATTTAGATTTTGTTGAATCCCAGGGAGTATACTCATGCAGGCAGTCCAGTTCGCTAATGTAGCTGTCTTTTCATATGGTCCTAAACTTCTACATTAGATTCAGTTGTTGCTTGCCTGCTTGTAGTCGTAACTCCAGAGAGATTTCCCTTTGGAATATTAAAAATTGAGTTCTCCTGAATCAGCTTCCACAAAACAAATGTTCCTCACACAAACTTCCTCACGCAGGGCTACTTTGTAAGAAGAAAAAGATTAAATACAAGGCAAAATATCTCCTGGCTCACTTAAATACTGTCCTTGCCCTGTACGTTTTAGCAAGTCACTTAAATTACTGGTTGTAACACAATGAAAAGCACGACAGTGATAGCAGAGTAGCAAGACCAAAGAATTTGCTCCAAAGCAAGACCAAAAATTTTCTTCCGGTGACAGGCTTTTCTCAGTTCTGTTGCTTTATTTTTCAGTGCTGCTCTGCAAACCTTGCTGTGACTCTGGGCTAGGCCTGGCCACTCATCAAGGTAGAGCTGCTGCCATGATAGATACAGCTGTAGGGGGTGCAAGTTGAGTTGGGATACACGTAGCATGTGCGTTACAGGTTGTGTATGCCTGAGTATCTAGTTCACACTAAAATGTCTTGGCTGTATGCATGTGGTGGCTGGAATCCCTTTGCATTGTAGAAGCAAAGTTCAGAGCCCGAAAGTAAGGGAACGCAAAATGATGAAAAAAAGAAGAAATGATCTATGGAAAATTAATTGTGATAGATGTTCTTTGATCCTGGAAAATCATAACAATAGTTTTGGGGGGGGGGGAAGGAAAAAAAAGCAGGTAACTGTCAAAATGTTAGCTAAGTACACTAAACACTAATACACTTGTATATACGTATGCATATATACAGGTATGTTATGTACCTTCTCAACAGTGTTCCACTACAAGTATATCATCTGTTGTCACACCACCAGCATCGGCCTCTGATATTGTGGACGAATATAATCAAATAGGAGATGTTACTGTTGAAGCACACCTCATACATACACATTGAATCAGCTGTACAACTTTCTCTTCAAAGGCCTAATTTGCTTAGGCAATCGACACCATCAGTAAGAACATCTATTGTATAATGCACCAAGATTTACCTGACTTCCTAGTAATCAAGGTGCTGAGACTGTACCTTGTCAACTTAATCAGTGTATATTGATTTTATATTGCTTTTGCCACAGTGCATTTGGTGTGTTGATTTTATGGCCACCAGACACTCACTCAGCCTCTCTCTCACTCCCCCTCCACAGAAAGCCAGAGAGAGAGGGGAAAGCCCATGGGAAGAAAGTGGCTTCTTATTCCACATTTATGCACACTTAGTAGATAAGATGAAATCCTCAAGAAGTACCAAAATGGTAACTTTTGTATTATAGACTATTCTGTTCTGCCAAGAGGCCCTCAGCAAAAGAACAACTTAAGGGGCCTCTGACAGGAGGTCAAACTGTCCCTCTTTTGGATTAGGAGGAATGCAAGTGATGCTCCCCTACATTTTTTCTTCCAACTTACCTCTATCCCAGGACAGCAGGGGTCCAGGAATAATGGCCTAGTGCAGAATGAGCAAATGTGAGAATTAGCAATATGCGCTTAGCTAGCAACAGTTCATCTTTAGGCAAACATGGCTAGGCTAGGCTACAATTCCAATTGTATTGTGCTATATTGCATTCTCTCACACTGTGCTATAATATCTAGTAAATTAATTTTCTCCCTTAGCTCGTTGCCGCTGTTTTGTGTTCAGAACCATCACAGGGGGTGGGTCCATGGGTCCCCCTGTGCCATTTAGTCAAGGATCCAGGTCGAACCGGGCCAGAGCTGTGACCATGCTGTATCTGAATAACCGTGTAAAAGGCACTAAGTGCACTGAGCAGGACTTCTGCTCCTCCGTACGTTTTTGTTGAGTTTGTAATATAGAGTTGGTTGTATTGAAACGGAGCTTAATTGTAACTTTCCTAAAATCAGAATGCTGTAATGTCATAATTCCAAAGATGCTCGCTGTATGTTTCCCATTTGCAAGTATTTATAGCTGACCTACTGTTACTGAATCCTCGCTAATTTTATATTTACTTTTATTCTTTAAAAGATACAGCTGTTAAGTGAGAAGATGAAAAGTTCATTGTACTCTGCAGAGCAGAAAGACAATTTTCTTTGTACGACTGGCAGAACAGCCCCATGGCAGGATTTGTAGGGTGAGTTAAAACCTTGTTCTGGACTAACTTCTCACATAGAGAAGACATGAAAGCTGCTTGCAGTTCCAAAATGGGGGACGTATGGCAGAATAATTAATATTGACCTTCAAAGGTAAATACAGGACAAAGGATGTTGTACCAAAGGCCAGGACATGCCCCAGCATAAGTGGAGGTGTTTGACTCAAGACAAAAACGCAGCCTGTATCCTCCCACTGAAGGCAGACCCACCACTCCTCATACCTTTTAAACATCTGTACTACTCCCCTTGAGGCTGTGAAGTCCACAGGACCACTGGTAGGAGCATCAACACTTCAGCGTGCTTCAGTGTCTACGAGGGTATGTCATGACACCAGGTGGTGGAGTGCTGAAATTCTGGGAACCAGGGAACCCAAACCCAAACTGAAGAAGAGAAGCCTCCAGAAGGAACATCAAGTACTGTTCCAACAGAACCATAAGAAGACTGTCAACAATCACCTTGCAACAATCACCTGTCAATCACATCATTGATAGGTACTGTACCTGCATCGCGATGCACGTTGTACTTCATGTTTCCAAAACAGCAGGAGTTGAGCCCTGACCTACTCACTCTTTGGTTCAGGCAGTGACCTGGCAACTCTGCTGCACTCCATCCCTTCACAGCCTGAACCAATGATTGAACATTAGTGGAGAGGTCAAGGCTCTCCCAGGGAGCTCAGGTGCAAGCAATGATTGGAAAAGGTGCTTTTATTTAAGTGTTAGCAGCAGAGGGAGCAGTATCTCTCTGAGTTTGCTCTTCTTTTGAGTTGTTACTAGTTTCTGGAAGGGGTGAGCTAATTTTTCTTTGTTACCTGCTGCTATGGTTCTTGTAGGTTATGTATGGTTACCTGTTAGGTATGGTCATATGGCCTTGTATGGTTACCTGCTATGGCGCTTATCTCCCGTTAGAAAGCACTGTCATTACCTTCTTTTGCCATGTGACTTTGTTGAAAATATTTTCTTCCGGTGACAGGCTTTTCTCAGTTCTGTTGCTTTATTTTTCAGTGCTGCTCTGCAAACCTTGCTGTGACTCTGGGCTAGGCCTGGCCACTCATCAGGGTAGAGCTGCTGCCATGATAGATACAGCTGTAGGGGGTGCAAGTTGAGTTGGGATACACGTAGCATGTGCGTTACAGGTTGTGTATGCCTGAGTATCTAGTTCACACTAAAATGTCTTGGCTGTATGCATGTGGTGGCTGGAATCCCTTTGCATTGTAGAAGCAAGGTTCAGAGCCCGAAAGTAAGGGAACGCAAAATGATGAAAAAAAGAAGAAATGATCTATGGAAAATTAATTGTGATAGATGTTCTTTGATCCTGGAAAATCATAACAATAGTTTTGGGGGGGGGGAAAGGAAAAAAAAGCAGGTAACTGTCAAAATGTTAGCTAAGTACACTAAACACTAACACACCTGTATATACGTATGTATATATACAGGTATGTAATATACCTGTAGTGGAACACTGTTGAGAAGGTACATCCTCTATTGTCACACCACCAGCATCGGCCTCTGATATTGTGGACGAATATAATCAAATAGGAGACGTTACTGTTGAAGCACACCTCATACATACACGTTGAATCAGCTGTACAACTTTCTCTTCAAAGGCATAATTTGCTTAGGCGATCGACACCATCAGTAAGAACATCTATTGTATAATGCACCAAGATCTACCTGACTTCCTAGTAATCGAGGTGCTGAGACTGTGCCTTGTCAACTTAATCAGTGTATATTGATTTTATATTGCTTTTGCCACAGTGCATTTGGTGTGTTGATTTTATGGCCACCAGACACTCACTCAGCCTCTCTCTCACTCCCCCTCCACAGAAAGCCAGAGAGAGAGGGGAAAGCCCATGGGAATATTACCTCAGAAGTAAAACATATTTCACTTAGGGAAGATAAATTTCATTTATTCTTCCCATTCCCTGCTCAGCAGGTCTTCCTCACCCCTCTGTTTCTGACTCCTTCATCTGTTGCAGAGTAGCTCCTCTGCGCTTTCCCTTCCTCCTCACACCTCTCCCCGATCCAGCATACGCTCTTCAGGAGCTGCAGGGTGAGCGTTGCTGGGGGCACGTAGCACCTTCTCCATGACCTTCTTACAAGGTGTTCCCACTCTTTTGTGGGATCTTTCTTCTGAGCTCCACTCCCTCTGAGCTGCCTGCTCATTGGCTAATGGGTCCTGTGGGGCAGTAGGAGTGAGTAGCAGTGGACTGGAACTAGTTGTGTCTAGCACCCCAGTTTCATACCACACATCAGCATTATGGCAGGCCTTTCCACAACTGGACACCTGCACTCAGGGCAATACTCTTGTGATCTGAAAGGTCAAAAGAAGGTTTCAGAAAGCTGAGTTGGGATTGTGTAAACGTACAACACGTGTATTGATTCAAATTACATTGATGTTTATTAGGAGTACAATGTTAGTTCGATTGTTCAGGAGGTGTAGACTCTATAATAATTGATTCTTACAAAATCAGAATCATTTTAAACAGCCTAAATTTTCAAAGCACTCATTGAACTGTACATAAGCTTTATTTGAGAAGCCCCTTATGCAAAAAGCCACTTTTTCTAGTGGATGAGCACACACACTTTCTCTCAAAACAGTTTAATAAAAGGTTTATCTTAGTGAAAGTTAAAAGATTTTCAATGAAGTTGTTTTGGAGGTTATTCTTCTTACCAGACAGTGGCATGAAGATGTTGATTGGCTTTTTACTGTGTAGCTTACAGTGCAGATGCTAGGTGGGAGCCTGCTCAGTATCTTTCTTGGTAATTTATGTAATGTAATTTATATTTGCATCAAAAGACAATTTTTCATTTTTTGTATCATCAGTAGCACTGGAACTTAGCTTTACCTTTTGGGCTTTTGATGACCTAGAGTATCAAGATATCTTTCCTTCAAGTATTTCTGATGTACAGTAAAATCAAATATTTTCCTTTTAGCTGTTTTAAAAGAGTTTGGCAGCATTGAATGTTTTTTGGTACTCAATCCAGTTCTTTGATCTTCCTCCAACATGACCTAATTCTGTTTAGAAGTTGTTGTGTTTAAGTGGAAAGAACGGACTTGTGGATAAGACAAAGCAGTACTCCCCTAGCATCTGATTCACCAACTGCTCTTGCATGCATGCAGTTTCTCCAAAGGCGATAAAGGATTACATATTTTCTATGGATATTTTCTATGAGAATTCTTTTTTTGCCTGTGAATATACAAAATCTGAACATCCATGCTGCTTGTGATTTCATGCTCCTTCTGAAAATTCTTGCTTTTTTCCAGACAAGAAAACGTATATTTGTGTGATCCATGTTTTACTATTTTTAGATAAAGTGATGACCGTTAGTCTTCTCAGTAAGACTGACATTCACTACCTAATTTTTCCATAAGAGCGCAATCCTTATTCTTGAGATGTAGTTAATATAGCGAGGCTAGAAATGATGGAAGCCACACCGAGCTTGGTCACTACTTTAAAGGTATCATTTTAAATCGTGTCTATTGAAAGTGAAAATGCCTAGTCATTTTTGTAAGCTGGTTGAGCTTATTTTGATAGCATACGTTTAAAGCGTTGATCTGAATGATCTTTTGTAAAATCTGGTGATATTCAGAAGGCAGACACCTTTGAAGTCTATAGAATAATATCACTTAGTTATACCAGTTATTAATCCACGTTTGCTCATGTTACTCATCCTTTTATCTGAAGATTGGGTTTCATTATATTATTGAAGTTAAGGGAAATAAAGCAAAATTGATTTTCAAATGGATTCTAAGATTTCATTTCTGTTTTTAATCCCTCTGTAGAGGAAGACAGCATGTCAAGTGATGCAATTTTACACAGTAGATTGAGGCCATGATCTTGGCTTTATAAACAAATACAGCAACAGTGGTAGTGAGAATCCTTGATTTTATTTTCATGCAGCTTGAATGGTCTTCTCTTACTTTTCTTTACTTATTATTACTATTTATTTGTATCATTTTTATTTATTTATTTGTTTATTTATGCAAGTTCTGAAAATAATCAACTGGTTTTCCTTGGCCAAAACAAAACACCATGAGGTTTCCATCAGGTGGCCATGGCCTCTTAATTGTTTGTTACTGCTAGTGGCTTCTGCTCTACTAATCAGTTTGTAGATGAACTGTTGAAGAATAATGAGGTTTCCTTAGTTGAGTGAAGTATCAGAATATCAGTGAAAAGGTGTCTGTAGTAAATATTTTTCATATTTGCATTAAAGATCATAATACAAACAGATTTCTGAGATGGACATATACTGAAGTCACTTGGAAGCAGACGCACAAACAGAACAACCAAGCTAAAACAACCAACTCAGCCCTCCCAAGCCCCCCTGTCCTCCCTACCCCCAACAACAAACAAACAAACAAACAAACAAACAAAAACTTAAGCAACAGCAATACAGATAGACAAACAAAAATTAAAAAAAAAAAAAGAAAGAAAGAAAGAAAAAAGAAACGAAGAACAAGAAAAGGGAAACACACAATGGAAACTATGAAAAAGACAATGAGAGATACAGAGTGATGGGGAAGAAAATTGTCAGCAATACCTGTAGACAGTATCTTCTAGAACTAACAATGCAAAGGCAGGTATATATATGCAATAATAACACCAAGAACAAGATCACTACTGCATTCTAATTCATAAGTCATTCTCTTCTATGAGGCAGTTCTTTTGCTTAGTACACAATCCTGGAATGCAATGAAATAGCAAGTATCAACTAGTAACAGTGTTACACTATCTCCAGCTCTAAAATTAGACTCCTTATCTGGTTTGGACTAACGGGCTTTTGTGTGCTCCCCTCAGAGAAAGGGAAGAGTGCTTTGAGCATTAGCATTTGAAAAGTGTCTGTTTCCCTGGGGAGATAAGGAGTCACTTGAGCTTTTGAATACCTGCACCTCCTCCTCCCTTAGTGTAGGTCTCTCATTGTATTGAAAAAATGAGCGACAGCATTGCCACCATGAAAAGTGAAGATGTATTATTTGATCTTTTAGAAAAACATGGTGCTCGACCCTCTTTATCAGGTATGGATTGGGCACGACAGAACTGGTATAACTTGCAGAGTGTTTCGGACCGTATTAGTGTTCTGCAAAACAATGCTCGTACCCGAGCTGGAAAAGGAAAGTCGTTTATTTGTGCCGTACCAGAGAGAGAGGGGAAAGCCCATGGGAAGAAAGTGGCTTCTTATTCCACATTTATGCACACTTAGTAGATAAGATGAAATCCTCAAGAAGTACCAAAATGGTAACTTTTGTATTATAGACTATTCTGTTCTGCCAAGAGGCCCTCAGCAAAAGAACAACTTAAGGGGCCTCTGACAGGAGGTCAAACTGTCCCTCTTTTGGATTAGGAGGAATGCAAGTGATGCTCCCCTACATTTTTTCTTCCAACTTACCTCTATCCCAGGACAGCAGGGGTCCAGGAATAATGGCCTAGTGCAGAATGAGCAAATGTGAGAATTAGCAATATGCGCTTAGCTAGCAACAGTTCATCTTTAGGCAAACATGGCTAGGCTAGGCTACAATTCCAATTGTATTGTGCTATATTGCATTCTCTCACACTGTGCTATAATATCTAGTAAATTAATTTTCTCCCTTAGCTCGTTGCCGCTGTTTTGTGTTCAGAACCATCACAGGGGGTGGGTCCATGGGTCCCCCTGTGCCATTTAGTCAAGGATCCAGGTCGAACCGGGCCAGAGCTGTGACCATGCTGTATCTGAATAACCGTGTAAAAGGCACTAAGTGCACTGAGCAGGACTTCTGCTCCTCCGTACGTTTTTGTTGAGTTTGTAATATAGAGTTGGTTGTATTGAAACGGAGCTTAATTGTAACTTTCCTAAAATCAGAATGCTGTAATGTCATAATTCCAAAGATGCTCGCTGTATGTTTCCCATTTGCAAGTATTTATAGCTGACCTACTGTTACTGAATCCTCGCTAATTTTATATTTACTTTTATTCTTTAAAAGATACAGCTGTTAAGTGAGAAGATGAAAAGTTCATTGTACTCTGCAGAGCAGAAAGACAATTTTCTTTGTACGACTGGCAGAACAGCCCCATGGCAGGATTTGTAGGGTGAGTTAAAACCTTGTTCTGGACTAACTTCTCACATAGAGAAGACACGAAAGCTGCTTGCAGTTCCAAAATGGGGGACGTATGGCAGAATAATTAATATTGACCTTCAAAGGTAAATACAGGACAAAGGATGTTGTACCAAAGGCCAGGACATGCCCCAGCATAAGTGGAGGTGTTTGACTCAAGACAAAAACGCAGCCTGTATCCTCCCACTGAAGGCAGACCCACCACTCCTCATACCTTTTAAACATCTGTACTACTCCCCTTGAGGCTGTGAAGTCCACAGGACCACTGGTAGGAGCATCAACACTTCAGCGTGCTTCAGTGTCTACGAGGGTATGTCATGACACCAGGTGGTGGAGTGCTGAAATTCTGGGAACCAGGGAACCCAAACCCAAACTGAAGAAGAGAAGCCTCCAGAAGGAACATCAAGTACTGTTCCAACAGAACCATAAGAAGACTGTCAACAATCACCTTGCAACAATCACCTGTCAATCACATCATTGATAGGTACTGTACCTGCATCGCGATGCACGTTGTACTTCATGTTTCCAAAACAGCAGGAGTTGAGCCCTGACCTCCTCACTCTTTGGTTCAGGCAGTGACCTGGCAACTCTGCTGCACTCCATCCCTTCACAGCCTGAACCAATGATTGAACATTAGTGGAGAGGTCAAGGCTCTCCCAGGGAGCTCAGGTGCAAGCAATGATTGGAAAAGGTGCTTTTATTTAAGTGTTAGCAGCAGAGGGAGCAGTATCTCTCTGAGTTTGCTCTTCTTTTGAGTTGTTACTAGTTTCTGGAAGGGGTGAGCTAATTTTTCTTTGTTACCTGCTGCTATGGTTCTTGTAGGTTATGTATGGTTACCTGTTAGGTATGGTCATATGGCCTTGTATGGTTACCTGCTATGGCGCTTATCTCCCGTTAGAAAGCACTGTCATTACCTTCTTTTGCCATGTGACTTTGTTGAAAATATTTTCTTCCGGTGACAGGCTTTTCTCAGTTCTGTTGCTTTATTTTTCAGTGCTGCTCTGCAAACCTTGCTGTGACTCTGGGCTAGGCCTGGCCACTCATCAGGGTAGAGCTGCTGCCATGATAGATACAGCTGTAGGGGGTGCAAGTTGAGTTGGGATACACGTAGCATGTGCGTTACAGGTTGTGTATGCCTGAGTATCTAGTTCACACTAAAATGTCTTGGCTGTATGCATGTGGTGGCTGGAATCCCTTTGCATTGTAGAAGCAAGGTTCAGAGCCCGAAAGTAAGGGAACGCAAAATGATGAAAAAAAGAAGAAATGATCTATGGAAAATTAATTGTGATAGATGTTCTTTGATCCTGGAAAATCATAACAATAGTTTTGGGGGGGGGGAAAGGAAAAAAAAGCAGGTAACTGTCAAAATGTTAGCTAAGTACACTAAACACTAACACACCTGTATATACGTATGTATATATACAGGTATGTAATATACCTGTAGTGGAACACTGTTGAGAAGGTACATCCTCTATTGTCACACCACCAGCATCGGCCTCTGATATTGTGGACGAATATAATCAAATAGGAGACGTTACTGTTGAAGCACACCTCATACATACACGTTGAATCAGCTGTACAACTTTCTCTTCAAAGGCATAATTTGCTTAGGCGATCGACACCATCAGTAAGAACATCTATTGTATAATGCACCAAGATCTACCTGACTTCCTAGTAATCGAGGTGCTGAGACTGTGCCTTGTCAACTTAATCAGTGTATATTGATTTTATATTGCTTTTGCCACAGTGCATTTGGTGTGTTGATTTTATGGCCACCAGACACTCACTCAGCCTCTCTCTCACTCCCCCTCCACAGAAAGCCAGAGAGAGAGGGGAAAGCCCATGGGAATATTACCTCAGAAGTAAAACATATTTCACTTAGGGAAGATAAATTTCATTTATTCTTCCCATTCCCTGCTCAGCAGGTCTTCCTCACCCCTCCGTTTCTGACTCCTTCATCTGTTGCAGAGTAGCTCCTCTGCGCTTTCCCTTCCTCCTCACACCTCTCCCCGATCCAGCATACGCTCTTCAGGAGCTGCAGGGTGAGCGTTGCTGGGGGCACGTAGCACCTTCTCCATGACCTTCTTACAAGGTGTTCCCACTCTTTTGTGGGATCTTTCTTCTGAGCTCCACTCCCTCTGAGCTGCCTGCTCATTGGCTAATGGGTCCTGTGGGGCAGTAGGAGTGAGTAGCAGTGGACTGGAACTAGTTGTGTCTAGCACCCCAGTTTCATACCACACATCAGCATTATGGCAGGCCTTTCCACAACTGGACACCTGCACTCAGGGCAATACTCTTGTGATCTGAAAGGTCAAAAGAAGGTTTCAGAAAGCTGAGTTGGGATTGTGTAAACGTACAACACGTGTATTGATTCAAATTACATTGATGTTTATTAGGAGTACAATGTTAGTTCGATTGTTCAGGAGGTGTAGACTCTATAATAATTGATTCTTACAAAATCAGAATCATTTTAAACAGCCTAAATTTTCAAAGCACTCATTGAACTGTACATAAGCTTTATTTGAGAAGCCCCTTATGCAAAAAGCCACTTTTTCTAGTGGATGAGCACACACACTTTCTCTCAAAACAGTTTAATAAAAGGTTTATCTTAGTGAAAGTTAAAAGATTTTCAATGAAGTTGTTTTGGAGGTTATTCTTCTTACCAGACAGTGGCATGAAGATGTTGATTGGCTTTTTACTGTGTAGCTTACAGTGCAGATGCTAGGTGGGAGCCTGCTCAGTATCTTTCTTGGTAATTTATGTAATGTAATTTATATTTGCATCAAAAGACAATTTTTCATTTTTTGTATCATCAGTAGCACTGGAACTTAGCTTTACCTTTTGGGCTTTTGATGACCTAGAGTATCAAGATATCTTTCCTTCAAGTATTTCTGATGTACAGTAAAATCAAATATTTTCCTTTTAGCTGTTTTAAAAGAGTTTGGCAGCATTGAATGTTTTTTGGTACTCAATCCAGTTCTTTGATCTTCCTCCAACATGACCTAATTCTGTTTAGAAGTTGTTGTGTTTAAGTGGAAAGAACGGACTTGTGGATAAGACAAAGCAGTACTCCCCTAGCATCTGATTCACCAACTGCTCTTGCATGCATGCAGTTTCTCCAAAGGCGATAAAGGATTACATATTTTCTATGGATATTTTCTATGAGAATTCTTTTTTTGCCTGTGAATATACAAAATCTGAACATCCATGCTGCTTGTGATTTCATGCTCCTTCTGAAAATTCTTGCTTTTTTCCAGACAAGAAAACGTATATTTGTGTGATCCATGTTTTACTATTTTTAGATAAAGTGATGACCGTTAGTCTTCTCAGTAAGACTGACATTCACTACCTAATTTTTCCATAAGAGCGCAATCCTTATTCTTGAGATGTAGTTAATATAGCGAGGCTAGAAATGATGGAAGCCACACCGAGCTTGGTCACTACTTTAAAGGTATCATTTTAAATCGTGTCTATTGAAAGTGAAAATGCCTAGTCATTTTTGTAAGCTGGTTGAGCTTATTTTGATAGCATACGTTTAAAGCGTTGATCTGAATGATCTTTTGTAAAATCTGGTGATATTCAGAAGGCAGACACCTTTGAAGTCTATAGAATAATATCACTTAGTTATACCAGTTATTAATCCACGTTTGCTCATGTTACTCATCCTTTTATCTGAAGATTGGGTTTCATTATATTATTGAAGTTAAGGGAAATAAAGCAAAATTGATTTTCAAATGGATTCTAAGATTTCATTTCTGTTTTTAATCCCTCTGTAGAGGAAGACAGCATGTCAAGTGATGCAATTTTACACAGTAGATTGAGGCCATGATCTTGGCTTTATAAACAAATACAGCAACAGTGGTAGTGAGAATCCTTGATTTTATTTTCATGCAGCTTGAATGGTCTTCTCTTACTTTTCTTTACTTATTATTACTATTTATTTGTATCATTTTTATTTATTTATTTGTTTATTTATGCAAGTTCTGAAAATAATCAACTGGTTTTCCTTGGCCAAAACAAAACACCATGAGGTTTCCATCAGGTGGCCATGGCCTCTTAATTGTTTGTTACTGCTAGTGGCTTCTGCTCTACTAATCAGTTTGTAGATGAACTGTTGAAGAATAATGAGGTTTCCTTAGTTGAGTGAAGTATCAGAATATCAGTGAAAAGGTGTCTGTAGTAAATATTTTTCATATTTGCATTAAAGATCATAATACAAACAGATTTCTGAGATGGACATATACTGAAGTCACTTGGAAGCAGACACACAAACAGAACAACCAAGCTAAAACAACCAACTCAGCCCTCCCAAGCCCCCCTGTCCTCCCTACCCCCAACAACAAACAAACAAACAAACAAACAAACAAACAAAAACTTAAGCAACAGCAATACAGATAGACAAACAAAAATTAAAAAAAAAAAAAGAAAGAAAGAAAGAAAAAAGAAACGAAGAACAAGAAAAGGGAAACACACAATGGAAACTATGAAAAAGACAATGAGAGATACAGAGTGATGGGGAAGAAAATTGTCAGCAATACCTGTAGACAGTATCTTCTAGAACTAACAATGCAAAGGCAGGTATATATATGCAATAATAACACCAAGAACAAGATCACTACTGCATTCTAATTCATAAGTCATTCTCTTCTATGAGGCAGTTCTTTTGCTTAGTACACAATCCTGGAATGCAATGAAATAGCAAGTATCAACTAGTAACAGTGTTACACTATCTCCAGCTCTAAAATTAGACTCCTTATCTGGTTTGGACTAACGGGCTTTTGTGTGCTCCCCTCAGAGAAAGGGAAGAGTGCTTTGAGCATTAGCATTTGAAAAGTGTCTGTTTCCCTGGGGAGATAAGGAGTCACTTGAGCTTTTGAATACCTGCACCTCCTCCTCCCTTAGTGTAGGTCTCTCATTGTATTGAAAAAATGAGCGACAGCATTGCCACCATGAAAAGTGAAGATGTATTATTTGATCTTTTAGAAAAACATGGTGCTCGACCCTCTTTATCAGGTATGGATTGGGCACGACAGAACTGGTATAACTTGCAGAGTGTTTCGGACCGTATTAGTGTTCTGCAAAACAATGCTCGTACCCGAGCTGGAAAAGGAAAGTCGTTTATTTGTGCCGTACCAGAGAGAGAGGGGAAAGCCCATGGGAAGAAAGTGGCTTCTTATTCCACATTTATGCACACTTAGTAGATAAGATGAAATCCTCAAGAAGTACCAAAATGGTAACTTTTGTATTATAGACTATTCTGTTCTGCCAAGAGGCCCTCAGCAAAAGAACAACTTAAGGGGCCTCTGACAGGAGGTCAAACTGTCCCTCTTTTGGATTAGGAGGAATGCAAGTGATGCTCCCCTACATTTTTTCTTCCAACTTACCTCTATCCCAGGACAGCAGGGGTCCAGGAATAATGGCCTAGTGCAGAATGAGCAAATGTGAGAATTAGCAATATGCGCTTAGCTAGCAACAGTTCATCTTTAGGCAAACATGGCTAGGCTAGGCTACAATTCCAATTGTATTGTGCTATATTGCATTCTCTCACACTGTGCTATAATATCTAGTAAATTAATTTTCTCCCTTAGCTCGTTGCCGCTGTTTTGTGTTCAGAACCATCACAGGGGGTGGGTCCATGGGTCCCCCTGTGCCATTTAGTCAAGGATCCAGGTCGAACCGGGCCAGAGCTGTGACCATGCTGTATCTGAATAACCGTGTAAAAGGCACTAAGTGCACTGAGCAGGACTTCTGCTCCTCCGTACGTTTTTGTTGAGTTTGTAATATAGAGTTGGTTGTATTGAAACGGAGCTTAATTGTAACTTTCCTAAAATCAGAATGCTGTAATGTCATAATTCCAAAGATGCTCGCTGTATGTTTCCCATTTGCAAGTATTTATAGCTGACCTACTGTTACTGAATCCTCGCTAATTTTATATTTACTTTTATTCTTTAAAAGATACAGCTGTTAAGTGAGAAGATGAAAAGTTCATTGTACTCTGCAGAGCAGAAAGACAATTTTCTTTGTACGACTGGCAGAACAGCCCCATGGCAGGATTTGTAGGGTGAGTTAAAACCTTGTTCTGGACTAACTTCTCACATAGAGAAGACACGAAAGCTGCTTGCAGTTCCAAAATGGGGGACGTATGGCAGAATAATTAATATTGACCTTCAAAGGTAAATACAGGACAAAGGATGTTGTACCAAAGGCCAGGACATGCCCCAGCATAAGTGGAGGTGTTTGACTCAAGACAAAAACGCAGCCTGTATCCTCCCACTGAAGGCAGACCCACCACTCCTCATACCTTTTAAACATCTGTACTACTCCCCTTGAGGCTGTGAAGTCCACAGGACCACTGGTAGGAGCATCAACACTTCAGCGTGCTTCAGTGTCTACGAGGGTATGTCATGACACCAGGTGGTGGAGTGCTGAAATTCTGGGAACCAGGGAACCCAAACCCAAACTGAAGAAGAGAAGCCTCCAGAAGGAACATCAAGTACTGTTCCAACAGAACCATAAGAAGACTGTCAACAATCACCTTGCAACAATCACCTGTCAATCACATCATTGATAGGTACTGTACCTGCATCGCGATGCACGTTGTACTTCATGTTTCCAAAACAGCAGGAGTTGAGCCCTGACCTCCTCACTCTTTGGTTCAGGCAGTGACCTGGCAACTCTGCTGCACTCCATCCCTTCACAGCCTGAACCAATGATTGAACATTAGTGGAGAGGTCAAGGCTCTCCCAGGGAGCTCAGGTGCAAGCAATGATTGGAAAAGGTGCTTTTATTTAAGTGTTAGCAGCAGAGGGAGCAGTATCTCTCTGAGTTTGCTCTTCTTTTGAGTTGTTACTAGTTTCTGGAAGGGGTGAGCTAATTTTTCTTTGTTACCTGCTGCTATGGTTCTTGTAGGTTATGTATGGTTACCTGTTAGGTATGGTCATATGGCCTTGTATGGTTACCTGCTATGGCGCTTATCTCCCGTTAGAAAGCACTGTCATTACCTTCTTTTGCCATGTGACTTTGTTGAAAATATTTTCTTCCGGTGACAGGCTTTTCTCAGTTCTGTTGCTTTATTTTTCAGTGCTGCTCTGCAAACCTTGCTGTGACTCTGGGCTAGGCCTGGCCACTCATCAGGGTAGAGCTGCTGCCATGATAGATACAGCTGTAGGGGGTGCAAGTTGAGTTGGGATACACGTAGCATGTGCGTTACAGGTTGTGTATGCCTGAGTATCTAGTTCACACTAAAATGTCTTGGCTGTATGCATGTGGTGGCTGGAATCCCTTTGCATTGTAGAAGCAAGGTTCAGAGCCCGAAAGTAAGGGAACGCAAAATGATGAAAAAAAGAAGAAATGATCTATGGAAAATTAATTGTGATAGATGTTCTTTGATCCTGGAAAATCATAACAATAGTTTTGGGGGGGGGAAAGGAAAAAAAAGCAGGTAACTGTCAAAATGTTAGCTAAGTACACTAAACACTAACACACCTGTATATACGTATGTATATATACAGGTATGTAATATACCTGTAGTGGAACACTGTTGAGAAGGTACATCCTCTATTGTCACACCACCAGCATCGGCCTCTGATATTGTGGACGAATATAATCAAATAGGAGACGTTACTGTTGAAGCACACCTCATACATACACGTTGAATCAGCTGTACAACTTTCTCTTCAAAGGCATAATTTGCTTAGGCGATCGACACCATCAGTAAGAACATCTATTGTATAATGCACCAAGATCTACCTGACTTCCTAGTAATCGAGGTGCTGAGACTGTGCCTTGTCAACTTAATCAGTGTATATTGATTTTATATTGCTTTTGCCACAGTGCATTTGGTGTGTTGATTTTATGGCCACCAGACACTCACTCAGCCTCTCTCTCACTCCCCCTCCACAGAAAGCCAGAGAGAGAGGGGAAAGCCCATGGGAATATTACCTCAGAAGTAAAACATATTTCACTTAGGGAAGATAAATTTCATTTATTCTTCCCATTCCCTGCTCAGCAGGTCTTCCTCACCCCTCCGTTTCTGACTCCTTCATCTGTTGCAGAGTAGCTCCTCTGCGCTTTCCCTTCCTCCTCACACCTCTCCCCGATCCAGCATACGCTCTTCAGGAGCTGCAGGGTGAGCGTTGCTGGGGGCACGTAGCACCTTCTCCATGACCTTCTTACAAGGTGTTCCCACTCTTTTGTGGGATCTTTCTTCTGAGCTCCACTCCCTCTGAGCTGCCTGCTCATTGGCTAATGGGTCCTGTGGGGCAGTAGGAGTGAGTAGCAGTGGACTGGAACTAGTTGTGTCTAGCACCCCAGTTTCATACCACACATCAGCATTATGGCAGGCCTTTCCACAACTGGACACCTGCACTCAGGGCAATACTCTTGTGATCTGAAAGGTCAAAAGAAGGTTTCAGAAAGCTGAGTTGGGATTGTGTAAACGTACAACACGTGTATTGATTCAAATTACATTGATGTTTATTAGGAGTACAATGTTAGTTCGATTGTTCAGGAGGTGTAGACTCTATAATAATTGATTCTTACAAAATCAGAATCATTTTAAACAGCCTAAATTTTCAAAGCACTCATTGAACTGTACATAAGCTTTATTTGAGAAGCCC
Organism: Lagopus muta; assembly: GCF_023343835.1. NCBI lineage: Eukaryota > Metazoa > Chordata > Aves > Galliformes > Phasianidae > Lagopus > Lagopus muta. The sequence goes on along the minus strand of NC_064433.1, from coordinate 74,572,805 downwards.
CTTATGCAAAAAGCCACTTTTTCTAGTGGATGAGCACACACACTTTCTCTCAAAACAGTTTAATAAAAGGTTTATCTTAGTGAAAGTTAAAAGATTTTCAATGAAGTTGTTTTGGAGGTTATTCTTCTTACCAGACAGTGGCATGAAGATGTTGATTGGCTTTTTACTGTGTAGCTTACAGTGCAGATGCTAGGTGGGAGCCTGCTCAGTATCTTTCTTGGTAATTTAAGTAATGTAATTTATATTTGCATCAAAAGACAATTTTTCATTTTTTGTATCATCAGTAGCACTGGAACTTAGCTTTACCTTTTGGGCTTTTGATGACCTAGAGTATCAAGATATCTTTCCTTCAAGTATTTCTGATGTACAGTAAAATCAAATATTTTCCTTTTAGCTGTTTTAAAAGAGTTTGGCAGCATTGAATGTTTTTTGGTACTCAATCCAGTTCTTTGATCTTCCTCCAACATGACCTAATTCTGTTTAGAAGTTGTTGTGTTTAAGTGGAAAGAACGGACTTGTGGATAAGACAAAGCAGTACTCCCCTAGCATCTGATTCACCAACTGCTCTTGCATGCATGCAGTTTCTCCAAAGGCGATAAAGGATTACATATTTTCTATGGATATTTTCTATGAGAATTCTTTTTTTGCCTGTGAATATACAAAATCTGAACATCCATGCTGCTTGTGATTTCATGCTCCTTCTGAAAATTCTTGCTTTTTTCCAGACAAGAAAACGTATATTTGTGTGATCCATGTTTTACTATTTTTAGATAAAGTGATGACCGTTAGTCTTCTCAGTAAGACTGACATTCACTACCTAATTTTTCCATAAGAGCGCAATCCTTATTCTTGAGATGTAGTTAATATAGCGAGGCTAGAAATGATGGAAGCCACACCGAGCTTGGTCACTACTTTAAAGGTATCATTTTAAATCGTGTCTATTGAAAGTGAAAATGCCTAGTCATTTTTGTAAGCTGGTTGAGCTTATTTTGATAGCATACGTTTAAAGCGTTGATCTGAATGATCTTTTGTAAAATCTGGTGATATTCAGAAGGCAGACACCTTTGAAGTCTATAGAATAATATCACTTAGTTATACCAGTTATTAATCCACGTTTGCTCATGTTACTCATCCTTTTATCTGAAGATTGGGTTTCATTATATTATTGAAGTTAAGGGAAATAAAGCAAAATTGATTTTCAAATGGATTCTAAGATTTCATTTCTGTTTTTAATCCCTCTGTAGAGGAAGACAGCATGTCAAGTGATGCAATTTTACACAGTAGGTTGAGGCCATGATCTTGGCTTTATAAACAAATACAGCAACAGTGGTAGTGAGAATCCTTGATTTTATTTTCATGCAGCTTGAATGGTCTTCTCTTACTTTTCTTTACTTATTATTACTATTTATTTGTATCATTTTTATTTATTTATTTGTTTATTTATGCAAGTTCTGAAAATAATCAACTGGTTTTCCTTGGCCAAAACAAAACACCATGAGGTTTCCATCAGGTGGCCATGGCCTCTTAATTGTTTGTTACTGCTAGTGGCTTCTGCTCTACTAATCAGTTTGTAGATGAACTGTTGAAGAATAATGATGTTTCCTTAGTTGAGTGAAGTATCAGAATATCAGTGAAAAGGTGTCTGTAGTAAATATTTTTCATATTTGCATTAAAGATCATAATACAAACAGATTTCTGAGATGGACATATACTGAAGTCACTTGGAAGCAGACACACAAACAGAACAACCAAGCTAAAACAACCAACTCAGCCCTCCCAAGCCCCCCTGTCCTCCCTACCCCCAACAACAAACAAACAAACAAACAAACAAACAAACAAAAACTTAAGCAACAGCAATACAGATAGACAAACAAAAATTAAAAAAAAAAAAAGAAAGAAAGAAAGAAAAAAGAAACGAAGAACAAGAAAAGGGAAACACACAATGGAAACTATGAAAAAGACAATGAGAGATACAGAGTGATGGGGAAGAAAATTGTCAGCAATACCTGTAGACAGTATCTTCTAGAACTAACAATGCAAAGGCAGGTATATATATGCAATAATAACACCAAGAACAAGATCACTACTGCATTCTAATTCATAAGTCATTCTCTTCTATGAGGCAGTTCTTTTGCTTAGTACACAATCCTGGAATGCAATGAAATAGCAAGTATCAACTAGTAACAGTGTTACACTATCTCCAGCTCTAAAATTAGACTCCTTATCTGGTTTGGACTAACGGGCTTTTGTGTGCTCCCCTCAGAGAAAGGGAAGAGTGCTTTGAGCATTAGCATTTGAAAAGTGTCTGTTTCCCTGGGGAGATAAGGAGTCACTTGAGCTTTTGAATACCTGCACCTCCTCCTCCCTTAGTGTAGGTCTCTCATTGTATTGAAAAAATGAGCGACAGCATTGCCACCATGAAAAGTGAAGATGTATTATTTGATCTTTTAGAAAAACATGGTGCTCGACCCTCTTTATCAGGTATGGATTGGGCACGACAGAACTGGTATAACTTGCAGAGTGTTTCGGACCGTATTAGTGTTCTGCAAAACAATGCTCGTACCCGAGCTGGAAAAGGAAAGTCGTTTATTTGTGCCGTACCAGAGAGAGAGGGGAAAGCCCATGGGAAGAAAGTGGCTTCTTATTCCACATTTATGCACACTTAGTAGATAAGATGAAATCCTCAAGAAGTACCAAAATGGTAACTTTTGTATTATAGACTATTCTGTTCTGCCAAGAGGCCCTCAGCAAAAGAACAACTTAAGGGGCCTCTGACAGGAGGTCAAACTGTCCCTCTTTTGGATTAGGAGGAATGCAAGTGATGCTCCCCTACATTTTTTCTTCCAACTTACCTCTATCCCAGGACAGCAGGGGTCCAGGAATAATGGCCTAGTGCAGAATGAGCAAATGTGAGAATTAGCAATATGCGCTTAGCTAGCAACAGTTCATCTTTAGGCAAACATGGCTAGGCTAGGCTACAATTCCAATTGTATTGTGCTATATTGCATTCTCTCACACTGTGCTATAATATCTAGTAAATTAATTTTCTCCCTTAGCTCGTTGCCGCTGTTTTGTGTTCAGAACCATCACAGGGGGTGGGTCCATGGGTCCCCCTGTGCCATTTAGTCAAGGATCCAGGTCGAACCGGGCCAGAGCTGTGACCATGCTGTATCTGAATAACCGTGTAAAAGGCACTAAGTGCACTGAGCAGGACTTCTGCTCCTCCGTACGTTTTTGTTGAGTTTGTAATATAGAGTTGGTTGTATTGAAACGGAGCTTAATTGTAACTTTCCTAAAATCAGAATGCTGTAATGTCATAATTCCAAAGATGCTCGCTGTATGTTTCCCATTTGCAAGTATTTATAGCTGACCTACTGTTACTGAATCCTCGCTAATTTTATATTTACTTTTATTCTTTAAAAGATACAGCTGTTAAGTGAGAAGATGAAAAGTTCATTGTACTCTGCAGAGCAGAAAGACAATTTTCTTTGTACGACTGGCAGAACAGCCCCATGGCAGGATTTGTAGGGTGAGTTAAAACCTTGTTCTGGACTAACTTCTCACATAGAGAAGACACGAAAGCTGCTTGCAGTTCCAAAATGGGGGACGTATGGCAGAATAATTAATATTGACCTTCAAAGGTAAATACAGGACAAAGGATGTTGTACCAAAGGCCAGGACATGCCCCAGCATAAGTGGAGGTGTTTGACTCAAGACAAAAACGCAGCCTGTATCCTCCCACTGAAGGCAGACCCACCACTCCTCATACCTTTTAAACATCTGTACTACTCCCCTTGAGGCTGTGAAGTCCACAGGACCACTGGTAGGAGCATCAACACTTCAGCGTGCTTCAGTGTCTACGAGGGTATGTCATGACACCAGGTGGTGGAGTGCTGAAATTCTGGGAACCAGGGAACCCAAACCCAAACTGAAGAAGAGAAGCCTCCAGAAGGAACATCAAGTACTGTTCCAACAGAACCATAAGAAGACTGTCAACAATCACCTTGCAACAATCACCTGTCAATCACATCATTGATAGGTACTGTACCTGCATCGCGATGCACGTTGTACTTCATGTTTCCAAAACAGCAGGAGTTGAGCCCTGACCTCCTCACTCTTTGGTTCAGGCAGTGACCTGGCAACTCTGCTGCACTCCATCCCTTCACAGCCTGAACCAATGATTGAACATTAGTGGAGAGGTCAAGGCTCTCCCAGGGAGCTCAGGTGCAAGCAATGATTGGAAAAGGTGCTTTTATTTAAGTGTTAGCAGCAGAGGGAGCAGTATCTCTCTGAGTTTGCTCTTCTTTTGAGTTGTTACTAGTTTCTGGAAGGGGTGAGCTAATTTTTCTTTGTTACCTGCTGCTATGGTTCTTGTAGGTTATGTATGGTTACCTGTTAGGTATGGTCATATGGCCTTGTATGGTTACCTGCTATGGCGCTTATCTCCCGTTAGAAAGCACTGTCATTACCTTCTTTTGCCATGTGACTTTGTTGAAAATATTTTCTTCCGGTGACAGGCTTTTCTCAGTTCTGTTGCTTTATTTTTCAGTGCTGCTCTGCAAACCTTGCTGTGACTCTGGGCTAGGCCTGGCCACTCATCAGGGTAGAGCTGCTGCCATGATAGATACAGCTGTAGGGGGTGCAAGTTGAGTTGGGATACACGTAGCATGTGCGTTACAGGTTGTGTATGCCTGAGTATCTAGTTCACACTAAAATGTCTTGGCTGTATGCATGTGGTGGCTGGAATCCCTTTGCATTGTAGAAGCAAGGTTCAGAGCCCGAAAGTAAGGGAACGCAAAATGATGAAAAAAAGAAGAAATGATCTATGGAAAATTAATTGTGATAGATGTTCTTTGATCCTGGAAAATCATAACAATAGTTTTGGGGGGGGGAAAGGAAAAAAAAGCAGGTAACTGTCAAAATGTTAGCTAAGTACACTAAACACTAACACACCTGTATATACGTATGTATATATACAGGTATGTAATATACCTGTAGTGGAACACTGTTGAGAAGGTACATCCTCTATTGTCACACCACCAGCATCGGCCTCTGATATTGTGGACGAATATAATCAAATAGGAGACGTTACTGTTGAAGCACACCTCATACATACACGTTGAATCAGCTGTACAACTTTCTCTTCAAAGGCATAATTTGCTTAGGCGATCGACACCATCAGTAAGAACATCTATTGTATAATGCACCAAGATCTACCTGACTTCCTAGTAATCGAGGTGCTGAGACTGTGCCTTGTCAACTTAATCAGTGTATATTGATTTTATATTGCTTTTGCCACAGTGCATTTGGTGTGTTGATTTTATGGCCACCAGACACTCACTCAGCCTCTCTCTCACTCCCCCTCCACAGAAAGCCAGAGAGAGAGGGGAAAGCCCATGGGAATATTACCTCAGAAGTAAAACATATTTCACTTAGGGAAGATAAATTTCATTTATTCTTCCCATTCCCTGCTCAGCAGGTCTTCCTCACCCCTCCGTTTCTGACTCCTTCATCTGTTGCAGAGTAGCTCCTCTGCGCTTTCCCTTCCTCCTCACACCTCTCCCCGATCCAGCATACGCTCTTCAGGAGCTGCAGGGTGAGCGTTGCTGGGGGCACGTAGCACCTTCTCCATGACCTTCTTACAAGGTGTTCCCACTCTTTTGTGGGATCTTTCTTCTGAGCTCCACTCCCTCTGAGCTGCCTGCTCATTGGCTAATGGGTCCTGTGGGGCAGTAGGAGTGAGTAGCAGTGGACTGGAACTAGTTGTGTCTAGCACCCCAGTTTCATACCACACATCAGCATTATGGCAGGCCTTTCCACAACTGGACACCTGCACTCAGGGCAATACTCTTGTGATCTGAAAGGTCAAAAGAAGGTTTCAGAAAGCTGAGTTGGGATTGTGTAAACGTACAACACGTGTATTGATTCAAATTACATTGATGTTTATTAGGAGTACAATGTTAGTTCGATTGTTCAGGAGGTGTAGACTCTATAATAATTGATTCTTACAAAATCAGAATCATTTTAAACAGCCTAAATTTTCAAAGCACTCATTGAACTGTACATAAGCTTTATTTGAGAAGCCCCTTATGCAAAAAGCCACTTTTTCTAGTGGATGAGCACACACACTTTCTCTCAAAACAGTTTAATAAAAGGTTTATCTTAGTGAAAGTTAAAAGATTTTCAATGAAGTTGTTTTGGAGGTTATTCTTCTTACCAGACAGTGGCATGAAGATGTTGATTGGCTTTTTACTGTGTAGCTTACAGTGCAGATGCTAGGTGGGAGCCTGCTCAGTATCTTTCTTGGTAATTTATGTAATGTAATTTATATTTGCATCAAAAGACAATTTTTCATTTTTTGTATCATCAGTAGCACTGGAACTTAGCTTTACCTTTTGGGCTTTTGATGACCTAGAGTATCAAGATATCTTTCCTTCAAGTATTTCTGATGTACAGTAAAATCAAATATTTTCCTTTTAGCTGTTTTAAAAGAGTTTGGCAGCATTGAATGTTTTTTGGTACTCAATCCAGTTCTTTGATCTTCCTCCAACATGACCTAATTCTGTTTAGAAGTTGTTGTGTTTAAGTGGAAAGAACGGACTTGTGGATAAGACAAAGCAGTACTCCCCTAGCATCTGATTCACCAACTGCTCTTGCATGCATGCAGTTTCTCCAAAGGCGATAAAGGATTACATATTTTCTATGGATATTTTCTATGAGAATTCTTTTTTTGCCTGTGAATATACAAAATCTGAACATCCATGCTGCTTGTGATTTCATGCTCCTTCTGAAAATTCTTGCTTTTTTCCAGACAAGAAAACGTATATTTGTGTGATCCATGTTTTACTATTTTTAGATAAAGTGATGACCGTTAGTCTTCTCAGTAAGACTGACATTCACTACCTAATTTTTCCATAAGAGCGCAATCCTTATTCTTGAGATGTAGTTAATATAGCGAGGCTAGAAATGATGGAAGCCACACCGAGCTTGGTCACTACTTTAAAGGTATCATTTTAAATCGTGTCTATTGAAAGTGAAAATGCCTAGTCATTTTTGTAAGCTGGTTGAGCTTATTTTGATAGCATACGTTTAAAGCGTTGATCTGAATGATCTTTTGTAAAATCTGGTGATATTCAGAAGGCAGACACCTTTGAAGTCTATAGAATAATATCACTTAGTTATACCAGTTATTAATCCACGTTTGCTCATGTTACTCATCCTTTTATCTGAAGATTGGGTTTCATTATATTATTGAAGTTAAGGGAAATAAAGCAAAATTGATTTTCAAATGGATTCTAAGATTTCATTTCTGTTTTTAATCCCTCTGTAGAGGAAGACAGCATGTCAAGTGATGCAATTTTACACAGTAGGTTGAGGCCATGATCTTGGCTTTATAAACAAATACAGCAACAGTGGTAGTGAGAATCCTTGATTTTATTTTCATGCAGCTTGAATGGTCTTCTCTTACTTTTCTTTACTTATTATTACTATTTATTTGTATCATTTTTATTTATTTATTTGTTTATTTATGCAAGTTCTGAAAATAATCAACTGGTTTTCCTTGGCCAAAACAAAACACCATGAGGTTTCCATCAGGTGGCCATGGCCTCTTAATTGTTTGTTACTGCTAGTGGCTTCTGCTCTACTAATCAGTTTGTAGATGAACTGTTGAAGAATAATGAGGTTTCCTTAGTTGAGTGAAGTATCAGAATATCAGTGAAAAGGTGTCTGTAGTAAATATTTTTCATATTTGCATTAAAGATCATAATACAAACAGATTTCTGAGATGGACATATACTGAAGTCACTTGGAAGCAGACACACAAACAGAACAACCAAGCTAAAACAACCAACTCAGCCCTCCCAAGCCCCCCTGTCCTCCCTACCCCCAACAACAAACAAACAAACAAACAAACAAACAAACAAAAACTTAAGCAACAGCAATACAGATAGACAAACAAAAATTAAAAAAAAAAAAAAGAAAGAAAGAAAGAAAAAAGAAACGAAGAACAAGAAAAGGGAAACACACAATGGAAACTATGAAAAAGACAATGAGAGATACAGAGTGATGGGGAAGAAAATTGTCAGCAATACCTGTAGACAGTATCTTCTAGAACTAACAATGCAAAAGCAGGTATACATATGCAATAATAACACCAAGAACAAGATCACTACTGCATTCTAATTCATAAGTCATTCTCTTCTATGAGGCAGTTCTTTTGCTTAGTACACAATCCTGGAATGCAATGAAATAGCAAGTATCAACTAGTAACAGTGTTACACTATCTCCAGCTCTAAAATTAGACTCCTTATCTGGTTTGGACTAACGGGCTTTTGTGTGCTCCCCTCAGAGAAAGGGAAGAGTGCTTTGAGCATTAGCATTTGAAAAGTGTCTGTTTCCCTGGGGAGATAAGGAGTCACTTGAGCTTTTGAATACCTGCACCTCCTCCTCCCTTAGTGTAGGTCTCTCATTGTATTGAAAAAATGAGCGACAGCATTGCCACCATGAAAAGTGAAGATGTATTATTTGATCTTTTAGAAAAACATGGTGCTCGACCCTCTTTATCAGGTATGGATTGGGCACGACAGAACTGGTATAACTTGCAGAGTGTTTCGGACCGTATTAGTGTTCTGCAAAACAATGCTCGTACCCGAGCTGGAAAAGGAAAGTCGTTTATTTGTGCCGTACCAGAGAGAGAGGGGAAAGCCCATGGGAAGAAAGTGGCTTCTTATTCCACATTTATGCACACTTAGTAGATAAGATGAAATCCTCAAGAAGTACCAAAATGGTAACTTTTGTATTATAGACTATTCTGTTCTGCCAAGAGGCCCTCAGCAAAAGAACAACTTAAGGGGCCTCTGACAGGAGGTCAAACTGTCCCTCTTTTGGATTAGGAGGAATGCAAGTGATGCTCCCCTACATTTTTTCTTCCAACTTACCTCTATCCCAGGACAGCAGGGGTCCAGGAATAATGGCCTAGTGCAGAATGAGCAAATGTGAGAATTAGCAATATGCGCTTAGCTAGCAACAGTTCATCTTTAGGCAAACATGGCTAGGCTAGGCTACAATTCCAATTGTATTGTGCTATATTGCATTCTCTCACACTGTGCTATAATATCTAGTAAATTAATTTTCTCCCTTAGCTCGTTGCCGCTGTTTTGTGTTCAGAACCATCACAGGGGGTGGGTCCATGGGTCCCCCTGTGCCATTTAGTCAAGGATCCAGGTCGAACCGGGCCAGAGCTGTGACCATGCTGTATCTGAATAACCGTGTAAAAGGCACTAAGTGCACTGAGCAGGACTTCTGCTCCTCCGTACGTTTTTGTTGAGTTTGTAATATAGAGTTGGTTGTATTGAAACGGAGCTTAATTGTAACTTTCCTAAAATCAGAATGCTGTAATGTCATAATTCCAAAGATGCTCGCTGTATGTTTCCCATTTGCAAGTATTTATAGCTGACCTACTGTTACTGAATCCTCGCTAATTTTATATTTACTTTTATTCTTTAAAAGATACAGCTGTTAAGTGAGAAGATGAAAAGTTCATTGTACTCTGCAGAGCAGAAAGACAATTTTCTTTGTACGACTGGCAGAACAGCCCCATGGCAGGATTTGTAGGGTGAGTTAAAACCTTGTTCTGGACTAACTTCTCACATAGAGAAGACACGAAAGCTGCTTGCAGTTCCAAAATGGGGGACGTATGGCAGAATAATTAATATTGACCTTCAAAGGTAAATACAGGACAAAGGATGTTGTACCAAAGGCCAGGACATGCCCCAGCATAAGTGGAGGTGTTTGACTCAAGACAAAAACGCAGCCTGTATCCTCCCACTGAAGGCAGACCCACCACTCCTCATACCTTTTAAACATCTGTACTACTCCCCTTGAGGCTGTGAAGTCCACAGGACCACTGGTAGGAGCATCAACACTTCAGCGTGCTTCAGTGTCTACGAGGGTATGTCATGACACCAGGTGGTGGAGTGCTGAAATTCTGGGAACCAGGGAACCCAAACCCAAACTGAAGAAGAGAAGCCTCCAGAAGGAACATCAAGTACTGTTCCAACAGAACCATAAGAAGACTGTCAACAATCACCTTGCAACAATCACCTGTCAATCACACCATTGATAGGTACTGTACCTGCATCGCGATGCACGTTGTACTTCATGTTTCCAAAACAGCAGGAGTTGAGCCCTGACCTACTCACTCTTTGGTTCAGGCAGTGACCTGGCAACTCTGCTGCACTCCATCCCTTCACAGCCTGAACCAATGATTGAACATTAGTGGAGAGGTCAAGGCTCTCCCAGGGAGCTCAGGTGCAAGCAATGATTGGAAAAGGTGCTTTTATTTAAGTGTTAGCAGCAGAGGGAGCAGTATCTCTCTGAGTTTGCTCTTCTTTTGAGTTGTTACTAGTTTCTGGAAGGGGTGAGCTAATTTTTCTTTGTTACCTGCTGCTATGGTTCTTGTAGGTTATGTATGGTTACCTGTTAGGTATGGTCATATGGCCTTGTATGGTTACCTGCTATGGCGCTTATCTCCCGTTAGAAAGCACTGTCATTACCTTCTTTTGCCATGTGACTTTGTTGAAAATATTTTCTTCCGGTGACAGGCTTTTCTCAGTTCTGTTGCTTTATTTTTCAGTGCTGCTCTGCAAACCTTGCTGTGACTCTGGGCTAGGCCTGGCCACTCATCAGGGTAGAGCTGCTGCCATGATAGATACAGCTGTAGGGGGTGCAAGTTGAGTTGGGATACACGTAGCATGTGCGTTACAGGTTGTGTATGCCTGAGTATCTAGTTCACACTAAAATGTCTTGGCTGTATGCATGTGGTGGCTGGAATCCCTTTGCATTGTAGAAGCAAGGTTCAGAGCCCGAAAGTAAGGGAACGCAAAATGATGAAAAAAAGAAGAAATGATCTATGGAAAATTAATTGTGATAGATGTTCTTTGATCCTGGAAAATCATAACAATAGTTTTGGGGGGGGGAAAGGAAAAAAAAGCAGGTAACTGTCAAAATGTTAGCTAAGTACACTAAACACTAACACACCTGTATATACGTATGTATATATACAGGTATGTAATATACCTGTAGTGGAACACTGTTGAGAAGGTACATCCTCTATTGTCACACCACCAGCATCGGCCTCTGATATTGTGGACGAATATAATCAAATAGGAGACGTTACTGTTGAAGCACACCTCATACATACACGTTGAATCAGCTGTACAACTTTCTCTTCAAAGGCATAATTTGCTTAGGCGATCGACACCATCAGTAAGAACATCTATTGTATAATGCACCAAGATCTACCTGACTTCCTAGTAATCGAGGTGCTGAGACTGTGCCTTGTCAACTTAATCAGTGTATATTGATTTTATATTGCTTTTGCCACAGTGCATTTGGTGTGTTGATTTTATGGCCACCAGACACTCACTCAGCCTCTCTCTCACTCCCCCTCCACAGAAAGCCAGAGAGAGAGGGGAAAGCCCATGGGAATATTACCTCAGAAGTAAAACATATTTCACTTAGGGAAGATAAATTTCATTTATTCTTCCCATTCCCTGCTCAGCAGGTCTTCCTCACCCCTCCGTTTCTGACTCCTTCATCTGTTGCAGAGTAGCTCCTCTGCGCTTTCCCTTCCTCCTCACACCTCTCCCCGATCCAGCATACGCTCTTCAGGAGCTGCAGGGTGAGCGTTGCTGGGGGCACGTAGCACCTTCTCCATGACCTTCTTACAAGGTGTTCCCACTCTTTTGTGGGATCTTTCTTCTGAGCTCCACTCCCTCTGAGCTGCCTGCTCATTGGCTAATGGGTCCTGTGGGGCAGTAGGAGTGAGTAGCAGTGGACTGGAACTAGTTGTGTCTAGCACCCCAGTTTCATACCACACATCAGCATTATGGCAGGCCTTTCCACAACTGGACACCTGCACTCAGGGCAATACTCTTGTGATCTGAAAGGTCAAAAGAAGGTTTCAGAAAGCTGAGTTGGGATTGTGTAAACGTACAACACGTGTATTGATTCAAATTACATTGATGTTTATTAGGAGTACAATGTTAGTTCGATTGTTCAGGAGGTGTAGACTCTATAATAATTGATTCTTACAAAATCAGAATCATTTTAAACAGCCTAAATTTTCAAAGCACTCATTGAACTGTACATAAGCTTTATTTGAGAAGCCCCTTATGCAAAAAGCCACTTTTTCTAGTGGATGAGCACACACACTTTCTCTCAAAACAGTTTAATAAAAGGTTTATCTTAGTGAAAGTTAAAAGATTTTCAATGAAGTTGTTTTGGAGGTTATTCTTCTTACCAGACAGTGGCATGAAGATGTTGATTGGCTTTTTACTGTGTAGCTTACAGTGCAGATGCTAGGTGGGAGCCTGCTCAGTATCTTTCTTGGTAATTTATGTAATGTAATTTATATTTGCATCAAAAGACAATTTTTCATTTTTTGTATCATCAGTAGCACTGGAACTTAGCTTTACCTTTTGGGCTTTTGATGACCTAGAGTATCAAGATATCTTTCCTTCAAGTATTTCTGATGTACAGTAAAATCAAATATTTTCCTTTTAGCTGTTTTAAAAGAGTTTGGCAGCATTGAATGTTTTTTGGTACTCAATCCAGTTCTTTGATCTTCCTCCAACATGACCTAATTCTGTTTAGAAGTTGTTGTGTTTAAGTGGAAAGAACGGACTTGTGGATAAGACAAAGCAGTACTCCCCTAGCATCTGATTCACCAACTGCTCTTGCATGCATGCAGTTTCTCCAAAGGCGATAAAGGATTACATATTTTCTATGGATATTTTCTATGAGAATTCTTTTTTTGCCTGTGAATATACAAAATCTGAACATCCATGCTGCTTGTGATTTCATGCTCCTTCTGAAAATTCTTGCTTTTTTCCAGACAAGAAAACGTATATTTGTGTGATCCATGTTTTACTATTTTTAGATAAAGTGATGACCGTTAGTCTTCTCAGTAAGACTGACATTCACTACCTAATTTTTCCATAAGAGCGCAATCCTTATTCTTGAGATGTAGTTAATATAGCGAGGCTAGAAATGATGGAAGCCACACCGAGCTTGGTCACTACTTTAAAGGTATCATTTTAAATCGTGTCTATTGAAAGTGAAAATGCCTAGTCATTTTTGTAAGCTGGTTGAGCTTATTTTGATAGCATACGTTTAAAGCGTTGATCTGAATGATCTTTTGTAAAATCTGGTGATATTCAGAAGGCAGACACCTTTGAAGTCTATAGAATAATATCACTTAGTTATACCAGTTATTAATCCACGTTTGCTCATGTTACTCATCCTTTTATCTGAAGATTGGGTTTCATTATATTATTGAAGTTAAGGGAAATAAAGCAAAATTGATTTTCAAATGGATTCTAAGATTTCATTTCTGTTTTTAATCCCTCTGTAGAGGAAGACAGCATGTCAAGTGATGCAATTTTACACAGTAGATTGAGGCCATGATCTTGGCTTTATAAACAAATACAGCAACAGTGGTAGTGAGAATCCTTGATTTTATTTTCATGCAGCTTGAATGGTCTTCTCTTACTTTTCTTTACTTATTATTACTATTTATTTGTATCATTTTTATTTATTTATTTGTTTATTTATGCAAGTTCTGAAAATAATCAACTGGTTTTCCTTGGCCAAAACAAAACACCATGAGGTTTCCATCAGGTGGCCATGGCCTCTTAATTGTTTGTTACTGCTAGTGGCTTCTGCTCTACTAATCAGTTTGTAGATGAACTGTTGAAGAATAATGAGGTTTCCTTAGTTGAGTGAAGTATCAGAATATCAGTGAAAAGGTGTCTGTAGTAAATATTTTTCATATTTGCATTAAAGATCATAATAAAAAACAGATTTCTGAGATGGACATATACTGAAGTCACTTGGAAGCAGACACACAAACAGAACAACCAAGCTAAAACAACCAACTCAGCCCTCTCAAGCCCCCCTGTCCTCCCTACCCCCAACAACAAACAAACAAACAAACAAACAAACAAACAAAAACTTAAGCAACAGCAATACAGATAGACAAACAAAAATTAAAAAAAAAAAAAAGAAAGAAAGAAAGAAAAAAGAAACGAAGAACAAGAAAAGGGAAACACACAATGGAAACTATGAAAAAGACAATGAGAGATACAGAGTGATGGGGAAGAAAATTGTCAGCAATACCTGTAGACAGTATCTTCTAGAACTAACAATGCAAAGGCAGGTATATATATGCAATAATAACACCAAGAACAAGATCACTACTGCATTCTAATTCATAAGTCATTCTCTTCTATGAGGCAGTTCTTTTGCTTAGTACACAATCCTGGAATGCAATGAAATAGCAAGTATCAACTAGTAACAGTGTTACACTATCTCCAGCTCTAAAATTAGACTCCTTATCTGGTTTGGACTAACGGGCTTTTGTGTGCTCCCCTCAGAGAAAGGGAAGAGTGCTTTGAGCATTAGCATTTGAAAAGTGTCTGTTTCCCTGGGGAGATAAGGAGTCACTTGAGCTTTTGAATACCTGCACCTCCTCCTCCCTTAGTGTAGGTCTCTCATTGTATTGAAAAAATGAGCGACAGCATTGCCACCATGAAAAGTGAAGATGTATTATTTGATCTTTTAGAAAAACATGGTGCTCGACCCTCTTTATCAGGTATGGATTGGGCACGACAGAACTGGTATAACTTGCAGAGTGTTTCGGACCGTATTAGTGTTCTGCAAAACAATGCTCGTACCCGAGCTGGAAAAGGAAAGTCGTTTATTTGTGCCGTACCAGAGAGAGAGGGGAAAGCCCATGGGAAGAAAGTGGCTTCTTATTCCACATTTATGCACACTTAGTAGATAAGATGAAATCCTCAAGAAGTACCAAAATGGTAACTTTTGTATTATAGACTATTCTGTTCTGCCAAGAGGCCCTCAGCAAAAGAACAACTTAAGGGGCCTCTGACAGGAGGTCAAACTGTCCCTCTTTTGGATTAGGAGGAATGCAAGTGATGCTCCCCTACATTTTTTCTTCCAACTTACCTCTATCCCAGGACAGCAGGGGTCCAGGAATAATGGCCTAGTGCAGAATGAGCAAATGTGAGAATTAGCAATATGCGCTTAGCTAGCAACAGTTCATCTTTAGGCAAACATGGCTAGGCTAGGCTACAATTCCAATTGTATTGTGCTATATTGCATTCTCTCACACTGTGCTATAATATCTAGTAAATTAATTTTCTCCCTTAGCTCGTTGCCGCTGTTTTGTGTTCAGAACCATCACAGGGGGTGGGTCCATGGGTCCCCCTGTGCCATTTAGTCAAGGATCCAGGTCGAACCGGGCCAGAGCTGTGACCATGCTGTATCTGAATAACCGTGTAAAAGGCACTAAGTGCACTGAGCAGGACTTCTGCTCCTCCGTACGTTTTTGTTGAGTTTGTAATATAGAGTTGGTTGTATTGAAACGGAGCTTAATTGTAACTTTCCTAAAATCAGAATGCTGTAATGTCATAATTCCAAAGATGCTCGCTGTATGTTTCCCATTTGCAAGTATTTATAGCTGACCTACTGTTACTGAATCCTCGCTAATTTTATATTTACTTTTATTCTTTAAAAGATACAGCTGTTAAGTGAGAAGATGAAAAGTTCATTGTACTCTGCAGAGCAGAAAGACAATTTTCTTTGTACGACTGGCAGAACAGCCCCATGGCAGGATTTGTAGGGTGAGTTAAAACCTTGTTCTGGACTAACTTCTCACATAGAGAAGACACGAAAGCTGCTTGCAGTTCCAAAATGGGGGACGTATGGCAGAATAATTAATATTGACCTTCAAAGGTAAATACAGGACAAAGGATGTTGTACCAAAGGCCAGGACATGCCCCAGCATAAGTGGAGGTGTTTGACTCAAGACAAAAACGCAGCCTGTATCCTCCCACTGAAGGCAGACCCACCACTCCTCATACCTTTTAAACATCTGTACTACTCCCCTTGAGGCTGTGAAGTCCACAGGACCACTGGTAGGAGCATCAACACTTCAGCGTGCTTCAGTGTCTACGAGGGTATGTCATGACACCAGGTGGTGGAGTGCTGAAATTCTGGGAACCAGGGAACCCAAACCCAAACTGAAGAAGAGAAGCCTCCAGAAGGAACATCAAGTACTGTTCCAACAGAACCATAAGAAGACTGTCAACAATCACCTTGCAACAATCACCTGTCAATCACATCATTGATAGGTACTGTACCTGCATCGCGATGCACGTTGTACTTCATGTTTCCAAAACAGCAGGAGTTGAGCCCTGACCTACTCACTCTTTGGTTCAGGCAGTGACCTGGCAACTCTGCTGCACTCCATCCCTTCACAGCCTGAACCAATGATTGAACATTAGTGGAGAGGTCAAGGCTCTCCCAGGGAGCTCAGGTGCAAGCAATGATTGGAAAAGGTGCTTTTATTTAAGTGTTAGCAGCAGAGGGAGCAGTATCTCTCTGAGTTTGCTCTTCTTTTGAGTTGTTACTAGTTTCTGGAAGGGGTGAGCTAATTTTTCTTTGTTACCTGCTGCTATGGTTCTTGTAGGTTATGTATGGTTACCTGTTAGGTATGGTCATATGGCCTTGTATGGTTACCTGCTATGGCGCTTATCTCCCGTTAGAAAGCACTGTCATTACCTTCTTTTGCCATGTGACTTTGTTGAAAATATTTTCTTCCGGTGACAGGCTTTTCTCAGTTCTGTTGCTTTATTTTTCAGTGCTGCTCTGCAAACCTTGCTGTGACTCTGGGCTAGGCCTGGCCACTCATCAGGGTAGAGCTGCTGCCATGATAGATACAGCTGTAGGGGGTGCAAGTTGAGTTGGGATACACGTAGCATGTGCGTTACAGGTTGTGTATGCCTGAGTATCTAGTTCACACTAAAATGTCTTGGCTGTATGCATGTGGTGGCTGGAATCCCTTTGCATTGTAGAAGCAAGGTTCAGAGCCCGAAAGTAAGGGAACGCAAAATGATGAAAAAAAGAAGAAATGATCTATGGAAAATTAATTGTGATAGATGTTCTTTGATCCTGGAAAATCATAACAATAGTTTTGGGGGGGGGAAAGGAAAAAAAAGCAGGTAACTGTCAAAATGTTAGCTAAGTACACTAAACACTAACACACCTGTATATACGTATGTATATATACAGGTATGTAATATACCTGTAGTGGAACACTGTTGAGAAGGTACATCCTCTATTGTCACACCACCAGCATCGGCCTCTGATATTGTGGACGAATATAATCAAATAGGAGATGTTACTGTTGAAGCACACCTCATACATACACGTTGAATCAGCTGTACAACTTTCTCTTCAAAGGCATAATTTGCTTAGGCGATCGACACCATCAGTAAGAACATCTATTGTATAATGCACCAAGATCTACCTGACTTCCTAGTAATCGAGGTGCTGAGACTGTGCCTTGTCAACTTAATCAGTGTATATTGATTTTATATTGCTTTTGCCACAGTGCATTTGGTGTGTTGATTTTATGGCCACCAGACACTCACTCAGCCTCTCTCTCACTCCCCCTCCACAGAAAGCCAGAGAGAGAGGGGAAAGCCCATGGGAATATTACCTCAGAAGTAAAACATATTTCACTTAGGGAAGATAAATTTCATTTATTCTTCCCATTCCCTGCTCAGCAGGTCTTCCTCACCCCTCTGTTTCTGACTCCTTCATCTGTTGCAGAGTAGCTCCTCTGCGCTTTCCCTTCCTCCTCACACCTCTCCCCGATCCAGCATACGCTCTTCAGGAGCTGCAGGGTGAGCGTTGCTGGGGGCACGTAGCACCTTCTCCATGACCTTCTTACAAGGTGTTCCCACTCTTTTGTGGGATCTTTCTTCTGAGCTCCACTCCCTCTGAGCTGCCTGCTCATTGGCTAATGGGTCCTGTGGGGCAGTAGGAGTGAGTAGCAGTGGACTGGAACTAGTTGTGTCTAGCACCCCAGTTTCATACCACACATCAGCATTATGGCAGGCCTTTCCACAACTGGACACCTGCACTCAGGGCAATACTCTTGTGATCTGAAAGGTCAAAAGAAGGTTTCAGAAAGCTGAGTTGGGATTGTGTAAACGTACAACACGTGTATTGATTCAAATTACATTGATGTTTATTAGGAGTACAATGTTAGTTCGATTGTTCAGGAGGTGTAGACTCTATAATAATTGATTCTTACAAAATCAGAATCATTTTAAACAGCCTAAATTTTCAAAGCACTCATTGAACTGTACATAAGCTTTATTTGAGAAGCCCCTTATGCAAAAAGCCACTTTTTCTAGTGGATGAGCACACACACTTTCTCTCAAAACAGTTTAATAAAAGGTTTATCTTAGTGAAAGTTAAAAGATTTTCAATGAAGTTGTTTTGGAGGTTATTCTTCTTACCAGACAGTGGCATGAAGATGTTGATTGGCTTTTTACTGTGTAGCTTACAGTGCAGATGCTAGGTGGGAGCCTGCTCAGTATCTTTCTTGGTAATTTATGTAATGTAATTTATATTTGCATCAAAAGACAATTTTTCATTTTTTGTATCATCAGTAGCACTGGAACTTAGCTTTACCTTTTGGGCTTTTGATGACCTAGAGTATCAAGATATCTTTCCTTCAAGTATTTCTGATGTACAGTAAAATCAAATATTTTCCTTTTAGCTGTTTTAAAAGAGTTTGGCAGCATTGAATGTTTTTTGGTACTCAATCCAGTTCTTTGATCTTCCTCCAACATGACCTAATTCTGTTTAGAAGTTGTTGTGTTTAAGTGGAAAGAACGGACTTGTGGATAAGACAAAGCAGTACTCCCCTAGCATCTGATTCACCAACTGCTCTTGCATGCATGCAGTTTCTCCAAAGGCGATAAAGGATTACATATTTTCTATGGATATTTTCTATGAGAATTCTTTTTTTGCCTGTGAATATACAAAATCTGAACATCCATGCTGCTTGTGATTTCATGCTCCTTCTGAAAATTCTTGCTTTTTTCCAGACAAGAAAACGTATATTTGTGTGATCCATGTTTTACTATTTTTAGATAAAGTGATGACCGTTAGTCTTCTCAGTAAGACTGACATTCACTACCTAATTTTTCCATAAGAGCGCAATCCTTATTCTTGAGATGTAGTTAATATAGCGAGGCTAGAAATGATGGAAGCCACACCGAGCTTGGTCACTACTTTAAAGGTATCATTTTAAATCGTGTCTATTGAAAGTGAAAATGCCTAGTCATTTTTGTAAGCTGGTTGAGCTTATTTTGATAGCATACGTTTAAAGCGTTGATCTGAATGATCTTTTGTAAAATCTGGTGATATTCAGAAGGCAGACACCTTTGAAGTCTATAGAATAATATCACTTAGTTATACCAGTTATTAATCCACGTTTGCTCATGTTACTCATCCTTTTATCTGAAGATTGGGTTTCATTATATTATTGAAGTTAAGGGAAATAAAGCAAAATTGATTTTCAAATGGATTCTAAGATTTCATTTCTGTTTTTAATCCCTCTGTAGAGGAAGACAGCATGTCAAGTGATGCAATTTTACACAGTAGGTTGAGGCCATGATCTTGGCTTTATAAACAAATACAGCAACAGTGGTAGTGAGAATCCTTGATTTTATTTTCATGCAGCTTGAATGGTCTTCTCTTACTTTTCTTTACTTATTATTACTATTTATTTGTATCATTTTTATTTATTTATTTGTTTATTTATGCAAGTTCTGAAAATAATCAACTGGTTTTCCTTGGCCAAAACAAAACACCATGAGGTTTCCATCAGGTGGCCATGGCCTCTTAATTGTTTGTTACTGCTAGTGGCTTCTGCTCTACTAATCAGTTTGTAGATGAACTGTTGAAGAATAATGAGGTTTCCTTAGTTGAGTGAAGTATCAGAACATCAGTGAAAAGGTGTCTGTAGTAAATATTTTTCATATTTGCATTAAAGATCATAATACAAACAGATTTCTGAGATGGACATATACTGAAGTCACTTGGAAGCAGACACACAAACAGAACAACCAAGCTAAAACAACCAACTCAGCCCTCCCAAGCCCCCCTGTCCTCCCTACCCCCAACAACAAACAAACAAACAAACAAACAAACAAACAAAAACTTAAGCAACAGCAATACAGATAGACAAACAAAAATTAAAAAAAAAAAAAGAAAGAAAGAAAGAAAAAAGAAACGAAGAACAAGAAAAGGGAAACACACAATGGAAACTATGAAAAAGACAATGAGAGATACAGAGTGATGGGGAAGAAAATTGTCAGCAATACCTGTAGACAGTATCTTCTAGAACTAACAATGCAAAGGCAGGTATATATATGCAATAATAACACCAAGAACAAGATCACTACTGCATTCTAATTCATAAGTCATTCTCTTCTATGAGGCAGTTCTTTTGCTTAGTACACAATCCTGGAATGCAATGAAATAGCAAGTATCAACTAGTAACAGTGTTACACTATCTCCAGCTCTAAAATTAGACTCCTTATCTGGTTTGGACTAACGGGCTTTTGTGTGCTCCCCTCAGAGAAAGGGAAGAGTGCTTTGAGCATTAGCATTTGAAAAGTGTCTGTTTCCCTGGGGAGATAAGGAGTCACTTGAGCTTTTGAATACCTGCACCTCCTCCTCCCTTAGTGTAGGTCTCTCATTGTATTGAAAAAATGAGCGACAGCATTGCCACCATGAAAAGTGAAGATGTATTATTTGATCTTTTAGAAAAACATGGTGCTCGACCCTCTTTATCAGGTATGGATTGGGCACGACAGAACTGGTATAACTTGCAGAGTGTTTCGGACCGTATTAGTGTTCTGCAAAACAATGCTCGTACCCGAGCTGGAAAAGGAAAGTCGTTTATTTGTGCCGTACCAGAGAGAGAGGGGAAAGCCCATGGGAAGAAAGTGGCTTCTTATTCCACATTTATGCACACTTAGTAGATAAGATGAAATCCTCAAGAAGTACCAAAATGGTAACTTTTGTATTATAGACTATTCTGTTCTGCCAAGAGGCCCTCAGCAAAAGAACAACTTAAGGGGCCTCTGACAGGAGGTCAAACTGTCCCTCTTTTGGATTAGGAGGAATGCAAGTGATGCTCCCCTACATTTTTTCTTCCAACTTACCTCTATCCCAGGACAGCAGGGGTCCAGGAATAATGGCCTAGTGCAGAATGAGCAAATGTGAGAATTAGCAATATGCGCTTAGCTAGCAACAGTTCATCTTTAGGCAAACATGGCTAGGCTAGGCTACAATTCCAATTGTATTGTGCTATATTGCATTCTCTCACACTGTGCTATAATATCTAGTAAATTAATTTTCTCCCTTAGCTCGTTGCCGCTGTTTTGTGTTCAGAACCATCACAGGGGGTGGGTCCATGGGTCCCCCTGTGCCATTTAGTCAAGGATCCAGGTCGAACCGGGCCAGAGCTGTGACCATGCTGTATCTGAATAACCGTGTAAAAGGCACTAAGTGCACTGAGCAGGACTTCTGCTCCTCCGTACGTTTTTGTTGAGTTTGTAATATAGAGTTGGTTGTATTGAAACGGAGCTTAATTGTAACTTTCCTAAAATCAGAATGCTGTAATGTCATAATTCCAAAGATGCTCGCTGTATGTTTCCCATTTGCAAGTATTTATAGCTGACCTACTGTTACTGAATCCTCGCTAATTTTATATTTACTTTTATTCTTTAAAAGATACAGCTGTTAAGTGAGAAGATGAAAAGTTCATTGTACTCTGCAGAGCAGAAAGACAATTTTCTTTGTACGACTGGCAGAACAGCCCCATGGCAGGATTTGTAGGGTGAGTTAAAACCTTGTTCTGGACTAACTTCTCACATAGAGAAGACACGAAAGCTGCTTGCAGTTCCAAAATGGGGGACGTATGGCAGAATAATTAATATTGACCTTCAAAGGTAAATACAGGACAAAGGATGTTGTACCAAAGGCCAGGACATGCCCCAGCATAAGTGGAGGTGTTTGACTCAAGACAAAAACGCAGCCTGTATCCTCCCACTGAAGGCAGACCCACCACTCCTCATACCTTTTAAACATCTGTACTACTCCCCTTGAGGCTGTGAAGTCCACAGGACCACTGGTAGGAGCATCAACACTTCAGCGTGCTTCAGTGTCTACGAGGGTATGTCATGACACCAGGTGGTGGAGTGCTGAAATTCTGGGAACCAGGGAACCCAAACCCAAACTGAAGAAGAGAAGCCTCCAGAAGGAACATCAAGTACTGTTCCAACAGAACCATAAGAAGACTGTCAACAATCACCTTGCAACAATCACCTGTCAATCACATCATTGATAGGTACTGTACCTGCATCGCGATGCACGTTGTACTTCATGTTTCCAAAACAGCAGGAGTTGAGCCCTGACCTACTCACTCTTTGGTTCAGGCAGTGACCTGGCAACTCTGCTGCACTCCATCCCTTCACAGCCTGAACCAATGATTGAACATTAGTGGAGAGGTCAAGGCTCTCCCAGGGAGCTCAGGTGCAAGCAATGATTGGAAAAGGTGCTTTTATTTAAGTGTTAGCAGCAGAGGGAGCAGTATCTCTCTGAGTTTGCTCTTCTTTTGAGTTGTTACTAGTTTCTGGAAGGGGTGAGCTAATTTTTCTTTGTTACCTGCTGCTATGGTTCTTGTAGGTTATGTATGGTTACCTGTTAGGTATGGTCATATGGCCTTGTATGGTTACCTGCTATGGCGCTTATCTCCCGTTAGAAAGCACTGTCATTACCTTCTTTTGCCATGTGACTTTGTTGAAAATATTTTCTTCCGGTGACAGGCTTTTCTCAGTTCTGTTGCTTTATTTTTCAGTGCTGCTCTGCAAACCTTGCTGTGACTCTGGGCTAGGCCTGGCCACTCATCAGGGTAGAGCTGCTGCCATGATAGATACAGCTGTAGGGGGTGCAAGTTGAGTTGGGATACACGTAGCATGTGCGTTACAGGTTGTGTATGCCTGAGTATCTAGTTCACACTAAAATGTCTTGGCTGTATGCATGTGGTGGCTGGAATCCCTTTGCATTGTAGAAGCAAGGTTCAGAGCCCGAAAGTAAGGGAACGCAAAATGATGAAAAAAAGAAGAAATGATCTATGGAAAATTAATTGTGATAGATGTTCTTTGATCCTGGAAAATCATAACAATAGTTTTGGGGGGGGGAAAGGAAAAAAAAGCAGATAACTGTCAAAATGTTAGCTAAGTACACTAAACACTAACACACCTGTATATACGTATGTATATATACAGGTATGTAATATACCTGTAGTGGAACACTGTTGAGAAGGTACATCCTCTATTGTCACACCACCAGCATCGGCCTCTGATATTGTGGACGAATATAATCAAATAGGAGACGTTACTGTTGAAGCACACCTCATACATACACGTTGAATCAGCTGTACAACTTTCTCTTCAAAGGCATAATTTGCTTAGGCGATCGACACCATCAGTAAGAACATCTATTGTATAATGCACCAAGATCTACCTGACTTCCTAGTAATCGAGGTGCTGAGACTGTGCCTTGTCAACTTAATCAGTGTATATTGATTTTATATTGCTTTTGCCACAGTGCATTTGGTGTGTTGATTTTATGGCCACCAGACACTCACTCAGCCTCTCTCTCACTCCCCCTCCACAGAAAGCCAGAGAGAGAGGGGAAAGCCCATGGGAATATTACCTCAGAAGTAAAACATATTTCACTTAGGGAAGATAAATTTCATTTATTCTTCCCATTCCCTGCTCAGCAGGTCTTCCTCACCCCTCCGTTTCTGACTCCTTCATCTGTTGCAGAGTAGCTCCTCTGCGCTTTCCCTTCCTCCTCACACCTCTCCCCGATCCAGCATACGCTCTTCAGGAGCTGCAGGGTGAGCGTTGCTGGGGGCACGTAGCACCTTCTCCATGACCTTCTTACAAGGTGTTCCCACTCTTTTGTGGGATCTTTCTTCTGAGCTCCACTCCCTCTGAGCTGCCTGCTCATTGGCTAATGGGTCCTGTGGGGCAGTAGGAGTGAGTAGCAGTGGACTGGAACTAGTTGTGTCTAGCACCCCAGTTTCATACCACACATCAGCATTATGGCAGGCCTTTCCACAACTGGACACCTGCACTCAGGGCAATACTCTTGTGATCTGAAAGGTCAAAAGAAGGTTTCAGAAAGCTGAGTTGGGATTGTGTAAACGTACAACACGTGTATTGATTCAAATTACATTGATGTTTATTAGGAGTACAATGTTAGTTCGATTGTTCAGGAGGTGTAGACTCTATAATAATTGATTCTTACAAAATCAGAATCATTTTAAACAGCCTAAATTTTCAAAGCACTCATTGAACTGTACATAAGCTTTATTTGAGAAGCCCCTTATGCAAAAAGCCACTTTTTCTAGTGGATGAGCACACACACTTTCTCTCAAAACAGTTTAATAAAAGGTTTATCTTAGTGAAAGTTAAAAGATTTTCAATGAAGTTGTTTTGGAGGTTATTCTTCTTACCAGACAGTGGCATGAAGATGTTGATTGGCTTTTTACTGTGTAGCTTACAGTGCAGATGCTAGGTGGGAGCCTGCTCAGTATCTTTCTTGGTAATTTATGTAATGTAATTTATATTTGCATCAAAAGACAATTTTTCATTTTTTGTATCATCAGTAGCACTGGAACTTAGCTTTACCTTTTGGGCTTTTGATGACCTAGAGTATCAAGATATCTTTCCTTCAAGTATTTCTGATGTACAGTAAAATCAAATATTTTCCTTTTAGCTGTTTTAAAAGAGTTTGGCAGCATTGAATGTTTTTTGGTACTCAATCCAGTTCTTTGATCTTCCTCCAACATGACCTAATTCTGTTTAGAAGTTGTTGTGTTTAAGTGGAAAGAACGGACTTGTGGATAAGACAAAGCAGTACTCCCCTAGCATCTGATTCACCAACTGCTCTTGCATGCATGCAGTTTCTCCAAAGGCGATAAAGGATTACATATTTTCTATGGATATTTTCTATGAGAATTCTTTTTTTGCCTGTGAATATACAAAATCTGAACATCCATGCTGCTTGTGATTTCATGCTCCTTCTGAAAATTCTTGCTTTTTTCCAGACAAGAAAACGTATATTTGTGTGATCCATGTTTTACTATTTTTAGATAAAGTGATGACCGTTAGTCTTCTCAGTAAGACTGACATTCACTACCTAATTTTTCCATAAGAGCGCAATCCTTATTCTTGAGATGTAGTTAATATAGCGAGGCTAGAAATGATGGAAGCCACACCGAGCTTGGTCACTACTTTAAAGGTATCATTTTAAATCGTGTCTATTGAAAGTGAAAATGCCTAGTCATTTTTGTAAGCTGGTTGAGCTTATTTTGATAGCATACGTTTAAAGCGTTGATCTGAATGATCTTTTGTAAAATCTGGTGATATTCAGAAGGCAGACACCTTTGAAGTCTATAGAATAATATCACTTAGTTATACCAGTTATTAATCCACGTTTGCTCATGTTACTCATCCTTTTATCTGAAGATTGGGTTTCATTATATTATTGAAGTTAAGGGAAATAAAGCAAAATTGATTTTCAAATGGATTCTAAGATTTCATTTCTGTTTTTAATCCCTCTGTAGAGGAAGACAGCATGTCAAGTGATGCAATTTTACACAGTAGGTTGAGGCCATGATCTTGGCTTTATAAACAAATACAGCAACAGTGGTAGTGAGAATCCTTGATTTTATTTTCATGCAGCTTGAATGGTCTTCTCTTACTTTTCTTTACTTATTATTACTATTTATTTGTATCATTTTTATTTATTTATTTGTTTATTTATGCAAGTTCTGAAAATAATCAACTGGTTTTCCTTGGCCAAAACAAAACACCATGAGGTTTCCATCAGGTGGCCATGGCCTCTTAATTGTTTGTTACTGCTAGTGGCTTCTGCTCTACTAATCAGTTTGTAGATGAACTGTTGAAGAATAATGAGGTTTCCTTAGTTGAGTGAAGTATCAGAATATCAGTGAAAAGGTGTCTGTAGTAAATATTTTTCATATTTGCATTAAAGATCATAATACAAACAGATTTCTGAGATGGACATATACTGAAGTCACTTGGAAGCAGACACACAAACAGAACAACCAAGCTAAAACAACCAACTCAGCCCTCCCAAGCCCCCCTGTCCTCCCTACCCCCAACAACAAACAAACAAACAAACAAACAAACAAAAACTTAAGCAACAGCAATACAGATAGACAAACAAAAATTAAAAAAAAAAAAAAGAAAGAAAGAAAGAAAAAAGAAACGAAGAACAAGAAAAGGGAAACACACAATGGAAACTATGAAAAAGACAATGAGAGATACAGAGTGATGGGGAAGAAAATTGTCAGCAATACCTGTAGACAGTATCTTCTAGAACTAACAATGCAAAGGCAGGTATATATATGCAATAATAACACCAAGAACAAGATCACTACTGCATTCTAATTCATAAGTCATTCTCTTCTATGAGGCAGTTCTTTTGCTTAGTACACAATCCTGGAATGCAATGAAATAGCAAGTATCAACTAGTAACAGTGTTACACTATCTCCAGCTCTAAAATTAGACTCCTTATCTGGTTTGGACTAACGGGCTTTTGTGTGCTCCCCTCAGAGAAAGGGAAGAGTGCTTTGAGCATTAGCATTTGAAAAGTGTCTGTTTCCCTGGGGAGATAAGGAGTCACTTGAGCTTTTGAATACCTGCACCTCCTCCTCCCTTAGTGTAGGTCTCTCATTGTATTGAAAAAATGAGCGACAGCATTGCCACCATGAAAAGTGAAGATGTATTATTTGATCTTTTAGAAAAACATGGTGCTCGACCCTCTTTATCAGGTATGGATTGGGCACGACAGAACTGGTATAACTTGCAGAGTGTTTCGGACCGTATTAGTGTTCTGCAAAACAATGCTCGTACCCGAGCTGGAAAAGGAAAGTCGTTTATTTGTGCCGTACCAGAGAGAGAGGGGAAAGCCCATGGGAAGAAAGTGGCTTCTTATTCCACATTTATGCACACTTAGTAGATAAGATGAAATCCTCAAGAAGTACCAAAATGGTAACTTTTGTATTATAGACTATTCTGTTCTGCCAAGAGGCCCTCAGCAAAAGAACAACTTAAGGGGCCTCTGACAGGAGGTCAAACTGTCCCTCTTTTGGATTAGGAGGAATGCAAGTGATGCTCCCCTACATTTTTTCTTCCAACTTACCTCTATCCCAGGACAGCAGGGGTCCAGGAATAATGGCCTAGTGCAGAATGAGCAAATGTGAGAATTAGCAATATGCGCTTAGCTAGCAACAGTTCATCTTTAGGCAAACATGGCTAGGCTAGGCTACAATTCCAATTGTATTGTGCTATATTGCATTCTCTCACACTGTGCTATAATATCTAGTAAATTAATTTTCTCCCTTAGCTCGTTGCCGCTGTTTTGTGTTCAGAACCATCACAGGGGGTGGGTCCATGGGTCCCCCTGTGCCATTTAGTCAAGGATCCAGGTCGAACCGGGCCAGAGCTGTGACCATGCTGTATCTGAATAACCGTGTAAAAGGCACTAAGTGCACTGAGCAGGACTTCTGCTCCTCCGTACGTTTTTGTTGAGTTTGTAATATAGAGTTGGTTGTATTGAAACGGAGCTTAATTGTAACTTTCCTAAAATCAGAATGCTGTAATGTCATAATTCCAAAGATGCTCGCTGTATGTTTCCCATTTGCAAGTATTTATAGCTGACCTACTGTTACTGAATCCTCGCTAATTTTATATTTACTTTTATTCTTTAAAAGATACAGCTGTTAAGTGAGAAGATGAAAAGTTCATTGTACTCTGCAGAGCAGAAAGACAATTTTCTTTGTACGACTGGCAGAACAGCCCCATGGCAGGATTTGTAGGGTGAGTTAAAACCTTGTTCTGGACTAACTTCTCACATAGAGAAGACACGAAAGCTGCTTGCAGTTCCAAAATGGGGGACGTATGGCAGAATAATTAATATTGACCTTCAAAGGTAAATACAGGACAAAGGATGTTGTACCAAAGGCCAGGACATGCCCCAGCATAAGTGGAGGTGTTTGACTCAAGACAAAAACGCAGCCTGTATCCTCCCACTGAAGGCAGACCCACCACTCCTCATACCTTTTAAACATCTGTACTACTCCCCTTGAGGCTGTGAAGTCCACAGGACCACTGGTAGGAGCATCAACACTTCAGCGTGCTTCAGTGTCTACGAGGGTATGTCATGACACCAGGTGGTGGAGTGCTGAAATTCTGGGAACCAGGGAACCCAAACCCAAACTGAAGAAGAGAAGCCTCCAGAAGGAACATCAAGTACTGTTCCAACAGAACCATAAGAAGACTGTCAACAATCACCTTGCAACAATCACCTGTCAATCACATCATTGATAGGTACTGTACCTGCATCGCGATGCACGTTGTACTTCATGTTTCCAAAACAGCAGGAGTTGAGCCCTGACCTACTCACTCTTTGGTTCAGGCGGTGACCTGGCAACTCTGCTGCACTCCATCCCTTCACAGCCTGAACCAATGATTGAACATTAGTGGAGAGGTCAAGGCTCTCCCAGGGAGCTCAGGTGCAAGCAATGATTGGAAAAGGTGCTTTTATTTAAGTGTTAGCAGCAGAGGGAGCAGTATCTCTCTGAGTTTGCTCTTCTTTTGAGTTGTTACTAGTTTCTGGAAGGGGTGAGCTAATTTTTCTTTGTTACCTGCTGCTATGGTTCTTGTAGGTTATGTATGGTTACCTGTTAGGTATGGTCATATGGCCTTGTATGGTTACCTGCTATGGCGCTTATCTCCCGTTAGAAAGCACTGTCATTACCTTCTTTTGCCATGTGACTTTGTTGAAAATATTTTCTTCCGGTGACAGGCTTTTCTCAGTTCTGTTGCTTTATTTTTCAGTGCTGCTCTGCAAACCTTGCTGTGACTCTGGGCTAGGCCTGGCCACTCATCAGGGTAGAGCTGCTGCCATGATAGATACAGCTGTAGGGGGTGCAAGTTGAGTTGGGATACACGTAGCATGTGCGTTACAGGTTGTGTATGCCTGAGTATCTAGTTCACACTAAAATGTCTTGGCTGTATGCATGTGGTGGCTGGAATCCCTTTGCATTGTAGAAGCAAGGTTCAGAGCCCGAAAGTAAGGGAACGCAAAATGATGAAAAAAAGAAGAAATGATCTATGGAAAATTAATTGTGATAGATGTTCTTTGATCCTGGAAAATCATAACAATAGTTTTGGGGGGGGGAAAGGAAAAAAAAGCAGGTAACTGTCAAAATGTTAGCTAAGTACACTAAACACTAACACACCTGTATATACGTATGTATATATACAGGTATGTAATATACCTGTAGTGGAACACTGTTGAGAAGGTACATCCTCTATTGTCACACCACCAGCATCGGCCTCTGATATTGTGGACGAATATAATCAAATAGGAGACGTTACTGTTGAAGCACACCTCATACATACACGTTGAATCAGCTGTACAACTTTCTCTTCAAAGGCATAATTTGCTTAGGCGATCGACACCATCAGTAAGAACATCTATTGTATAATGCACCAAGATCTACCTGACTTCCTAGTAATCGAGGTGCTGAGACTGTGCCTTGTCAACTTAATCAGTGTATATTGATTTTATATTGCTTTTGCCACAGTGCATTTGGTGTGTTGATTTTATGGCCACCAGACACTCACTCAGCCTCTCTCTCACTCCCCCTCCACAGAAAGCCAGAGAGAGAGGGGAAAGCCCATGGGAATATTACCTCAGAAGTAAAACATATTTCACTTAGGGAAGATAAATTTCATTTATTCTTCCCATTCCCTGCTCAGCAGGTCTTCCTCACCCCTCTGTTTCTGACTCCTTCATCTGTTGCAGAGTAGCTCCTCTGCGCTTTCCCTTCCTCCTCACACCTCTCCCCGATCCAGCATACGCTCTTCAGGAGCTGCAGGGTGAGCGTTGCTGGGGGCACGTAGCACCTTCTCCATGACCTTCTTACAAGGTGTTCCCACTCTTTTGTGGGATCTTTCTTCTGAGCTCCACTCCCTCTGAGCTGCCTGCTCATTGGCTAATGGGTCCTGTGGGGCAGTAGGAGTGAGTAGCAGTGGACTGGAACTAGTTGTGTCTAGCACCCCAGTTTCATACCACACATCAGCATTATGGCAGGCCTTTCCACAACTGGACACCTGCACTCAGGGCAATACTCTTGTGATCTGAAAGGTCAAAAGAAGGTTTCAGAAAGCTGAGTTGGGATTGTGTAAACGTACAACACGTGTATTGATTCAAATTACATTGATGTTTATTAGGAGTACAATGTTAGTTCGATTGTTCAGGAGGTGTAGACTCTATAATAATTGATTCTTACAAAATCAGAATCATTTTAAACAGCCTAAATTTTCAAAGCACTCATTGAACTGTACATAAGCTTTATTTGAGAAGCCCCTTATGCAAAAAGCCACTTTTTCTAGTGGATGAGCACACACACTTTCTCTCAAAACAGTTTAATAAAAGGTTTATCTTAGTGAAAGTTAAAAGATTTTCAATGAAGTTGTTTTGGAGGTTATTCTTCTTACCAGACAGTGGCATGAAGATGTTGATTGGCTTTTTACTGTGTAGCTTACAGTGCAGATGCTAGGTGGGAGCCTGCTCAGTATCTTTCTTGGTAATTTATGTAATGTAATTTATATTTGCATCAAAAGACAATTTTTCATTTTTTGTATCATCAGTAGCACTGGAACTTAGCTTTACCTTTTGGGCTTTTGATGACCTAGAGTATCAAGATATCTTTCCTTCAAGTATTTCTGATGTACAGTAAAATCAAATATTTTCCTTTTAGCTGTTTTAAAAGAGTTTGGCAGCATTGAATGTTTTTTGGTACTCAATCCAGTTCTTTGATCTTCCTCCAACATGACCTAATTCTGTTTAGAAGTTGTTGTGTTTAAGTGGAAAGAACGGACTTGTGGATAAGACAAAGCAGTACTCCCCTAGCATCTGATTCACCAACTGCTCTTGCATGCATGCAGTTTCTCCAAAGGCGATAAAGGATTACATATTTTCTATGGATATTTTCTATGAGAATTCTTTTTTTGCCTGTGAATATACAAAATCTGAACATCCATGCTGCTTGTGATTTCATGCTCCTTCTGAAAATTCTTGCTTTTTTCCAGACAAGAAAACGTATATTTGTGTGATCCATGTTTTACTATTTTTAGATAAAGTGATGACCGTTAGTCTTCTCAGTAAGACTGACATTCACTACCTAATTTTTCCATAAGAGCGCAATCCTTATTCTTGAGATGTAGTTAATATAGCGAGGCTAGAAATGATGGAAGCCACACCGAGCTTGGTCACTACTTTAAAGGTATCATTTTAAATCGTGTCTATTGAAAGTGAAAATGCCTAGTCATTTTTGTAAGCTGGTTGAGCTTATTTTGATAGCATACGTTTAAAGCGTTGATCTGAATGATCTTTTGTAAAATCTGGTGATATTCAGAAGGCAGACACCTTTGAAGTCTATAGAATAATATCACTTAGTTATACCAGTTATTAATCCACGTTTGCTCATGTTACTCATCCTTTTATCTGAAGATTGGGTTTCATTATATTATTGAAGTTAAGGGAAATAAAGCAAAATTGATTTTCAAATGGATTCTAAGATTTCATTTCTGTTTTTAATCCCTCTGTAGAGGAAGACAGCATGTCAAGTGATGCAATTTTACACAGTAGGTTGAGGCCATGATCTTGGCTTTATAAACAAATACAGCAACAGTGGTAGTGAGAATCCTTGATTTTATTTTCATGCAGCTTGAATGGTCTTCTCTTACTTTTCTTTACTTATTATTACTATTTATTTGTATCATTTTTATTTATTTATTTGTTTATTTATGCAAGTTCTGAAAATAATCAACTGGTTTTCCTTGGCCAAAACAAAACACCATGAGGTTTCCATCAGGTGGCCATGGCCTCTTAATTGTTTGTTACTGCTAGTGGCTTCTGCTCTACTAATCAGTTTGTAGATGAACTGTTGAAGAATAATGAGGTTTCCTTAGTTGAGTGAAGTATCAGAACATCAGTGAAAAGGTGTCTGTAGTAAATATTTTTCATATTTGCATTAAAGATCATAATACAAACAGATTTCTGAGATGGACATATACTGAAGTCACTTGGAAGCAGACACACAAACAGAACAACCAAGCTAAAACAACCAACTCAGCCCTCCCAAGCCCCCCTGTCCTCCCTACCCCCAACAACAAACAAACAAACAAACAAACAAACAAACAAAAACTTAAGCAACAGCAATACAGATAGACAAACAAAAATTTAAAAAAAAAAAAAGAAAGAAAGAAAGAAAAAAGAAACGAAGAACAAGAAAAGGGAAACACACAATGGAAACTATGAAAAAGACAATGAGAGATACAGAGTGATGGGGAAGTGGACCCCTGCTGTCCTGGGATAGAGGTAAGTTGGAAGAAAAAATGTAGGGGAGCATCACTTGCATTCCTCCTAATCCAAAAGAGGGACAGTTTGACCTCCTGTCAGAGGCCCCTTAAGTTGTTCTTTTGCTGAGGGCCTCTTGGCAGAACAGAATAGTCTATAATACAAAAGTTACCATTTTGGTACTTCTTGAGGATTTCATCTTATCTACTAAGTGTGCATAAATGTGGAATAAGAAGCCACTTTCTTCCCATGGGCTTTCCCCTCTCTCTCTGGTACGGCACAAATAAACGACTTTCCTTTTCCAGCTCGGGTACGAGCATTGTTTTGCAGAACACTAATACGGTCCGAAACACTCTGCAAGTTATACCAGTTCTGTCGTGCCCAATCCATACCTGATAAAGAGGGTCGAGCACCATGTTTTTCTAAAAGATCAAATAATACATCTTCACTTTTCATGGTGGCAATGCTGTCGCTCATTTTTTCAATACAATGAGAGACCTACACTAAGGGAGGAGGAGGTGCAGGTATTCAAAAGCTCAAGTGACTCCTTATCTCCCCAGGGAAACAGACACTTTTCAAATGCTAATGCTCAAAGCACTCTTCCCTTTCTCTGAGGGGAGCACACAAAAGCCCGTTAGTCCAAACCAGATAAGGAGTCTAATTTTAGAGCTGGAGATAGTGTAACACTGTTACTAGTTGATACTTGCTATTTCATTGCATTCCAGGATTGTGTACTAAGCAAAAGAACTGCCTCATAGAAGAGAATGACTTATGAATTAGAATGCAGTAGTGATCTTGTTCTTGGTGTTATTATTGCATATATATACCTGCCTTTGCATTGTTAGTTCTAGAAGATACTGTCTACAGGTATTGCTGACAATTTTCTTCCCCATCACTCTGTATCTCTCATTGTCTTTTTCATAGTTTCCATTGTGTGTTTCCCTTTTCTTGTTCTTCGTTTCTTTTTTCTTTCTTTCTTTCTTTTTTTTTTTTTTAATTTTTGTTTGTCTATCTGTATTGCTGTTGCTTAAGTTTTTGTTTGTTTGTTTGTTTGTTTGTTTGTTGTTGGGGGTAGGGAGGACAGGGGGGCTTGGGAGGGCTGAGTTGGTTGTTTTAGCTTGGTTGTTCTGTTTGTGTGTCTGCTTCCAAGTGACTTCAGTATATGTCCATCTCAGAAATCTGTTTTTTATTATGATCTTTAATGCAAATATGAAAAATATTTACTACAGACACCTTTTCACTGATATTCTGATACTTCACTCAACTAAGGAAACCTCATTATTCTTCAACAGTTCATCTACAAACTGATTAGTAGAGCAGAAGCCACTAGCAGTAACAAACAATTAAGAGGCCATGGCCACCTGATGGAAACCTCATGGTGTTTTGTTTTGGCCAAGGAAAACCAGTTGATTATTTTCAGAACTTGCATAAATAAACAAATAAATAAATAAAAATGATACAAATAAATAGTAATAATAAGTAAAGAAAAGTAAGAGAAGACCATTCAAGCTGCATGAAAATAAAATCAAGGATTCTCACTACCACTGTTGCTGTATTTGTTTATAAAGCCAAGATCATGGCCTCAATCTACTGTGTAAAATTGCATCACTTGACATGCTGTCTTCCTCTACAGAGGGATTAAAAACAGAAATGAAATCTTAGAATCCATTTGAAAATCAATTTTGCTTTATTTCCCTTAACTTCAATAATATAATGAAACCCAATCTTCAGATAAAAGGATGAGTAACATGAGCAAACGTGGATTAATAACTGGTATAACTAAGTGATATTATTCTATAGACTTCAAAGGTGTCTGCCTTCTGAATATCACCAGATTTTACAAAAGATCATTCAGATCAACGCTTTAAACGTATGCTATCAAAATAAGCTCAACCAGCTTACAAAAATGACTAGGCATTTTCACTTTCAATAGACACGATTTAAAATGATACCTTTAAAGTAGTGACCAAGCTCGGTGTGGCTTCCATCATTTCTAGCCTCGCTATATTAACTACATCTCAAGAATAAGGATTGCGCTCTTATGGAAAAATTAGGTAGTGAATGTCAGTCTTACTGAGAAGACTAACGGTCATCACTTTATCTAAAAATAGTAAAACATGGATCACACAAATATACGTTTTCTTGTCTGGAAAAAAGCAAGAATTTTCAGAAGGAGCATGAAATCACAAGCAGCATGGATGTTCAGATTTTGTATATTCACAGGCAAAAAAAGAATTCTCATAGAAAATATCCATAGAAAATATGTAATCCTTTATCGCCTTTGGAGAAACTGCATGCATGCAAGAGCAGTTGGTGAATCAGATGCTAGGGGAGTACTGCTTTGTCTTATCCACAAGTCCGTTCTTTCCACTTAAACACAACAACTTCTAAACAGAATTAGGTCATGTTGGAGGAAGATCAAAGAACTGGATTGAGTACCAAAAAACATTCAGTGCTGCCAAACTCTTTTAAAACAGCTAAAAGGAAAATATTTGATTTTACTGTACATCAGAAATACTTGAAGGAAAGATATCTTGATACTCTAGGTCATCAAAAGCCCAAAAGGTAAAGCTAAGTTCCAGTGCTACTGATGATACAAAAAATGAAAAATTGTCTTTTGATGCAAATATAAATTACATTACATAAATTACCAAGAAAGATACTGAGCAGGCTCCCACCTAGCATCTGCACTGTAAGCTACACAGTAAAAAGCCAATCAACATCTTCATGCCACTGTCTGGTAAGAAGAATAACCTCCAAAACAACTTCATTGAAAATCTTTTAACTTTCACTAAGATAAACCTTTTATTAAACTGTTTTGAGAGAAAGTGTGTGTGCTCATCCACTAGAAAAAGTGGCTTTTTGCATAAGGGGCTTCTCAAATAAAGCTTATGTACAGTTCAATGAGTGCTTTGAAAATTTAGGCTGTTTAAAATGATTCTGATTTTGTAAGAATCAATTATTATAGAGTCTACACCTCCTGAACAATCGAACTAACATTGTACTCCTAATAAACATCAATGTAATTTGAATCAATACACGTGTTGTACGTTTACACAATCCCAACTCAGCTTTCTGAAACCTTCTTTTGACCTTTCAGATCACAAGAGTATTGCCCTGAGTGCAGGTGTCCAGTTGTGGAAAGGCCTGCCATAATGCTGATGTGTGGTATGAAACTGGGGTGCTAGACACAACTAGTTCCAGTCCACTGCTACTCACTCCTACTGCCCCACAGGACCCATTAGCCAATGAGCAGGCAGCTCAGAGGGAGTGGAGCTCAGAAGAAAGATCCCACAAAAGAGTGGGAACACCTTGTAAGAAGGTCATGGAGAAGGTGCTACGTGCCCCCAGCAACGCTCACCCTGCAGCTCCTGAAGAGCGTATGCTGGATCGGGGAGAGGTGTGAGGAGGAAGGGAAAGCGCAGAGGAGCTACTCTGCAACAGATGAAGGAGTCAGAAACGGAGGGGTGAGGAAGACCTGCTGAGCAGGGAATGGGAAGAATAAATGAAATTTATCTTCCCTAAGTGAAATATGTTTTACTTCTGAGGTAATATTCCCATGGGCTTTCCCCTCTCTCTCTGGCTTTCTGTGGAGGGGGAGTGAGAGAGAGGCTGAGTGAGTGTCTGGTGGCCATAAAATCAACACACCAAATGCACTGTGGCAAAAGCAATATAAAATCAATATACACTGATTAAGTTGACAAGGCACAGTCTCAGCACCTCGATTACTAGGAAGTCAGGTAGATCTTGGTGCATTATACAATAGATGTTCTTACTGATGGTGTCGATCGCCTAAGCAAATTATGCCTTTGAAGAGAAAGTTGTACAGCTGATTCAACGTGTATGTATGAGGTGTGCTTCAACAGTAACGTCTCCTATTTGATTATATTCGTCCACAATATCAGAGGCCGATGCTGGTGGTGTGACAATAGAGGATGTACCTTCTCAACAGTGTTCCACTACAGGTATATTACATACCTGTATATATACATACGTATATACAGGTGTGTTAGTGTTTAGTGTACTTAGCTAACATTTTGACAGTTACCTGCTTTTTTTTCCTTTCCCCCCCCCAAAACTATTGTTATGATTTTCCAGGATCAAAGAACATCTATCACAATTAATTTTCCATAGATCATTTCTTCTTTTTTTCATCATTTTGCGTTCCCTTACTTTCGGGCTCTGAACCTTGCTTCTACAATGCAAAGGGATTCCAGCCACCACATGCATACAGCCAAGACATTTTAGTGTGAACTAGATACTCAGGCATACACAACCTGTAACGCACATGCTACGTGTATCCCAACTCAACTTGCACCCCCTACAGCTGTATCTATCATGGCAGCAGCTCTACCCTGATGAGTGGCCAGGCCTAGCCCAGAGTCACAGCAAGGTTTGCAGAGCAGCACTGAAAAATAAAGCAACAGAACTGAGAAAAGCCTGTCACCGGAAGAAAATATTTTCAACAAAGTCACATGGCAAAAGAAGGTAATGACAGTGCTTTCTAACGGGAGATAAGCGCCATAGCAGGTAACCATACAAGGCCATATGACCATACCTAACAGGTAACCATACATAACCTACAAGAACCATAGCAGCAGGTAACAAAGAAAAATTAGCTCACCCCTTCCAGAAACTAGTAACAACTCAAAAGAAGAGCAAACTCAGAGAGATACTGCTCCCTCTGCTGCTAACACTTAAATAAAAGCACCTTTTCCAATCATTGCTTGCACCTGAGCTCCCTGGGAGAGCCTTGACCTCTCCACTAATGTTCAATCATTGGTTCAGGCTGTGAAGGGATGGAGTGCAGCAGAGTTGCCAGGTCACTGCCTGAACCAAAGAGTGAGGAGGTCAGGGCTCAACTCCTGCTGTTTTGGAAACATGAAGTACAACGTGCATCGCGATGCAGGTACAGTACCTATCAATGATGTGATTGACAGGTGATTGTTGCAAGGTGATTGTTGACAGTCTTCTTATGGTTCTGTTGGAACAGTACTTGATGTTCCTTCTGGAGGCTTCTCTTCTTCAGTTTGGGTTTGGGTTCCCTGGTTCCCAGAATTTCAGCACTCCACCACCTGGTGTCATGACATACCCTCGTAGACACTGAAGCACGCTGAAGTGTTGATGCTCCTACCAGTGGTCCTGTGGACTTCACAGCCTCAAGGGGAGTAGTACAGATGTTTAAAAGGTATGAGGAGTGGTGGGTCTGCCTTCAGTGGGAGGATACAGGCTGCGTTTTTGTCTTGAGTCAAACACCTCCACTTATGCTGGGGCATGTCCTGGCCTTTGGTACAACATCCTTTGTCCTGTATTTACCTTTGAAGGTCAATATTAATTATTCTGCCATACGTCCCCCATTTTGGAACTGCAAGCAGCTTTCGTGTCTTCTCTATGTGAGAAGTTAGTCCAGAACAAGGTTTTAACTCACCCTACAAATCCTGCCATGGGGCTGTTCTGCCAGTCGTACAAAGAAAATTGTCTTTCTGCTCTGCAGAGTACAATGAACTTTTCATCTTCTCACTTAACAGCTGTATCTTTTAAAGAATAAAAGTAAATATAAAATTAGTGAGGATTCAGTAACAGTAGGTCAGCTATAAATACTTGCAAATGGGAAACATACAGCGAGCATCTTTGGAATTATGACATTACAGCATTCTGATTTTAGGAAAGTTACAATTAAGCTCCGTTTCAATACAACCAACTCTATATTACAAACTCAACAAAAACGTACGGAGGAGCAGAAGTCCTGCTCAGTGCACTTAGTGCCTTTTACACGGTTATTCAGATACAGCATGGTCACAGCTCTGGCCCGGTTCGACCTGGATCCTTGACTAAATGGCACAGGGGGACCCATGGACCCACCCCCTGTGATGGTTCTGAACACAAAACAGCGGCAACGAGCTAAGGGAGAAAATTAATTTACTAGATATTATAGCACAGTGTGAGAGAATGCAATATAGCACAATACAATTGGAATTGTAGCCTAGCCTAGCCATGTTTGCCTAAAGATGAACTGTTGCTAGCTAAGCGCATATTGCTAATTCTCACATTTGCTCATTCTGCACTAGGCCATTATTCCTGGACCCCTGCTGTCCTGGGATAGAGGTAAGTTGGAAGAAAAAATGTAGGGGAGCATCACTTGCATTCCTCCTAATCCAAAAGAGGGACAGTTTGACCTCCTGTCAGAGGCCCCTTAAGTTGTTCTTTTGCTGAGGGCCTCTTGGCAGAACAGAATAGTCTATAATACAAAAGTTACCATTTTGGTACTTCTTGAGGATTTCATCTTATCTACTAAGTGTGCATAAATGTGGAATAAGAAGCCACTTTCTTCCCATGGGCTTTCCCCTCTCTCTCTGGTACGGCACAAATAAACGACTTTCCTTTTCCAGCTCGGGTACGAACATTGTTTTGCAGAACACTAATACGGTCCGAAACACTCTGCAAGTTATACCAGTTCTGTCGTGCCCAATCCATACCTGATAAAGAGGGTCGAGCACCATGTTTTTCTAAAAGATCAAATAATACATCTTCACTTTTCATGGTGGCAATGCTGTCGCTCATTTTTTCAATACAATGAGAGACCTACACTAAGGGAGGAGGAGGTGCAGGTATTCAAAAGCTCAAGTGACTCCTTATCTCCCCAGGGAAACAGACACTTTTCAAATGCTAATGCTCAAAGCACTCTTCCCTTTCTCTGAGGGGAGCACACAAAAGCCCGTTAGTCCAAACCAGATAAGGAGTCTAATTTTAGAGCTGGAGATAGTGTAACACTGTTACTAGTTGATACTTGCTATTTCATTGCATTCCAGGATTGTGTACTAAGCAAAAGAACTGCCTCATAGAAGAGAATGACTTATGAATTAGAATGCAGTAGTGATCTTGTTCTTGGTGTTATTATTGCATATATATACCTGCCTTTGCATTGTTAGTTCTAGAAGATACTGTCTACAGGTATTGCTGACAATTTTCTTCCCCATCACTCTGTATCTCTCATTGTCTTTTTCATAGTTTCCATTGTGTGTTTCCCTTTTCTTGTTCTTCGTTTCTTTTTTCTTTCTTTCTTTCTTTTTTTTTTTTTTTAATTTTTGTTTGTCTATCTGTATTGCTGTTGCTTAAGTTTTTGTTTGTTTGTTTGTTTGTTTGTTTGTTTGTTGTTGGGGGTAGGGAGGACAGGGGGGCTTGGGAGGGCTGAGTTGGTTGTTTTAGCTTGGTTGTTCTGTTTGTGTGTCTGCTTCCAAGTGACTTCAGTATATGTCCATCTCAGAAATCTGTTTGTATTATGATCTTTAATGCAAATATGAAAAATATTTACTACAGACACCTTTTCACTGATATTCTGATACTTCACTCAACTAAGGAAACCTCATTATTCTTCAACAGTTCATCTACAAACTGATTAGTAGAGCAGAAGCCACTAGCAGTAACAAACAATTAAGAGGCCATGGCCACCTGATGGAAACCTCATGGTGTTTTGTTTTGGCCAAGGAAAACCAGTTGATTATTTTCAGAACTTGCATAAATAAACAAATAAATAAATAAAAATGATACAAATAAATAGTAATAATAAGTAAAGAAAAGTAAGAGAAGACCATTCAAGCTGCATGAAAATAAAATCAAGGATTCTCACTACCACTGTTGCTGTATTTGTTTATAAAGCCAAGATCATGGCCTCAATCTACTGTGTAAAATTGCATCACTTGACATGCTGTCTTCCTCTACAGAGGGATTAAAAACAGAAATGAAATCTTAGAATCCATTTGAAAATCAATTTTGCTTTATTTCCCTTAACTTCAATAATATAATGAAACCCAATCTTCAGATAAAAGGATGAGTAACATGAGCAAACGTGGATTAATAA
Organism: Lagopus muta; assembly: GCF_023343835.1. Taxonomy (NCBI): domain Eukaryota; kingdom Metazoa; phylum Chordata; class Aves; order Galliformes; family Phasianidae; genus Lagopus; species Lagopus muta. The sequence continues at coordinate 74,532,522 of NC_064433.1, read as the reverse complement.
CTGGTATAACTAAGTGATATTATTCTATAGACTTCAAAGGTGTCTGCCTTCTGAATATCACCAGATTTTACAAAAGATCATTCAGATCAACGCTTTAAACGTATGCTATCAAAATAAGCTCAACCAGCTTACAAAAATGACTAGGCATTTTCACTTTCAATAGACACGATTTAAAATGATACCTTTAAAGTAGTGACCAAGCTCGGTGTGGCTTCCATCATTTCTAGCCTCGCTATATTAACTACATCTCAAGAATAAGGATTGCGCTCTTATGGAAAAATTAGGTAGTGAATGTCAGTCTTACTGAGAAGACTAACGGTCATCACTTTATCTAAAAATAGTAAAACATGGATCACACAAATATACGTTTTCTTGTCTGGAAAAAAGCAAGAATTTTCAGAAGGAGCATGAAATCACAAGCAGCATGGATGTTCAGATTTTGTATATTCACAGGCAAAAAAAGAATTCTCATAGAAAATATCCATAGAAAATATGTAATCCTTTATCGCCTTTGGAGAAACTGCATGCATGCAAGAGCAGTTGGTGAATCAGATGCTAGGGGAGTACTGCTTTGTCTTATCCACAAGTCCGTTCTTTCCACTTAAACACAACAACTTCTAAACAGAATTAGGTCATGTTGGAGGAAGATCAAAGAACTGGATTGAGTACCAAAAAACATTCAATGCTGCCAAACTCTTTTAAAACAGCTAAAAGGAAAATATTTGATTTTACTGTACATCAGAAATACTTGAAGGAAAGATATCTTGATACTCTAGGTCATCAAAAGCCCAAAAGGTAAAGCTAAGTTCCAGTGCTACTGATGATACAAAAAATGAAAAATTGTCTTTTGATGCAAATATAAATTACATTACATAAATTACCAAGAAAGATACTGAGCAGGCTCCCACCTAGCATCTGCACTGTAAGCTACACAGTAAAAAGCCAATCAACATCTTCATGCCACTGTCTGGTAAGAAGAATAACCTCCAAAACAACTTCATTGAAAATCTTTTAACTTTCACTAAGATAAACCTTTTATTAAACTGTTTTGAGAGAAAGTGTGTGTGCTCATCCACTAGAAAAAGTGGCTTTTTGCATAAGGGGCTTCTCAAATAAAGCTTATGTACAGTTCAATGAGTGCTTTGAAAATTTAGGCTGTTTAAAATGATTCTGATTTTGTAAGAATCAATTATTATAGAGTCTACACCTCCTGAACAATCGAACTAACATTGTACTCCTAATAAACATCAATGTAATTTGAATCAATACACGTGTTGTACGTTTACACAATCCCAACTCAGCTTTCTGAAACCTTCTTTTGACCTTTCAGATCACAAGAGTATTGCCCTGAGTGCAGGTGTCCAGTTGTGGAAAGGCCTGCCATAATGCTGATGTGTGGTATGAAACTGGGGTGCTAGACACAACTAGTTCCAGTCCACTGCTACTCACTCCTACTGCCCCACAGGACCCATTAGCCAATGAGCAGGCAGCTCAGAGGGAGTGGAGCTCAGAAGAAAGATCCCACAAAAGAGTGGGAACACCTTGTAAGAAGGTCATGGAGAAGGTGCTACGTGCCCCCAGCAACGCTCACCCTGCAGCTCCTGAAGAGCGTATGCTGGATCGGGGAGAGGTGTGAGGAGGAAGGGAAAGCGCAGAGGAGCTACTCTGCAACAGATGAAGGAGTCAGAAACGGAGGGGTGAGGAAGACCTGCTGAGCAGGGAATGGGAAGAATAAATGAAATTTATCTTCCCTAAGTGAAATATGTTTTACTTCTGAGGTAATATTCCCATGGGCTTTCCCCTCTCTCTCTGGCTTTCTGTGGAGGGGGAGTGAGAGAGAGGCTGAGTGAGTGTCTGGTGGCCATAAAATCAACACACCAAATGCACTGTGGCAAAAGCAATATAAAATCAATATACACTGATTAAGTTGACAAGGCACAGTCTCAGCACCTCGATTACTAGGAAGTCAGGTAGATCTTGGTGCATTATACAATAGATGTTCTTACTGATGGTGTCGATCGCCTAAGCAAATTATGCCTTTGAAGAGAAAGTTGTACAGCTGATTCAACGTGTATGTATGAGGTGTGCTTCAACAGTAACGTCTCCTATTTGATTATATTCGTCCACAATATCAGAGGCCGATGCTGGTGGTGTGACAATAGAGGATGTACCTTCTCAACAGTGTTCCACTACAGGTATATTACATACCTGTATATATACATACGTATATACAGGTGTGTTAGTGTTTAGTGTACTTAGCTAACATTTTGACAGTTACCTGCTTTTTTTTCCTTTCCCCCCCCCAAAACTATTGTTATGATTTTCCAGGATCAAAGAACATCTATCACAATTAATTTTCCATAGATCATTTCTTCTTTTTTTCATCATTTTGCGTTCCCTTACTTTCGGGCTCTGAACCTTGCTTCTACAATGCAAAGGGATTCCAGCCACCACATGCATACAGCCAAGACATTTTAGTGTGAACTAGATACTCAGGCATACACAACCTGTAACGCACATGCTACGTGTATCCCAACTCAACTTGCACCCCCTACAGCTGTATCTATCATGGCAGCAGCTCTACCCTGATGAGTGGCCAGGCCTAGCCCAGAGTCACAGCAAGGTTTGCAGAGCAGCACTGAAAAATAAAGCAACAGAACTGAGAAAAGCCTGTCACCGGAAGAAAATATTTTCAACAAAGTCACATGGCAAAAGAAGGTAATGACAGTGCTTTCTAACGGGAGATAAGCGCCATAGCAGGTAACCATACAAGGCCATATGACCATACCTAACAGGTAACCATACATAACCTACAAGAACCATAGCAGCAGGTAACAAAGAAAAATTAGCTCACCCCTTCCAGAAACTAGTAACAACTCAAAAGAAGAGCAAACTCAGAGAGATACTGCTCCCTCTGCTGCTAACACTTAAATAAAAGCACCTTTTCCAATCATTGCTTGCACCTGAGCTCCCTGGGAGAGCCTTGACCTCTCCACTAATGTTCAATCATTGGTTCAGGCTGTGAAGGGATGGAGTGCAGCAGAGTTGCCAGGTCACTGCCTGAACCAAAGAGTGAGGAGGTCAGGGCTCAACTCCTGCTGTTTTGGAAACATGAAGTACAACGTGCATCGCGATGCAGGTACAGTACCTATCAATGATGTGATTGACAGGTGATTGTTGCAAGGTGATTGTTGACAGTCTTCTTATGGTTCTGTTGGAACAGTACTTGATGTTCCTTCTGGAGGCTTCTCTTCTTCAGTTTGGGTTTGGGTTCCCTGGTTCCCAGAATTTCAGCACTCCACCACCTGGTGTCATGACATACCCTCGTAGACACTGAAGCACGCTGAAGTGTTGATGCTCCTACCAGTGGTCCTGTGGACTTCACAGCCTCAAGGGGAGTAGTACAGATGTTTAAAAGGTATGAGGAGTGGTGGGTCTGCCTTCAGTGGGAGGATACAGGCTGCGTTTTTGTCTTGAGTCAAACACCTCCACTTATGCTGGGGCATGTCCTGGCCTTTGGTACAACATCCTTTGTCCTGTATTTACCTTTGAAGGTCAATATTAATTATTCTGCCATACGTCCCCCATTTTGGAACTGCAAGCAGCTTTCGTGTCTTCTCTATGTGAGAAGTTAGTCCAGAACAAGGTTTTAACTCACCCTACAAATCCTGCCATGGGGCTGTTCTGCCAGTCGTACAAAGAAAATTGTCTTTCTGCTCTGCAGAGTACAATGAACTTTTCATCTTCTCACTTAACAGCTGTATCTTTTAAAGAATAAAAGTAAATATAAAATTAGCGAGGATTCAGTAACAGTAGGTCAGCTATAAATACTTGCAAATGGGAAACATACAGCGAGCATCTTTGGAATTATGACATTACAGCATTCTGATTTTAGGAAAGTTACAATTAAGCTCCGTTTCAATACAACCAACTCTATATTACAAACTCAACAAAAACGTACGGAGGAGCAGAAGTCCTGCTCAGTGCACTTAGTGCCTTTTACACGGTTATTCAGATACAGCATGGTCACAGCTCTGGCCCGGTTCGACCTGGATCCTTGACTAAATGGCACAGGGGGACCCATGGACCCACCCCCTGTGATGGTTCTGAACACAAAACAGCGGCAACGAGCTAAGGGAGAAAATTAATTTACTAGATATTATAGCACAGTGTGAGAGAATGCAATATAGCACAATACAATTGGAATTGTAGCCTAGCCTAGCCATGTTTGCCTAAAGATGAACTGTTGCTAGCTAAGCGCATATTGCTAATTCTCACATTTGCTCATTCTGCACTAGGCCATTATTCCTGGACCCCTGCTGTCCTGGGATAGAGGTAAGTTGGAAGAAAAAATGTAGGGGAGCATCACTTGCATTCCTCCTAATCCAAAAGAGGGACAGTTTGACCTCCTGTCAGAGGCCCCTTAAGTTGTTCTTTTGCTGAGGGCCTCTTGGCAGAACAGAATAGTCTATAATACAAAAGTTACCATTTTGGTACTTCTTGAGGATTTCATCTTATCTACTAAGTGTGCATAAATGTGGAATAAGAAGCCACTTTCTTCCCATGGGCTTTCCCCTCTCTCTCTGGTACGGCACAAATAAACGACTTTCCTTTTCCAGCTCGGGTACGAACATTGTTTTGCAGAACACTAATACGGTCCGAAACACTCTGCAAGTTATACCAGTTCTGTCGTGCCCAATCCATACCTGATAAAGAGGGTCGAGCACCATGTTTTTCTAAAAGATCAAATAATACATCTTCACTTTTCATGGTGGCAATGCTGTCGCTCATTTTTTCAATACAATGAGAGACCTACACTAAGGGAGGAGGAGGTGCAGGTATTCAAAAGCTCAAGTGACTCCTTATCTCCCCAGGGAAACAGACACTTTTCAAATGCTAATGCTCAAAGCACTCTTCCCTTTCTCTGAGGGGAGCACACAAAAGCCCGTTAGTCCAAACCAGATAAGGAGTCTAATTTTAGAGCTGGAGATAGTGTAACACTGTTACTAGTTGATACTTGCTATTTCATTGCATTCCAGGATTGTGTACTAAGCAAAAGAACTGCCTCATAGAAGAGAATGACTTATGAATTAGAATGCAGTAGTGATCTTGTTCTTGGTGTTATTATTGCATATATATACCTGCCTTTGCATTGTTAGTTCTAGAAGATACTGTCTACAGGTATTGCTGACAATTTTCTTCCCCATCACTCTGTATCTCTCATTGTCTTTTTCATAGTTTCCATTGTGTGTTTCCCTTTTCTTGTTCTTCGTTTCTTTTTTCTTTCTTTCTTTCTTTTTTTTTTTTTAATTTTTGTTTGTCTATCTGTATTGCTGTTGCTTAAGTTTTTGTTTGTTTGTTTGTTTGTTTGTTTGTTGTTGGGGGTAGGGAGGACAGGGGGGCTTGGGAGGGCTGAGTTGGTTGTTTTAGCTTGGTTGTTCTGTTTGTGCGTCTGCTTCCAAGTGACTTCAGTATATGTCCATCTCAGAAATCTGTTTGTATTATGATCTTTAATGCAAATATGAAAAATATTTACTACAGACACCTTTTCACTGATATTCTGATACTTCACTCAACTAAGGAAACCTCATTATTCTTCAACAGTTCATCTACAAACTGATTAGTAGAGCAGAAGCCACTAGCAGTAACAAACAATTAAGAGGCCATGGCCACCTGATGGAAACCTCATGGTGTTTTGTTTTGGCCAAGGAAAACCAGTTGATTATTTTCAGAACTTGCATAAATAAACAAATAAATAAATAAAAATGATACAAATAAATAGTAATAATAAGTAAAGAAAAGTAAGAGAAGACCATTCAAGCTGCATGAAAATAAAATCAAGGATTCTCACTACCACTGTTGCTGTATTTGTTTATAAAGCCAAGATCATGGCCTCAATCTACTGTGTAAAATTGCATCACTTGACATGCTGTCTTCCTCTACAGAGGGATTAAAAACAGAAATGAAATCTTAGAATCCATTTGAAAATCAATTTTGCTTTATTTCCCTTAACTTCAATAATATAATGAAACCCAATCTTCAGATAAAAGGATGAGTAACATGAGCAAACGTGGATTAATAACTGGTATAACTAAGTGATATTATTCTATAGACTTCAAAGGTGTCTGCCTTCTGAATATCACCAGATTTTACAAAAGATCATTCAGATCAACGCTTTAAACGTATGCTATCAAAATAAGCTCAACCAGCTTACAAAAATGACTAGGCATTTTCACTTTCAATAGACACGATTTAAAATGATACCTTTAAAGTAGTGACCAAGCTCGGTGTGGCTTCCATCATTTCTAGCCTCGCTATATTAACTACATCTCAAGAATAAGGATTGCGCTCTTATGGAAAAATTAGGTAGTGAATGTCAGTCTTACTGAGAAGACTAACGGTCATCACTTTATCTAAAAATAGTAAAACATGGATCACACAAATATACGTTTTCTTGTCTGGAAAAAAGCAAGAATTTTCAGAAGGAGCATGAAATCACAAGCAGCATGGATGTTCAGATTTTGTATATTCACAGGCAAAAAAAGAATTCTCATAGAAAATATCCATAGAAAATATGTAATCCTTTATCGCCTTTGGAGAAACTGCATGCATGCAAGAGCAGTTGGTGAATCAGATGCTAGGGGAGTACTGCTTTGTCTTATCCACAAGTCCGTTCTTTCCACTTAAACACAACAACTTCTAAACAGAATTAGGTCATGTTGGAGGAAGATCAAAGAACTGGATTGAGTACCAAAAAACATTCAATGCTGCCAAACTCTTTTAAAACAGCTAAAAGGAAAATATTTGATTTTACTGTACATCAGAAATACTTGAAGGAAAGATATCTTGATACTCTAGGTCATCAAAAGCCCAAAAGGTAAAGCTAAGTTCCAGTGCTACTGATGATACAAAAAATGAAAAATTGTCTTTTGATGCAAATATAAATTACATTACATAAATTACCAAGAAAGATACTGAGCAGGCTCCCACCTAGCATCTGCACTGTAAGCTACACAGTAAAAAGCCAATCAACATCTTCATGCCACTGTCTGGTAAGAAGAATAACCTCCAAAACAACTTCATTGAAAATCTTTTAACTTTCACTAAGATAAACCTTTTATTAAACTGTTTTGAGAGAAAGTGTGTGTGCTCATCCACTAGAAAAAGTGGCTTTTTGCATAAGGGGCTTCTCAAATAAAGCTTATGTACAGTTCAATGAGTGCTTTGAAAATTTAGGCTGTTTAAAATGATTCTGATTTTGTAAGAATCAATTATTATAGAGTCTACACCTCCTGAACAATCGAACTAACATTGTACTCCTAATAAACATCAATGTAATTTGAATCAATACACGTGTTGTACGTTTACACAATCCCAACTCAGCTTTCTGAAACCTTCTTTTGACCTTTCAGATCACAAGAGTATTGCCCTGAGTGCAGGTGTCCAGTTGTGGAAAGGCCTGCCATAATGCTGATGTGTGGTATGAAACTGGGGTGCTAGACACAACTAGTTCCAGTCCACTGCTACTCACTCCTACTGCCCCACAGGACCCATTAGCCAATGAGCAGGCAGCTCAGAGGGAGTGGAGCTCAGAAGAAAGATCCCACAAAAGAGTGGGAACACCTTGTAAGAAGGTCATGGAGAAGGTGCTACGTGCCCCCAGCAACGCTCACCCTGCAGCTCCTGAAGAGCGTATGCTGGATCGGGGAGAGGTGTGAGGAGGAAGGGAAAGCGCAGAGGAGCTACTCTGCAACAGATGAAGGAGTCAGAAACAGAGGGGTGAGGAAGACCTGCTGAGCAGGGAATGGGAAGAATAAATGAAATTTATCTTCCCTAAGTGAAATATGTTTTACTTCTGAGGTAATATTCCCATGGGCTTTCCCCTCTCTCTCTGGCTTTCTGTGGAGGGGGAGTGAGAGAGAGGCTGAGTGAGTGTCTGGTGGCCATAAAATCAACACACCAAATGCACTGTGGCAAAAGCAATATAAAATCAATATACACTGATTAAGTTGACAAGGCACAGTCTCAGCACCTCGATTACTAGGAAGTCAGGTAGATCTTGGTGCATTATACAATAGATGTTCTTACTGATGGTGTCGATCGCCTAAGCAAATTATGCCTTTGAAGAGAAAGTTGTACAGCTGATTCAATGTGTATGTATGAGGTGTGCTTCAACAGTAACGTCTCCTATTTGATTATATTCGTCCACAATATCAGAGGCCGATGCTGGTGGTGTGACAATAGAGGATGTACCTTCTCAACAGTGTTCCACTACAGGTATATTACATACCTGTATATATACATACGTATATACAGGTGTGTTAGTGTTTAGTGTACTTAGCTAACATTTTGACAGTTACCTGCTTTTTTTTCCTTTCCCCCCCCCAAAACTATTGTTATGATTTTCCAGGATCAAAGAACATCTATCACAATTAATTTTCCATAGATCATTTCTTCTTTTTTTCATCATTTTGCGTTCCCTTACTTTCGGGCTCTGAACCTTGCTTCTACAATGCAAAGGGATTCCAGCCACCACATGCATACAGCCAAGACATTTTAGTGTGAACTAGATACTCAGGCATACACAACCTGTAACGCACATGCTACGTGTATCCCAACTCAACTTGCACCCCCTACAGCTGTATCTATCATGGCAGCAGCTCTACCCTGATGAGTGGCCAGGCCTAGCCCAGAGTCACAGCAAGGTTTGCAGAGCAGCACTGAAAAATAAAGCAACAGAACTGAGAAAAGCCTGTCACCGGAAGAAAATATTTTCAACAAAGTCACATGGCAAAAGAAGGTAATGACAGTGCTTTCTAACGGGAGATAAGCGCCATAGCAGGTAACCATACAAGGCCATATGACCATACCTAACAGGTAACCATACATAACCTACAAGAACCATAGCAGCAGGTAACAAAGAAAAATTAGCTCACCCCTTCCAGAAACTAGTAACAACTCAAAAGAAGAGCAAACTCAGAGAGATACTGCTCCCTCTGCTGCTAACACTTAAATAAAAGCACCTTTTCCAATCATTGCTTGCACCTGAGCTCCCTGGGAGAGCCTTGACCTCTCCACTAATGTTCAATCATTGGTTCAGGCTGTGAAGGGATGGAGTGCAGCAGAGTTGCCAGGTCACTGCCTGAACCAAAGAGTGAGGAGGTCAGGGCTCAACTCCTGCTGTTTTGGAAACATGAAGTACAACGTGCATCGCGATGCAGGTACAGTACCTATCAATGATGTGATTGACAGGTGATTGTTGCAAGGTGATTGTTGACAGTCTTCTTATGGTTCTGTTGGAACAGTACTTGATGTTCCTTCTGGAGGCTTCTCTTCTTCAGTTTGGGTTTGGGTTCCCTGGTTCCCAGAATTTCAGCACTCCACCACCTGGTGTCATGACATACCCTCGTAGACACTGAAGCACGCTGAAGTGTTGATGCTCCTACCAGTGGTCCTGTGGACTTCACAGCCTCAAGGGGAGTAGTACAGATGTTTAAAAGGTATGAGGAGTGGTGGGTCTGCCTTCAGTGGGAGGATACAGGCTGCGTTTTTGTCTTGAGTCAAACACCTCCACTTATGCTGGGGCATGTCCTGGCCTTTGGTACAACATCCTTTGTCCTGTATTTACCTTTGAAGGTCAATATTAATTATTCTGCCATACGTCCCCCATTTTGGAACTGCAAGCAGCTTTCGTGTCTTCTCTATGTGAGAAGTTAGTCCAGAACAAGGTTTTAACTCACCCTACAAATCCTGCCATGGGGCTGTTCTGCCAGTCGTACAAAGAAAATTGTCTTTCTGCTCTGCAGAGTACAATGAACTTTTCATCTTCTCACTTAACAGCTGTATCTTTTAAAGAATAAAAGTAAATATAAAATTAGCGAGGATTCAGTAACAGTAGGTCAGCTATAAATACTTGCAAATGGGAAACATACAGCGAGCATCTTTGGAATTATGACATTACAGCATTCTGATTTTAGGAAAGTTACAATTAAGCTCCGTTTCAATACAACCAACTCTATATTACAAACTCAACAAAAACGTACGGAGGAGCAGAAGTCCTGCTCAGTGCACTTAGTGCCTTTTACACGGTTATTCAGATACAGCATGGTCACAGCTCTGGCCCGGTTCGACCTGGATCCTTGACTAAATGGCACAGGGGGACCCATGGACCCACCCCCTGTGATGGTTCTGAACACAAAACAGCGGCAACGAGCTAAGGGAGAAAATTAATTTACTAGATATTATAGCACAGTGTGAGAGAATGCAATATAGCACAATACAATTGGAATTGTAGCCTAGCCTAGCCATGTTTGCCTAAAGATGAACTGTTGCTAGCTAAGCGCATATTGCTAATTCTCACATTTGCTCATTCTGCACTAGGCCATTATTCCTGGACCCCTGCTGTCCTGGGATAGAGGTAAGTTGGAAGAAAAAATGTAGGGGAGCATCACTTGCATTCCTCCTAATCCAAAAGAGGGACAGTTTGACCTCCTGTCAGAGGCCCCTTAAGTTGTTCTTTTGCTGAGGGCCTCTTGGCAGAACAGAATAGTCTATAATACAAAAGTTACCATTTTGGTACTTCTTGAGGATTTCATCTTATCTACTAAGTGTGCATAAATGTGGAATAAGAAGCCACTTTCTTCCCATGGGCTTTCCCCTCTCTCTCTGGTACGGCACAAATAAACGACTTTCCTTTTCCAGCTCGGGTACGAGCATTGTTTTGCAGAACACTAATACGGTCCGAAACACTCTGCAAGTTATACCAGTTCTGTCGTGCCCAATCCATACCTGATAAAGAGGGTCGAGCACCATGTTTTTCTAAAAGATCAAATAATACATCTTCACTTTTCATGGTGGCAATGCTGTCGCTCATTTTTTCAATACAATGAGAGACCTACACTAAGGGAGGAGGAGGTGCAGGTATTCAAAAGCTCAAGTGACTCCTTATCTCCCCAGGGAAACAGACACTTTTCAAATGCTAATGCTCAAAGCACTCTTCCCTTTCTCTGAGGGGAGCACACAAAAGCCCGTTAGTCCAAACCAGATAAGGAGTCTAATTTTAGAGCTGGAGATAGTGTAACACTGTTACTAGTTGATACTTGCTATTTCATTGCATTCCAGGATTGTGTACTAAGCAAAAGAACTGCCTCATAGAAGAGAATGACTTATGAATTAGAATGCAGTAGTGATCTTGTTCTTGGTGTTATTATTGCATATATATACCTGCCTTTGCATTGTTAGTTCTAGAAGATACTGTCTACAGGTATTGCTGACAATTTTCTTCCCCATCACTCTGTATCTCTCATTGTCTTTTTCATAGTTTCCATTGTGTGTTTCCCTTTTCTTGTTCTTCGTTTCTTTTTTCTTTCTTTCTTTCTTTTTTTTTTTTTAATTTTTGTTTGTCTATCTGTATTGCTGTTGCTTAAGTTTTTGTTTGTTTGTTTGTTTGTTTGTTTGTTGTTGGGGGTAGGGAGGACAGGGGGGCTTGGGAGGGCTGAGTTGGTTGTTTTAGCTTGGTTGTTCTGTTTGTGCGTCTGCTTCCAAGTGACTTCAGTATATGTCCATCTCAGAAATCTGTTTGTATTATGATCTTTAATGCAAATATGAAAAATATTTACTACAGACACCTTTTCACTGATATTCTGATACTTCACTCAACTAAGGAAACCTCATTATTCTTCAACAGTTCATCTACAAACTGATTAGTAGAGCAGAAGCCACTAGCAGTAACAAACAATTAAGAGGCCATGGCCACCTGATGGAAACCTCATGGTGTTTTGTTTTGGCCAAGGAAAACCAGTTGATTATTTTCAGAACTTGCATAAATAAACAAATAAATAAATAAAAATGATACAAATAAATAGTAATAATAAGTAAAGAAAAGTAAGAGAAGACCATTCAAGCTGCATGAAAATAAAATCAAGGATTCTCACTACCACTGTTGCTGTATTTGTTTATAAAGCCAAGATCATGGCCTCAATCTACTGTGTAAAATTGCATCACTTGACATGCTGTCTTCCTCTACAGAGGGATTAAAAACAGAAATGAAATCTTAGAATCCATTTGAAAATCAATTTTGCTTTATTTCCCTTAACTTCAATAATATAATGAAACCCAATCTTCAGATAAAAGGATGAGTAACATGAGCAAACGTGGATTAATAACTGGTATAACTAAGTGATATTATTCTATAGACTTCAAAGGTGTCTGCCTTCTGAATATCACCAGATTTTACAAAAGATCATTCAGATCAACGCTTTAAACGTATGCTATCAAAATAAGCTCAACCAGCTTACAAAAATGACTAGGCATTTTCACTTTCAATAGACACGATTTAAAATGATACCTTTAAAGTAGTGACCAAGCTCGGTGTGGCTTCCATCATTTCTAGCCTCGCTATATTAACTACATCTCAAGAATAAGGATTGCGCTCTTATGGAAAAATTAGGTAGTGAATGTCAGTCTTACTGAGAAGACTAACGGTCATCACTTTATCTAAAAATAGTAAAACATGGATCACACAAATATACGTTTTCTTGTCTGGAAAAAAGCAAGAATTTTCAGAAGGAGCATGAAATCACAAGCAGCATGGATGTTCAGATTTTGTATATTCACAGGCAAAAAAAGAATTCTCATAGAAAATATCCATAGAAAATATGTAATCCTTTATCGCCTTTGGAGAAACTGCATGCATGCAAGAGCAGTTGGTGAATCAGATGCTAGGGGAGTACTGCTTTGTCTTATCCACAAGTCCGTTCTTTCCACTTAAACACAACAACTTCTAAACAGAATTAGGTCATGTTGGAGGAAGATCAAAGAACTGGATTGAGTACCAAAAAACATTCAATGCTGCCAAACTCTTTTAAAACAGCTAAAAGGAAAATATTTGATTTTACTGTACATCAGAAATACTTGAAGGAAAGATATCTTGATACTCTAGGTCATCAAAAGCCCAAAAGGTAAAGCTAAGTTCCAGTGCTACTGATGATACAAAAAATGAAAAATTGTCTTTTGATGCAAATATAAATTACATTACATAAATTACCAAGAAAGATACTGAGCAGGCTCCCACCTAGCATCTGCACTGTAAGCTACACAGTAAAAAGCCAATCAACATCTTCATGCCACTGTCTGGTAAGAAGAATAACCTCCAAAACAACTTCATTGAAAATCTTTTAACTTTCACTAAGATAAACCTTTTATTAAACTGTTTTGAGAGAAAGTGTGTGTGCTCATCCACTAGAAAAAGTGGCTTTTTGCATAAGGGGCTTCTCAAATAAAGCTTATGTACAGTTCAATGAGTGCTTTGAAAATTTAGGCTGTTTAAAATGATTCTGATTTTGTAAGAATCAATTATTATAGAGTCTACACCTCCTGAACAATCGAACTAACATTGTACTCCTAATAAACATCAATGTAATTTGAATCAATACACGTGTTGTACGTTTACACAATCCCAACTCAGCTTTCTGAAACCTTCTTTTGACCTTTCAGATCACAAGAGTATTGCCCTGAGTGCAGGTGTCCAGTTGTGGAAAGGCCTGCCATAATGCTGATGTGTGGTATGAAACTGGGGTGCTAGACACAACTAGTTCCAGTCCACTGCTACTCACTCCTACTGCCCCACAGGACCCATTAGCCAATGAGCAGGCAGCTCAGAGGGAGTGGAGCTCAGAAGAAAGATCCCACAAAAGAGTGGGAACACCTTGTAAGAAGGTCATGGAGAAGGTGCTACGTGCCCCCAGCAACGCTCACCCTGCAGCTCCTGAAGAGCGTATGCTGGATCGGGGAGAGGTGTGAGGAGGAAGGGAAAGCGCAGAGGAGCTACTCTGCAACAGATGAAGGAGTCAGAAACAGAGGGGTGAGGAAGACCTGCTGAGCAGGGAATGGGAAGAATAAATGAAATTTATCTTCCCTAAGTGAAATATGTTTTACTTCTGAGGTAATATTCCCATGGGCTTTCCCCTCTCTCTCTGGCTTTCTGTGGAGGGGGAGTGAGAGAGAGGCTGAGTGAGTGTCTGGTGGCCATAAAATCAACACACCAAATGCACTGTGGCAAAAGCAATATAAAATCAATATACACTGATTAAGTTGACAAGGCACAGTCTCAGCACCTCGATTACTAGGAAGTCAGGTAGATCTTGGTGCATTATACAATAGATGTTCTTACTGATGGTGTCGATCGCCTAAGCAAATTATGCCTTTGAAGAGAAAGTTGTACAGCTGATTCAATGTGTATGTATGAGGTGTGCTTCAACAGTAACGTCTCCTATTTGATTATATTCGTCCACAATATCAGAGGCCGATGCTGGTGGTGTGACAATAGAGGATGTACCTTCTCAACAGTGTTCCACTACAGGTATATTACATACCTGTATATATACATACGTATATACAGGTGTGTTAGTGTTTAGTGTACTTAGCTAACATTTTGACAGTTACCTGCTTTTTTTTCCTTTCCCCCCCCCAAAACTATTGTTATGATTTTCCAGGATCAAAGAACATCTATCACAATTAATTTTCCATAGATCATTTCTTCTTTTTTTCATCATTTTGCGTTCCCTTACTTTCGGGCTCTGAACCTTGCTTCTACAATGCAAAGGGATTCCAGCCACCACATGCATACAGCCAAGACATTTTAGTGTGAACTAGATACTCAGGCATACACAACCTGTAACGCACATGCTACGTGTATCCCAACTCAACTTGCACCCCCTACAGCTGTATCTATCATGGCAGCAGCTCTACCCTGATGAGTGGCCAGGCCTAGCCCAGAGTCACAGCAAGGTTTGCAGAGCAGCACTGAAAAATAAAGCAACAGAACTGAGAAAAGCCTGTCACCGGAAGAAAATATTTTCAACAAAGTCACATGGCAAAAGAAGGTAATGACAGTGCTTTCTAACGGGAGATAAGCGCCATAGCAGGTAACCATACAAGGCCATATGACCATACCTAACAGGTAACCATACATAACCTACAAGAACCATAGCAGCAGGTAACAAAGAAAAATTAGCTCACCCCTTCCAGAAACTAGTAACAACTCAAAAGAAGAGCAAACTCAGAGAGATACTGCTCCCTCTGCTGCTAACACTTAAATAAAAGCACCTTTTCCAATCATTGCTTGCACCTGAGCTCCCTGGGAGAGCCTTGACCTCTCCACTAATGTTCAATCATTGGTTCAGGCTGTGAAGGGATGGAGTGCAGCAGAGTTGCCAGGTCACTGCCTGAACCAAAGAGTGAGTAGGTCAGGGCTCAACTCCTGCTGTTTTGGAAACATGAAGTACAACGTGCATCGCGATGCAGGTACAGTACCTATCAATGATGTGATTGACAGGTGATTGTTGCAAGGTGATTGTTGACAGTCTTCTTATGGTTCTGTTGGAACAGTACTTGATGTTCCTTCTGGAGGCTTCTCTTCTTCAGTTTGGGTTTGGGTTCCCTGGTTCCCAGAATTTCAGCACTCCACCACCTGGTGTCATGACATACCCTCGTAGACACTGAAGCACGCTGAAGTGTTGATGCTCCTACCAGTGGTCCTGTGGACTTCACAGCCTCAAGGGGAGTAGTACAGATGTTTAAAAGGTATGAGGAGTGGTGGGTCTGCCTTCAGTGGGAGGATACAGGCTGCGTTTTTGTCTTGAGTCAAACACCTCCACTTATGCTGGGGCATGTCCTGGCCTTTGGTACAACATCCTTTGTCCTGTATTTACCTTTGAAGGTCAATATTAATTATTCTGCCATACGTCCCCCATTTTGGAACTGCAAGCAGCTTTCGTGTCTTCTCTATGTGAGAAGTTAGTCCAGAACAAGGTTTTAACTCACCCTACAAATCCTGCCATGGGGCTGTTCTGCCAGTCGTACAAAGAAAATTGTCTTTCTGCTCTGCAGAGTACAATGAACTTTTCATCTTCTCACTTAACAGCTGTATCTTTTAAAGAATAAAAGTAAATATAAAATTAGCGAGGATTCAGTAACAGTAGGTCAGCTATAAATACTTGCAAATGGGAAACATACAGCGAGCATCTTTGGAATTATGACATTACAGCATTCTGATTTTAGGAAAGTTACAATTAAGCTCCGTTTCAATACAACCAACTCTATATTACAAACTCAACAAAAACGTACGGAGGAGCAGAAGTCCTGCTCAGTGCACTTAGTGCCTTTTACACGGTTATTCAGATACAGCATGGTCACAGCTCTGGCCCGGTTCGACCTGGATCCTTGACTAAATGGCACAGGGGGACCCATGGACCCACCCCCTGTGATGGTTCTGAACACAAAACAGCGGCAACGAGCTAAGGGAGAAAATTAATTTACTAGATATTATAGCACAGTGTGAGAGAATGCAATATAGCACAATACAATTGGAATTGTAGCCTAGCCTAGCCATGTTTGCCTAAAGATGAACTGTTGCTAGCTAAGCGCATATTGCTAATTCTCACATTTGCTCATTCTGCACTAGGCCATTATTCCTGGACCCCTGCTGTCCTGGGATAGAGGTAAGTTGGAAGAAAAAATGTAGGGGAGCATCACTTGCATTCCTCCTAATCCAAAAGAGGGACAGTTTGACCTCCTGTCAGAGGCCCCTTAAGTTGTTCTTTTGCTGAGGGCCTCTTGGCAGAACAGAATAGTCTATAATACAAAAGTTACCATTTTGGTACTTCTTGAGGATTTCATCTTATCTACTAAGTGTGCATAAATGTGGAATAAGAAGCCACTTTCTTCCCATGGGCTTTCCCCTCTCTCTCTGGCTTTCTGTGGAGGGGGAGTGAGAGAGAGGCTGAGTGAGTGTCTGGTGGCCATAAAATCAACACACCAAATGCACTGTGGCAAAAGCAATATAAAATCAATATACACTGATTAAGTTGACAAGGTACAGTCTCAGCACCTTGATTACTAGGAAGTCAGGTAAATCTTGGTGCATTATACAATAGATGTTCTTACTGATGGTGTCGATTGCCTAAGCAAATTAGGCCTTTGAAGAGAAAGTTGTACAGCTGATTCAATGTGTATGTATGAGGTGTGCTTCAACAGTAACATCTCCTATTTGATTATATTCGTCCACAATATCAGAGGCCGATGCTGGTGGTGTGACAACAGATGATATACTTGTAGTGGAACACTGTTGAGAAGGTACATAACATACCTGTATATATGCATACGTATATACAAGTGTATTAGTGTTTAGTGTACTTAGCTAACATTTTGACAGTTACCTGCTTTTTTTTCCTTCCCCCCCCCCCAAAACTATTGTTATGATTTTCCAGGATCAAAGAACATCTATCACAATTAATTTTCCATAGATCATTTCTTCTTTTTTTCATCATTTTGCGTTCCCTTACTTTCGGGCTCTGAACTTTGCTTCTACAATGCAAAGGGATTCCAGCCACCACATGCATACAGCCAAGACATTTTAGTGTGAACTAGATACTCAGGCATACACAACCTGTAACGCACATGCTACGTGTATCCCAACTCAACTTGCACCCCCTACAGCTGTATCTATCATGGCAGCAGCTCTACCTTGATGAGTGGCCAGGCCTAGCCCAGAGTCACAGCAAGGTTTGCAGAGCAGCACTGAAAAATAAAGCAACAGAACTGAGAAAAGCCTGTCACCGGAAGAAAATTTTTGGTCTTGCTTTGGAGCAAATTCTTTGGTCTTGCTACTCTGCTATCACTGTCGTGCTTTTCATTGTGTTACAACCAGTAATTTAAGTGACTTGCTAAAACGTACAGGGCAAGGACAGTATTTAAGTGAGCCAGGAGATATTTTGCCTTGTATTTAATCTTTTTCTTCTTACAAAGTAGCCCTGCGTGAGGAAGTTTGTGTGAGGAACATTTGTTTTGTGGAAGCTGATTCAGGAGAACTCAATTTTTAATATTCCAAAGGGAAATCTCTCTGGAGTTACGACTACAAGCAGGCAAGCAACAACTGAATCTAATGTAGAAGTTTAGGACCATATGAAAAGACAGCTACATTAGCGAACTGGACTGCCTGCATGAGTATACTCCCTGGGATTCAACAAAATCTAAATTTTCACTTTATTTCTTTGATTACCATTCACTCACTACTTCAAAATCTCAATTTTAATTCTATACCAATTTTCATTTTTCATTGCCTTTTTCAAAATGTTTAGTACTGTATGTACTTTATACTATATATACTTATAATGGTTTAATCCCTCTGTAACAGATACATTTTGGTTAGAATTCACAATGTTTTTTGAAGATCTGTGCAGGTCATTCGACAAATTCAAGGGAAACTTACAGCACTTTACTTGTTATTGGAACAGATGGATGTGTTTCGCCCATTCATCTTCTTCCATGTCCTTCTAAATTATTTGTCAATTTATCAGACAAACAAGATGGTGAGACTAATTTTTTATGTCATTTAAAGATGATGTTTATGCAATATAATATATTTTGCATCTATTATCTGAACGTCTGTATTTATCAGTAATATCAGTGTGGCTCATAATTTGAGGAAATTGATCAGTCTCATCCATCCCTTGGCCAGGCTGGGCTGCTCCAGGAGGCAGATGATGTGGCAGGGTGAGCAGGCGGAAGTGTGAGCAAAACTGTTTTAGAGGCAGAATGTTCTTGTTTCACAGTATTGCAGATATGCAATCCTGCATTCAAGATGGAAGAAAGGGGCCTAGAATTTCAAAGAGATATGATGCAAAGTGGACAATGAGGGTCATTGCAAAAATTGTCCTTCTTTAGGGAACAAAACTTGCCTCCTGTTGAGTTCAATGACAGTCCTGCTATTGATTTGTGCCTGCCCTATCTATTCATTTTTCTGCTCCCCTGATTTTTTTTTTTTTTTTTTTTCCACTTTTGCTCAGATTAATGACTTGCTTCCTTCCTTAACTTTATCCTCTCTTCCCGAAAAGTGTTGTCAGCAGGTCAAGGTAGATGATCCTGCCCCTCTGCTCTGCATTGGTAAAGTCCGTATGGAAAAAATTGCACCCACCAACATTCACCGACACTTGCTGGATGGAGTCCAGACAATGGACATGAGCTCAGGGAGCTGGTAGATGTTGGACTTCAGCAGTGGTGACAACAGCAGTAGTTTACCTCTGCTGGTGCAGATTTTTACAAATGCAGCATGCAGGCTCATGTTCATTGCTAAATCACATCAAAAATGCATAGCTAGTGGTGGTGTCTATGTTAAAAAATAGTATTTTGAAGCTGAGAGTTTTCTCTCTCAAGTAATGTGATGGTTGTATGGGAACTGTTGATCACAGCCTGGACCTCTTATTGACCACCTGAGGCAAGCAATAAGTCAGCCATGGGAGCACAGGTGAAAGCAATTTGCCAGTGCTACCAGGAAGGGGTGGAGATCCCATTTAAGGGCTGACTCCCACTGAGGAGGGATCTCTTTCTGGAGGTTGCTCTCTGGGGTGTTTACTGTGAGCCTGTGAGTCCAGTTAGCATTTCCTTTTTTTTTTTTTTTTCCTTTTTTTTTTTTTTCTTTTTAAATGTATATAT
Organism: Lagopus muta; assembly: GCF_023343835.1. Classification (NCBI taxonomy): domain Eukaryota; kingdom Metazoa; phylum Chordata; class Aves; order Galliformes; family Phasianidae; genus Lagopus; species Lagopus muta. The sequence continues at coordinate 74,513,031 of NC_064433.1, read as the reverse complement.
CTTTTCATCATGGTTATCTTATGAAGCCTAACCTTTGTGCATCTGTTGATTGTAGAAGCCCCTAGCCTACAATATTACCATAGTAGTAAGAATGTTACAGTTTTCTGAGAAAGTAATAAAAAGGAGTAAAGAAATTTCTCTTGTTTTGAGAAATATTGCTTTCTCCAGCCTTTTTGAAGAAAGGTTAGACTAGAGAAGCTGCAATTACGTGGTAAAGTCATTCTTAATGCTTCTTATCTGCAACATCCTTTTTTTTTTTTTTAACTTCTTTTTATAATGAATACATGGCAGAATACCTTACCCATGAGCAGGTAACTTTTCTTAAAAGCATAACTTTTGACGCTCTTGACAGCAATACCTGAAATGCAGTTTGTGAGTCTTGGAAAAGGAAGGCAGACAGAAAAAAGACACCACGTAGTCTGGATTTGATGAACATTAGTCTGTTGCTCTCAGTTTGTTGCAGAACTGAACTTCTACAATGGCATACAGTGCAGATCACACAAAGGCTTTGGCAGAAGTTTTTCGTTATTAAAGACTGGGACAAATTTTCTGCCTTTAAAATAATGTTCAGATCCAAGTGTATGAGAGATTTTGGCCACATGAACAGGCATGACCACTGTGGTGGAAATGCTAAGTCAGGGCTTGAAACAGTGATTGAGCACCTAGTAGTAAGGCAGGGCCAAGCCAGGGGAGCTCAAGTGTATGCAGTGCACATGAATGACCAGTATGGGTATTGACAGGATCTTCCTCTTCCCAGACCTCATTTAAGTGTTGGCAGTGGAGGTGAGGGTATCTCATCTGGAGATCCCTGCATAGCTGAGGCCTTCCAAGGATAAGCAGGTTTTTGTTCCTTCTTTCTGTCTCCATGACTGCTCTGTTTAGCAAGTTTTCATTCACTGCAGCCTGGGGTCTTGCTACTCTGCTTCTTATCTGCAACATCCTTTTTTTTTTTTTAACTTCTTTTTATAATGAATACATGGCAGAATACGTTACCCATGAGCGGATAACTTTTCTTAAAAGCATAACTTTTGACGCTCTTGACAGCAATACCTGAAATGCAGTTTGTGAGTCTTGGAAAAGGAAGGCAGACAGAAAAAAGACACCACGTAGTCTGGATTTGATGAACATTAGTCTGTTGCTCTCAGTTTGTTGCAGAACTGAACTTCTACAATGGCATACAGTGCAGATCACACAAAGGCTTTGGCAGAAGTTTTTCGTTATTAATGACCGGGATAATTTTTCTGCCTTTAAAATAATGTTCAGATCCAAGTGTATGAGAGATTTTGGCCACATGAACAGGCATGACCACTGTGGTGGAAATGCTAAGTCAGGGCTTGAAACAGTGATTGAGCACCTAGTAGTAAGGCAGGGCCAAGCTTTAAATGACATAAAAAATTAGTCTCACCATCTTGTTTGTCTGATAAATTGACAAATAATTTAGAAGGACATGGAAGAAGATGAATGGGCGAAACACATCCATCTGTTCCAATAACAAGTAAAGTGCTGTAAGTTTCCCTTGAATTTGTCGAATGACCTGCACAGATCTTCAAAAAACATTGTGAATTCTAACCAAAATGTATCTGTTACAGAGGGATTAAACCATTATAAGTATATATAGTATAAAGTACATACAGTACTAAACATTTTGAAAAAGGCAATGAAAAATGAAAATTGGTATAGAATTAAAATTGAGATTTTGAAGTAGTGAGTGAATGGTAATCAAAGAAATAAAGTGAAAATTTAGATTTTGTTGAATCCCAGGGAGTATACTCATGCAGGCAGTCCAGTTCGCTAATGTAGCTGTCTTTTCATATGGTCCTAAACTTCTACATTAGATTCAGTTGTTGCTTGCCTGCTTGTAGTGTGGCTTCCATCATTTCTAGCCTCGCTATATTAACTACATCTCAAGAATAAGGATTGCGCTCTTATGGAAAAATTAGGTAGTGAATGTCAGTCTTACTGAGAAGACTAACGGTCATCACTTTATCTAAAAATAGTAAAACATGGATCACACAAATATACGTTTTCTTGTCTGGAAAAAAGCAAGAATTTTCAGAAGGAGCATGAAATCACAAGCAGCATGGATGTTCAGATTTTGTATATTCACAGGCAAAAAAAGAATTCTCATAGAAAATATCCATAGAAAATATGTAATCCTTTATCGCCTTTGGAGAAACTGCATGCATGCAAGAGCAGTTGGTGAATCAGATGCTAGGGGAGTACTGCTTTGTCTTATCCACAAGTCCGTTCTTTCCACTTAAACACAACAACTTCTAAACAGAATTAGGTCATGTTGGAGGAAGATCAAAGAACTGGATTGAGTACCAAAAAACATTCAATGCTGCCAAACTCTTTTAAAACAGCTAAAAGGAAAATATTTGATTTTACTGTACATCAGAAATACTTGAAGGAAAGATATCTTGATACTCTAGGTCATCAAAAGCCCAAAAGGTAAAGCTAAGTTCCAGTGCTACTGATGATACAAAAAATGAAAAATTGTCTTTTGATGCAAATATAAATTACATTACATAAATTACCAAGAAAGATACTGAGCAGGCTCCCACCTAGCATCTGCACTGTAAGCTACACAGTAAAAAGCCAATCAACATCTTCATGCCACTGTCTGGTAAGAAGAATAACCTCCAAAACAACTTCATTGAAAATCTTTTAACTTTCACTAAGATAAACCTTTTATTAAACTGTTTTGAGAGAAAGTGTGTGTGCTCATCCACTAGAAAAAGTGGCTTTTTGCATAAGGGGCTTCTCAAATAAAGCTTATGTACAGTTCAATGAGTGCTTTGAAAATTTAGGCTGTTTAAAATGATTCTGATTTTGTAAGAATCAATTATTATAGAGTCTACACCTCCTGAACAATCGAACTAACATTGTACTCCTAATAAACATCAATGTAATTTGAATCAATACACGTGTTGTACGTTTACACAATCCCAACTCAGCTTTCTGAAACCTTCTTTTGACCTTTCAGATCACAAGAGTATTGCCCTGAGTGCAGGTGTCCAGTTGTGGAAAGGCCTGCCATAATGCTGATGTGTGGTATGAAACTGGGGTGCTAGACACAACTAGTTCCAGTCCACTGCTACTCACTCCTACTGCCCCACAGGACCCATTAGCCAATGAGCAGGCAGCTCAGAGGGAGTGGAGCTCAGAAGAAAGATCCCACAAAAGAGTGGGAACACCTTGTAAGAAGGTCATGGAGAAGGTGCTACGTGCCCCCAGCAACGCTCACCCTGCAGCTCCTGAAGAGCGTATGCTGGATCGGGGAGAGGTGTGAGGAGGAAGGGAAAGCGCAGAGGAGCTACTCTGCAACAGATGAAGGAGTCAGAAACAGAGGGGTGAGGAAGACCTGCTGAGCAGGGAATGGGAAGAATAAATGAAATTTATCTTCCCTAAGTGAAATATGTTTTACTTCTGAGGTAATATTCCCATGGGCTTTCCCCTCTCTCTCTGGCTTTCTGTGGAGGGGGAGTGAGAGAGAGGCTGAGTGAGTGTCTGGTGGCCATAAAATCAACACACCAAATGCACTGTGGCAAAAGCAATATAAAATCAATATACACTGATTAAGTTGACAAGGCACAGTCTCAGCACCTCGATTACTAGGAAGTCAGGTAGATCTTGGTGCATTATACAATAGATGTTCTTACTGATGGTGTCGATCGCCTAAGCAAATTATGCCTTTGAAGAGAAAGTTGTACAGCTGATTCAACGTGTATGTATGAGGTGTGCTTCAACAGTAACGTCTCCTATTTGATTATATTCGTCCACAATATCAGAGGCCGATGCTGGTGGTGTGACAATAGAGGATGTACCTTCTCAACAGTGTTCCACTACAGGTATATTACATACCTGTATATATACATACGTATATACAGGTGTGTTAGTGTTTAGTGTACTTAGCTAACATTTTGACAGTTACCTGCTTTTTTTTCCTTTCCCCCCCCCAAAACTATTGTTATGATTTTCCAGGATCAAAGAACATCTATCACAATTAATTTTCCATAGATCATTTCTTCTTTTTTTCATCATTTTGCGTTCCCTTACTTTCGGGCTCTGAACCTTGCTTCTACAATGCAAAGGGATTCCAGCCACCACATGCATACAGCCAAGACATTTTAGTGTGAACTAGATACTCAGGCATACACAACCTGTAACGCACATGCTACGTGTATCCCAACTCAACTTGCACCCCCTACAGCTGTATCTATCATGGCAGCAGCTCTACCCTGATGAGTGGCCAGGCCTAGCCCAGAGTCACAGCAAGGTTTGCAGAGCAGCACTGAAAAATAAAGCAACAGAACTGAGAAAAGCCTGTCACCGGAAGAAAATATTTTCAACAAAGTCACATGGCAAAAGAAGGTAATGACAGTGCTTTCTAACGGGAGATAAGCGCCATAGCAGGTAACCATACAAGGCCATATGACCATACCTAACAGGTAACCATACATAACCTACAAGAACCATAGCAGCAGGTAACAAAGAAAAATTAGCTCACCCCTTCCAGAAACTAGTAACAACTCAAAAGAAGAGCAAACTCAGAGAGATACTGCTCCCTCTGCTGCTAACACTTAAATAAAAGCACCTTTTCCAATCATTGCTTGCACCTGAGCTCCCTGGGAGAGCCTTGACCTCTCCACTAATGTTCAATCATTGGTTCAGGCTGTGAAGGGATGGAGTGCAGCAGAGTTGCCAGGTCACTGCCTGAACCAAAGAGTGAGGAGGTCAGGGCTCAACTCCTGCTGTTTTGGAAACATGAAGTACAACGTGCATCGCGATGCAGGTACAGTACCTATCAATGATGTGATTGACAGGTGATTGTTGCAAGGTGATTGTTGACAGTCTTCTTATGGTTCTGTTGGAACAGTACTTGATGTTCCTTCTGGAGGCTTCTCTTCTTCAGTTTGGGTTTGGGTTCCCTGGTTCCCAGAATTTCAGCACTCCACCACCTGGTGTCATGACATACCCTCGTAGACACTGAAGCACGCTGAAGTGTTGATGCTCCTACCAGTGGTCCTGTGGACTTCACAGCCTCAAGGGGAGTAGTACAGATGTTTAAAAGGTATGAGGAGTGGTGGGTCTGCCTTCAGTGGGAGGATACAGGCTGCGTTTTTGTCTTGAGTCAAACACCTCCACTTATGCTGGGGCATGTCCTGGCCTTTGGTACAACATCCTTTGTCCTGTATTTACCTTTGAAGGTCAATATTAATTATTCTGCCATACGTCCCCCATTTTGGAACTGCAAGCAGCTTTCGTGTCTTCTCTATGTGAGAAGTTAGTCCAGAACAAGGTTTTAACTCACCCTACAAATCCTGCCATGGGGCTGTTCTGCCAGTCGTACAAAGAAAATTGTCTTTCTGCTCTGCAGAGTACAATGAACTTTTCATCTTCTCACTTAACAGCTGTATCTTTTAAAGAATAAAAGTAAATATAAAATTAGCGAGGATTCAGTAACAGTAGGTCAGCTATAAATACTTGCAAATGGGAAACATACAGCGAGCATCTTTGGAATTATGACATTACAGCATTCTGATTTTAGGAAAGTTACAATTAAGCTCCGTTTCAATACAACCAACTCTATATTACAAACTCAACAAAAACGTACGGAGGAGCAGAAGTCCTGCTCAGTGCACTTAGTGCCTTTTACACGGTTATTCAGATACAGCATGGTCACAGCTCTGGCCCGGTTCGACCTGGATCCTTGACTAAATGGCACAGGGGGACCCATGGACCCACCCCCTGTGATGGTTCTGAACACAAAACAGCGGCAACGAGCTAAGGGAGAAAATTAATTTACTAGATATTATAGCACAGTGTGAGAGAATGCAATATAGCACAATACAATTGGAATTGTAGCCTAGCCTAGCCATGTTTGCCTAAAGATGAACTGTTGCTAGCTAAGCGCATATTGCTAATTCTCACATTTGCTCATTCTGCACTAGGCCATTATTCCTGGACCCCTGCTGTCCTGGGATAGAGGTAAGTTGGAAGAAAAAATGTAGGGGAGCATCACTTGCATTCCTCCTAATCCAAAAGAGGGACAGTTTGACCTCCTGTCAGAGGCCCCTTAAGTTGTTCTTTTGCTGAGGGCCTCTTGGCAGAACAGAATAGTCTATAATACAAAAGTTACCATTTTGGTACTTCTTGAGGATTTCATCTTATCTACTAAGTGTGCATAAATGTGGAATAAGAAGCCACTTTCTTCCCATGGGCTTTCCCCTCTCTCTCTGGCTTTCTGTGGAGGGGGAGTGAGAGAGAGGCTGAGTGAGTGTCTGGTGGCCATAAAATCAACACACCAAATGCACTGTGGCAAAAGCAATATAAAATCAATATACACTGATTAAGTTGACAAGGTACAGTCTCAGCACCTTGATTACTAGGAAGTCAGGTAAATCTTGGTGCATTATACAATAGATGTTCTTACTGATGGTGTCGATTGCCTAAGCAAATTAGGCCTTTGAAGAGAAAGTTGTACAGCTGATTCAATGTGTATGTATGAGGTGTGCTTCAACAGTAACATCTCCTATTTGATTATATTCGTCCACAATATCAGAGGCCGATGCTGGTGGTGTGACAACAGATGATATACTTGTAGTGGAACACTGTTGAGAAGGTACATAACATACCTGTATATATGCATACGTATATACAAGTGTATTAGTGTTTAGTGTACTTAGCTAACATTTTGACAGTTACCTGCTTTTTTTTCCTTCCCCCCCCCCCCAAAACTATTGTTATGATTTTCCAGGATCAAAGAACATCTATCACAATTAATTTTCCATAGATCATTTCTTCTTTTTTTCATCATTTTGCGTTCCCTTACTTTCGGGCTCTGAACTTTGCTTCTACAATGCAAAGGGATTCCAGCCACCACATGCATACAGCCAAGACATTTTAGTGTGAACTAGATACTCAGGCATACACAACCTGTAACGCACATGCTACGTGTATCCCAACTCAACTTGCACCCCCTACAGCTGTATCTATCATGGCAGCAGCTCTACCTTGATGAGTGGCCAGGCCTAGCCCAGAGTCACAGCAAGGTTTGCAGAGCAGCACTGAAAAATAAAGCAACAGAACTGAGAAAAGCCTGTCACCGGAAGAAAATTTTTGGTCTTGCTTTGGAGCAAATTCTTTGGTCTTGCTACTCTGCTATCACTGTCGTGCTTTTCATTGTGTTACAACCAGTAATTTAAGTGACTTGCTAAAACGTACAGGGCAAGGACAGTATTTAAGTGAGCCAGGAGATATTTTGCCTTGTATTTAATCTTTTTCTTCTTACAAAGTAGCCCTGCGTGAGGAAGTTTGTGTGAGGAACATTTGTTTTGTGGAAGCTGATTCAGGAGAACTCAATTTTTAATATTCCAAAGGGAAATCTCTCTGGAGTTACGACTACAAGCAGGCAAGCAACAACTGAATCTAATGTAGAAGTTTAGGGACCATATGAAAAGACAGCTACATTAGCGAACTGGACTGCCTGCATGAGTATACTCCCTGGGATTCAACAAAATCTAAATTTTCACTTTATTTCTTTGATTACCATTCACTCACTACTTCAAAATCTCAATTTTAATTCTATACCAATTTTCATTTTTTCATTGCCTTTTTCAAAATGTTTAGTACTGTATGTACTTTATACTATATATACTTATAATGGTTTAATCCCTCTGTAACAGATACATTTTGGTTAGAATTCACAATGTTTTTTGAAGATCTGTGCAGGTCATTCGACAAATTCAAGGGAAACTTACAGCACTTTACTTGTTATTGGAACAGATGGATGTGTTTCGCCCATTCATCTTCTTCCATGTCCTTCTAAATTATTTGTCAATTTATCAGACAAACAAGATGGTGAGACTAATTTTTTATGTCATTTAAAGCTTGGCCCCTGCCTTACTACTAGGTGCTCAATCACTGTTTCAAGCCCTGACTTAGCATTTCCACCACAGTGGTCATGCCTGTTCATGTGGCCAAAATCTCTCATACACTTGGATCTGAACATTATTTTAAAGGCAGAAAAAATTATCCCGGTCATTAATAACGAAAAACTTCTGCCAAAGCCTTTGTGTGATCTGCACTGTATGCCATTGTAGAAGTTCAGTTCTGCAACAAACTGAGAGCAACAGACTAATGTTCATCAAATCCAGACTACGTGGTGTCTTTTTTCTGTCTGCCTTCCTTTTCCAAGACTCACAAACTGCATTTCAGGTATTGCTGTCAAGAGCGTCAAAAGTTATGCTTTTAAGAAAAGTTATCCGCTCATGGGTAACGTATTCTGCCATGTATTCATTATAAAAAGAAGTTAAAAAAAAAAAAAGGATGTTGCAGATAAGAAGCAGAGTAGCAAGACCCCAGGCTGCAGTGAATGAAAACTTGCTAAACAGAGCAGTCATGGAGACAGAAAGAAGGAACAAAAACCTGCTTATCCTTGGAAGGCCTCAGCTATGCAGGGATCTCCAGATGAGATACCCTCACCTCCACTGCCAACACTTAAATGAGGTCTGGGAAGAGGAAGATCCTGTCAATACCCATACTGGTCATTCATGTGCACTGCATACACTTGAGCTCCCCTGGCTTGGCCCTGCCTTACTACTAGGTGCTCAATCACTGTTTCAAGCCCTGACTTAGCATTTCCACCACAGTGGTCATGCCTGTTCATGTGGCCAAAATCTCTCATACACTTGGATCTGAACATTATTTTAAAGGCAGAAAATTTGTCCCAGTCTTTAATAACGAAAAACTTCTGCCAAAGCCTTTGTGTGATCTGCACTGTATGCCATTGTAGAAGTTCAGTTCTGCAACAAACTGAGAGCAACAGACTAATGTTCATCAAATCCAGACTACGTGGTGTCTTTTTTTCTGTCTGCCTTCCTTTTCCAAGACTCACAAACTGCATTTCAGGTATTGCTGTCAAGAGCGTCAAAAGTTATGCTTTTAAGAAAAGTTACCTGCTCATGGGTAAGGTATTCTGCCATGTATTCATTATAAAAAGAAGTTAAAAAAAAAAAAAAGGATGTTGCAGATAAGAAGCATTAAGAATGACTTTACCACGTAATTGCAGCTTCTCTAGTCTAACCTTTCTTCAAAAAGGCTGGAGAAAGCAATATTTCTCAAAACAAGAGAAATTTCTTTACTCCTTTTTATTACTTTCTCAGAAAACTGTAACATTCTTACTACTATGGTAATATTGTAGGCTAGGGGCTTCTACAATCAACAGATGCACAAAGGTTAGGCTTCATAAGATAACCATGATGAAAAGATATATACATTTAAAAAGAAAAAAAAAAAAAAGGAAAAAAAAAAAAAAAGGAAATGCTAACTGGACTCACAGGCTCACAGTAAACACCCCAGAGAGCAACCTCCAGAAAGAGATCCCTCCTCAGTGGGAGTCAGCCCTTAAATGGGATCTCCACCCCTTCCTGGTAGCACTGGCAAATTGCTTTCACCTGTGCTCCCATGGCTGACTTATTGCTTGCCTCAGGTGGTCAATAAGAGGTCCAGGCTGTGATCAACAGTTCCCATACAACCATCACATTACTTGAGAGAGAAAACTCTCAGCTTCAAAATACTATTTTTTAACATAGACACCCCACCACTAGCTATGCATTTTTGATGTGATTTAGCAATGAACATGAGCCTGCATGCTGCATTTGTAAAAATCTGCACCAGCAGAGGTAAACTACTGCTGTTGTCACCACTGCTGAAGTCCAACATCTACCAGCTCCCTGAGCTCATGTCCATTGTCTGGACTCCATCCAGCAAGTGTCGGTGAATGTTGGTGGGTGCAATTTTTTCCATACGGACTTTACCAATGCAGAGCAGAGGGGCAGGATCATCTACCTTGACCTGCTGACAACACTTTTCGGGAAGAGAGGATAAAGTTAAGGAAGGAAGCAAGTCATTAATCTGAGCAAAAGTGGAAAAAAAAAAAAAAAAAAAAATCAGGGGAGCAGAAAAATGAATAGATAGGGCAGGCACAAATCAATAGCAGGACTGTCATTGAACTCAACAGGAGGCAAGTTTTGTTCCCTAAAGAAGGACAATTTTTGCAATGACCCTCATTGTCCACTTTGCATCATATCTCTTTGAAATTCTAGGCCCCTTTCTTCCATCTTGAATGCAGGATTGCATATCTGCAATACTGTGAAACAAGAACATTCTGCCTCTAAAACAGTTTTGCTCACACTTCCGCCTGCTCACCCCTGCCACATCATCTGCCTCCTGGAGCAGCCCAGCCTGGCCAAGGGATGGATGAGACTGATCAATTTCCTCAAATTATGAGCCACACTGATATTACTGATAAATACAGACGTTCAGATAATAGATGCAAAATATATTATATTGCATAAACATCATCTTTAAATGACATAAAAAATTAGTCTCACCATCTTGTTTGTCTGATAAATTGACAAATAATTTAGAAGGACATGGAAGAAGATGAATGGGCGAAACACATCCATCTGTTCCAATAACAAGTAAAGTGCTGTAAGTTTCCCTTGAATTTGTCGAATGACCTGCACAGATCTTCAAAAAACATTGTGAATTCTAACCAAAATGTATCTGTTACAGAGGGATTAAAACATTATAAGTATATATAGTATAAAGTACATACAGTACTAAACATTTTGAAAAAGGCAAATGAAAAATGAAAATTGGTATAGAATTAAAATTGAGATTTTGAAGTAGTGAGTGAATGGTAATCAAAGAAATAAAGTGAAAATTTAGATTTTGTTGAATCCCAGGGAGTATACTCATGCAGGCAGTCCAGTTCGCTAATGTAGCTGTCTTTTCATATGGTCCCTAAACTTCTACATTAGATTCAGTTGTTGCTTGCCTGCTTGTAGTCGTAACTCCAGAGAGATTTCCCTTTGGAATATTAAAAATTGAGTTCTCCTGAATCAGCTTCCACAAAACAAATGTTCCTCACACAAACTTCCTCACGCAGGGCTACTTTGTAAGAAGAAAAAGATTAAATACAAGGCAAAATATCTCCTGGCTCACTTAAATACTGTCCTTGCCCTGTACGTTTTAGCAAGTCACTTAAATTACTGGTTGTAACACAATGAAAAGCACGACAGTGATAGCAGAGTAGCAAGACCAAAGAATTTGCTCCAAAGCAAGACCAAAAATTTTCTTCCGGTGACAGGCTTTTCTCAGTTCTGTTGCTTTATTTTTTCAGTGCTGCTCTGCAAACCTTGCTGTGACTCTGGGCTAGGCCTGGCCACTCATCAAGGTAGAGCTGCTGCCATGATAGATACAGCTGTAGGGGGTGCAAGTTGAGTTGGGATACACGTAGCATGTGCGTTACAGGTTGTGTATGCCTGAGTATCTAGTTCACACTAAAATGTCTTGGCTGTATGCATGTGGTGGCTGGAATCCCTTTGCATTGTAGAAGCAAGGTTCAGAGCCCGAAAGTAAGGGAACGCAAAATGATGAAAAAAAGAAGAAATGATCTATGGAAAATTAATTGTGATAGATGTTCTTTGATCCTGGAAAATCATAACAATAGTTTTGGGGGGGGGGGGGAAGGAAAAAAAAGCAGGTAACTGTCAAAATGTTAGCTAAGTACACTAAACACTAATACACTTGTATATACGTATGCATATATACAGGTATGTTATGTACCTTCTCAACAGTGTTCCACTACAAGTATATCATCTGTTGTCACACCACCAGCATCGGCCTCTGATATTGTGGACGAATATAATCAAATAGGAGATGTTACTGTTGAAGCACACCTCATACATACACATTGAATCAGCTGTACAACTTTCTCTTCAAAGGCCTAATTTGCTTAGGCAATCGACACCATCAGTAAGAACATCTATTGTATAATGCACCAAGATTTACCTGACTTCCTAGTAATCAAGGTGCTGAGACTGTACCTTGTCAACTTAATCAGTGTATATTGATTTTATATTGCTTTTGCCACAGTGCATTTGGTGTGTTGATTTTATGGCCACCAGACACTCACTCAGCCTCTCTCTCACTCCCCCTCCACAGAAAGCCAGAGAGAGAGGGGAAAGCCCATGGGAAGAAAGTGGCTTCTTATTCCACATTTATGCACACTTAGTAGATAAGATGAAATCCTCAAGAAGTACCAAAATGGTAACTTTTGTATTATAGACTATTCTGTTCTGCCAAGAGGCCCTCAGCAAAAGAACAACTTAAGGGGCCTCTGACAGGAGGTCAAACTGTCCCCTCTTTTGGATTAGGAGGAATGCAAGTGATGCTCCCCTACATTTTTTTCTTCCAACTTACCTCTATCCCAGGACAGCAGGGGTCCAGGAATAATGGCCTAGTGCAGAATGAGCAAATGTGAGAATTAGCAATATGCGCTTAGCTAGCAACAGTTCATCTTTAGGCAAACATGGCTAGGCTAGGCTACAATTCCAATTGTATTGTGCTATATTGCATTCTCTCACACTGTGCTATAATATCTAGTAAATTAATTTTCTCCCTTAGCTCGTTGCCGCTGTTTTGTGTTCAGAACCATCACAGGGGGTGGGTCCATGGGTCCCCCTGTGCCATTTAGTCAAGGATCCAGGTCGAACCGGGCCAGAGCTGTGACCATGCTGTATCTGAATAACCGTGTAAAAGGCACTAAGTGCACTGAGCAGGACTTCTGCTCCTCCGTACGTTTTTGTTGAGTTTGTAATATAGAGTTGGTTGTATTGAAACGGAGCTTAATTGTAACTTTCCTAAAATCAGAATGCTGTAATGTCATAATTCCAAAGATGCTCGCTGTATGTTTCCCATTTGCAAGTATTTATAGCTGACCTACTGTTACTGAATCCTCGCTAATTTTATATTTACTTTTATTCTTTAAAAGATACAGCTGTTAAGTGAGAAGATGAAAAGTTCATTGTACTCTGCAGAGCAGAAAGACAATTTTCTTTGTACGACTGGCAGAACAGCCCCATGGCAGGATTTGTAGGGTGAGTTAAAACCTTGTTCTGGACTAACTTCTCACATAGAGAAGACACGAAAGCTGCTTGCAGTTCCAAAATGGGGGACGTATGGCAGAATAATTAATATTGACCTTCAAAGGTAAATACAGGACAAAGGATGTTGTACCAAAGGCCAGGACATGCCCCAGCATAAGTGGAGGTGTTTGACTCAAGACAAAAACGCAGCCTGTATCCTCCCACTGAAGGCAGACCCCACCACTCCTCATACCTTTTAAACATCTGTACTACTCCCCTTGAGGCTGTGAAGTCCACAGGACCACTGGTAGGAGCATCAACACTTCAGCGTGCTTCAGTGTCTACGAGGGTATGTCATGACACCAGGTGGTGGAGTGCTGAAATTCTGGGAACCAGGGAACCCAAACCCAAACTGAAGAAGAGAAGCCTCCAGAAGGAACATCAAGTACTGTTCCAACAGAACCATAAGAAGACTGTCAACAATCACCTTGCAACAATCACCTGTCAATCACATCATTGATAGGTACTGTACCTGCATCGCGATGCACGTTGTACTTCATGTTTCCAAAACAGCAGGAGTTGAGCCCTGACCTACTCACTCTTTGGTTCAGGCAGTGACCTGGCAACTCTGCTGCACTCCATCCCTTCACAGCCTGAACCAATGATTGAACATTAGTGGAGAGGTCAAGGCTCTCCCAGGGAGCTCAGGTGCAAGCAATGATTGGAAAAGGTGCTTTTATTTAAGTGTTAGCAGCAGAGGGAGCAGTATCTCTCTGAGTTTGCTCTTCTTTTGAGTTGTTACTAGTTTCTGGAAGGGGTGAGCTAATTTTTCTTTGTTACCTGCTGCTATGGTTCTTGTAGGTTATGTATGGTTACCTGTTAGGTATGGTCATATGGCCTTGTATGGTTACCTGCTATGGCGCTTATCTCCCGTTAGAAAGCACTGTCATTACCTTCTTTTGCCATGTGACTTTGTTGAAAATATTTTCTTCCGGTGACAGGCTTTTCTCAGTTCTGTTGCTTTATTTTTCAGTGCTGCTCTGCAAACCTTGCTGTGACTCTGGGCTAGGCCTGGCCACTCATCAGGGTAGAGCTGCTGCCATGATAGATACAGCTGTAGGGGGTGCAAGAGTTGAGTTGGGATACACGTAGC